>NC_135533.1:198660074-198960074 GCF_045843805.1 Urocitellus parryii
GAAGTCCAGGTGGAGTCTCTAAGAGGCAACACAGGCGCTGAGGATGGTGATAGGTTTGTGGGGCAGTGAGCTTAGTGGTTAGGTACACAGACTCTGTCATGAGATGGCTTGGGTTTAAAACATGGTTCTATTGCTTACTAGTTGTGGAACTTCATGCAAGTCTCTCTGATCCCTCTGCTCCAGTTCCTCATTTGTAAATGGAGGTGACTCTGATACCTCCTAGCAGTGGTATAAAGATTAAGTGACTTTAAGTGCTATTAATTATGATGATGGGTTTGATGGCCATTTGAGAAGTGGACAGAAGGGTGAGGCCTTTCTAGATGTCAGGGACAGCTCGAGCTGTGCAGAGACTGGAGCCTTTCCTTATGAAAGGAACTGGGTAGGGACTAGGGGCTGCCGGTCTGATGGCCTAAGGTGGAACACAGACAAGCATGCTTTTATTTTATTTTGCGTCGGGAATAACATCAAACCTGTGATTTTACCAATATTACTCCCAAAGACAGGGTTAGACTGAATAATTTAGGTTTTAAAAAGTGATAATTTGATTAGAGAGTGCATTGATACGCCCTACACATGGCAAAGGGCCATGGCAAAAAAACAGGGAAGTTGTAGTGATGGCTGCTTTGAGTCACTGTATTGGAAGATGGGAACTACCTTCACTTAATGGAATTTTCCAGATTCTCCTGGCTCAGCCCAAGAATCCCCCAAACTCTGAATAGGACCCAGAGGTTGATGCAAACACATGGTATGTGGAAAAAGCCCAGAAACACCACACCCTTTAATTTCTAGTAACACTAATAGGCAGGATTTCAAACCTCAGCTCACCACCCAGAAGTGGGTTATGAAATTAGGGTCATGACTAGCATTTAGAAATATGAAACAGATTAGAATAAAAGTATCAAAGTGCACCCAGATGACCAATAGAATGCACTTCCTACTGTTGGTTGCAGGTAAAACCATGTGCTGCATTGGAATCAGACCTGGCTTCTCCTCCTGCTCCCCCACTGCTATCTCACAGTGTGGTCCTCGGATCTCTGAGCCTCAAAGGCATCAAGTGGCTGAGAAGGTGAAGAGCTATGTTTATGCCAGGGTTTCTGATTTAGCCAAGGTGTTCCTGAGCCTGCCTGGATGCCATGTCTGTGGGATTGTGTTCTCTGGGAAGGAAGATGAGGATCAGGACAGTCATACTCCTGGGCTTTCCGCAGTCCCCCAGAGTTCCCTTTTCCAGACTTCAAGTCCACACCCAGGGTTTCTGCTTCCAAACATTCCATCACTTTTCCAGTTACAGCGTTTCCTTATCTCTCATGATTTCCTTCTTTTGTGGCCACCCTTCCCACTGTGATATGTGATTGGGTGGAGTGCTGCTCACTCTTGAAGTGGTCTCTCTGGGCTCCATCTCCACCTCTCCAGAGACCCACCCACTGTGCTGTGGAGTTGGAGGGTTTGGCGGGGGCTCCTGGGGACTTTGGCTCAGCAATTTCCTCCCAAAGACTCATTCCAAGTGTGGCTGGGTGGCGACCTGAAAGACAGTTTTTGGATAAAGTATGTATATAATTGTTGTAATGGGGTCATCCTGGAACAGCTCTAAGATAAAGATTTGAGTGTAAATTTTAGGTTGAGCTATATTACATTGGCATTTTTTTCTTTAAATTTGTTCTTTTTATACATGACCGTGGAATGTATTTTGACATATTATACCTACCTGAAGCATAACTTCCCATTCTTGTGATGTAGAGTTATACTGGTCATGGACTCATACATGAACATAGGAAAGTTATGTCCAATTCATTGTATTATCTTTTCTATTCCCATCCTCCTGAAATTGGCATTTTTTATAAGTCAAAGAAGGCCAAATATCAGTAATATCATATGATTCCATATTTTCTTACTTATATTTCAGAATTGAGGATTGAACCCTGGGGGTACTCTCCCAATGAGCTACATCTCCAGCCCCCCCGCCTTTTTTTTGAGACTCCATAAGTTGCCGATGGTCTCACTAAGTTGCTGAGGCTGGCCCCAAACTTGTGGTCCTCCTTCTTCAACCTCCCAAATTGATGGGATTACCAGTATGTGCCACCGTGCCCCGATCTGCTAATATTCTATTTGGCAGGTGAAGTAGACATGAACGGGAGAGTGCAGGAGTGAGGCAGGAGAGAGAAGGCAGCCAGCAAAAAGATTCATTTTCTAACCACCTTCTCTGTGGGCAGTTGAAGCTTCATCCTCTTGGATTAATTGAGGGAGACAGCACACATCACATACCTCATTATCCCACCAGAGGAGCAAGGAAAGTGAGTATTTATACACACTGACCTCAGCTTTGGTTGGGGGTTCTTGGGAGCCAGGGGCTAGGGAAATTATGTTCTTGGAACTGCTGGCACACTGCACTGGTGAGCTGGGGCACAACAGGCATCGTTCACTACAAAGATACAGCCAAAGACACAGCAGCGTTAGTAAGGACTGTTGGATGTCGGCCATGGTGTCCTGAGTATGGGAGGGAAAGGGCACCAGAGGTCTGCCAACAGCACGTGCTTCAGGAGCTGTGCCAGTGCATTCCAAAAGTGCCTCTAGTGTGCACTTTGAGGCTCAAACTCAAGTCGACAAGAAAATGCAATCACTTTTCTCCTGAACAGTTGTTTTCTATCATGGGACCCCATTCTACAGAACTAGGGAAGTGAAATCTCAGCACTTTGACAGTCTTACCCCTTTCCTAGAATTCCATCAATTCCAGGCAACTGGTTGATGCCCAGACCTAGGATCATGGTGGGCTCTGGTTCTTGGTGGCATCTGTCCTCATGAGCCTCCACTTAGTCCTCATGTCCTGCTTTCCCTGGTGATCACCAGCCCCACACATCCATACTCATGTTAGTCCACCAACACCTTCAGGCCTGACTCTTTATTGAAGGTATCATTTGTTTGCTTCGATGCCAGTCTAGGACACAGACTTGGGCTACCTGTGGCATAGTTCACCTTGGACTCACCATGTTTCAGGTCCCTCTGCCCTTGATTCCTACCAACTCTAGGATTCTGGCCAGGAGGCAGGAACAGGGTCCCTCTGATGTCTACACTGGTCTGCGTCCCTCTTACTTGCTCTTCCCCAGTTCTGGGAACATTTTTTAACTTTGTATGGGCTAGAAAGAGAACCTTAATTTCCTCTAATTCCTGTACTCAAAATCCAAGAGAAAATTTGGAGATCTTCCCTAAGGTCTGGCCATTTGGGTGGCAGGAAGGCCATATGGGAGAAACATGACTTAACGTTTTAAAAGGTTATCTTGCCTTAGCCCCCAAGGAACACACCCTGGCCCCAGATGAGACATTGCAGCACTAACCTTCCACAGGTGCCCTGTCTGCTACTTTCTGCCTTCTGGCCCTGATAGCTTGTGTGATGTAAGAGAGAAAGTTGTTAACTTAAACAATGGGGTCCATGGTATAATTAACTCAGAGTCCATGGTATAATTCAGGGGATCCCTGAATTTGGATGGGAAACAATTAACATTTTAATTTTCATTAGCTCCCTTCATTAGCCTCCTTCAATTACAACCATAGGCAACAAGGCACAGTAATGTCCGCAGGACCTGCCCCAAGGATCTTGAAATATCGTTCATATTCCTCACTGCCCTGGACTGAGTGTGTGTGTCCTTATACCCTCCATATGTTGGAACCTAATCCCTATTGGGATGGTGTTTGAAGGTGGAGGCCTTGGGCGGTGTTTAGGTCACGAGGGTGGAGCCCTCCTGGATGGGATCAGTACCCTTATGAAAGACCCCCAACAAGTTCCCTCTTTGCTCTGTCAGTGAGCTCACGGTAAGAAGGCATCACCTGAAGGGACCCTCAACAGACACCGAATATGCATGTGCCTTGACTTAAAACTTCCCAATCTCCAGAACTGTAAAAAATAAATTTCCAGAATACACAGTTTATGGTATTCTGTTACGGCATTCCCAAGGGACGAAGACTATCACTATTGTGGCAGTTGTAGGATCCATCACTAGGTCGTTTTTCATATGTTAATCTTGATAATGCATATATTGTCATATCATGAGGGTTTAAAAATGTTAGTAACTATTTCAGAATAAATATTTAACTTTTTTAAAATTTCTAAGTTGTGGATGGACTCCAGTACCTTTATTTATTTATTTATTTATTTATTCATTTATTTATATGTGGTGTTGAGGATTGAACCCAGTGCCTCACACGTGCTAAGCAAATGCTCTACCACTGAGCCCCAGCCCCAGGTTTAACTTTTTAAGATACATGCGGTTATGGATCTGTAAGAAATAATACAGAAATAATCAAGAGTACTTTCGCCCAGTTCCCTCAGCAGTGACCTCTTGCATAACTGTGGTGTACCCTCACAACCAAGGATTCCACATCGATTATTCAGATGTTTCAAGTTTTACATGCACCAGTTTGTGTGTGTATTTTGTTCTGTATAATTTGGTCACACGTGTAGATTCATGTGACCACCACCACTGTGAACACACAGCACTGTCCTGTGGCTACATGGATCCCTCACATGGTCCTTTGAAAACCAGACATTCCCCCCTTCTCCCTTCCCTAGGCCCTGCCATCCACAGATCTGTTTTTTATTTGTATAAAATTTGGATCATGTAAATAATGTCATGTAATGGCATCTCTTACCTTTAGAAATTCATGACTCTCAGAAATACATAAACTGTTGAAATTGTTTTTTTTTCCCCGTCCAGCACAGTCCTCTTGCAACCCATCCGACTTGTTTGTGAAGATCAACAACTTGTTCTTTTGTCTTATTGGGTGATGTTCCATAGCAGGCATGGACTGATTGCTTAACCATTTGCTTGTTGAGTGACCTTTGGATTATTTCCAGGTTGGAGCTATAATTGTTTTTTTTTCCCCTAAGTGTATTTATTATTTTGGTATTGAGAACTGAACTCAGGGCACTCTACCTCTGAGCTACATCCCCAGTTCTTTTAATATATTTATTGATTTTTGAGAAAGAGTCTGTCTCAGTTGCTGACACTGGCTTCAAACTTGTGATCCTCCTGCCTTAGCCTCCCAAGTAGCTGGAATTCCAGGTATGTTCCACCATGCCCGGTTATAATTTGTATTAAATATATTTTATTTTATATTAAAAGAATATTGTTCTGAGAGGGAATCAAAGGCTTTGCTGGACTGTCCAAGGGACCCATTGGTACAAAATGTGATTCTAAGGGGAGAAGCATCTTTCCCTTCACATGATTCCCTTCCATCCACAGAGACTGCGTGGGAATGGGAGCAGAAAGGGGCAGAAATCTAAGAGCTTCACCAGGTCCTCTGAGCTCTTGGGGTGATATCTGAAGCAGATAGTCCCTGTCACTGAAGGGACAACCAGAGTTGAGCTGCACTATAATGACAGGAAGTGAGCCTGTGGCCTAGGGAGTCATAAGATGACAAGGCACCCAGCCTCAGGGCAACTTGAAACCTAATCACGTCCCAAACCTCAGGAAAATCTGCCTTTCTCAGGGAGCTTTGAGGAGAGAAAGCACAGTGGTAGATGGAGCCCCACTCCTGCATGCAGAGGAATGAGAACAGCTGCAGTAAGTGAGCAGTGGGGAGGATGGGAAGTTCAAGGAGCAAAGGCCCAGAGCTAAAGTGACAGATCCCAGGAACTGTGCAGGGGCCATCCCCAGCTAGGGACAAACCCATTGTCAAAGGACAATGTGATATCAGCTGACACTGATTTCATCTGTTGAGAGTTTTCTTAGTTTAGTTGTAGAAGTGAGGAGAATTTTCTTAGTGATGACCTTCCATCCTCCCATCACCTAAAACCAGTCATCCATTGGGCAGTTTCAGGTGGAGTTTGTGTTCTGTTTCCTCTTTGTATGCCCAGCCCTGGGTGGTACTGTGGCTTGGGTAGGGATCTGGTAGCCAAGTGCTAAGGAATGCCAGTAGCTAAGAAGCCATTTAGGAGGAAGATGCTCAAGCAGATAGGAAAGGGTCTACAGGAGGAGAATATGTCATCAAAGTTAAGTCAGGTTCCTATCACATAGCCACAGAAGCACAGCGTCATCTGTGAAGGAGTCTGGTGAACATCTTCAAACCCAAATCTGATCATACCTTTGACTTTCACTTTAAAGGAAATGCAGAGGACAGAAAGCCATGCTAAACAATACCAGAGGATGCAGTCAACAACATCCAGACCTTGGGAAAATTAATATACAGCAGGAACAACCAGTTTCCTCAATAAATAAGTTGAAAGGGAAAGCATGAAGATGGAGTTGGAGAGGGACTGGGAGATGAAAAACATCTGTCTACAATCATCATCATCTTGTGCAGCTATCGTCTATCTATACGCATATATGTATACAGGTACGTCAATCACTCATAACATGTGGACTTCATTTGAATTCTGATTCAAAATACATGATAAATGGAAACATTATGGCATTTATATGGGAGTGACTAGATATTTGATGATAGGGATTCAGTGTTGACTTTTTTAGGTGTGACACTGGTCAGAGTCCTTATCTTTCAAAGGCACCTCAAATATTTACAGATTACATAATATGATTTCTGCTATTTGCTTCAAAATAATACCAAAAGTAGTAAGTAGGTGGCAGAGTAGGCAAAAGAGATCGGCTGCTGATTGGTCATTGGTGGGCTGGGTGGGGGATGCTTTGGGAGCTCATTATCCCCATCTGGCACTTTTGGAGGACATATTTCAAAATTGCCATAATAAACAACTTATATAATAAAATGGCACGAAATATCTGATGAGGAGGGGAAAACATCTGGATTCAGAAGGGAAAGTGCAGTAAACCAACAGGGTGGAGGCTGAGGGTGGAGTTGGGGATAGTCGGGTCCAAATCCCAGCCCTGAAATTTAGAATTACCTAATCACTTTGTGCCTGATTTTCCTCATTTTAAAATGGGGTTGTAGGAGGATGGGACAGCTTAATATGTGTGAGTCTTGGAAAGCAGATCTAGTCCAGTCAAGTGCAAGGCAAGCACGAATGAGTATGTTATTCTGCCTTTTGTGCTCTGTCTGGGGTGTGGCCCAGAGAGGTACTTGGGGAGGTCGGGAGAAGAGGTGAAGGAGTGGTTGGGGAAAGGTCTCCAGTTCTCAACTGTTGATTAGCAGCCAGCTTTTTGAGTTTCCAGAGACACTGAAAGTATTTAAAAGGAAATAACTCTAGAGAAATTAGACTGGCTACTCAAAGCTGGCAGCCATCCACCCACTTCCAAGCCCAAATGCTTCTATTTGCCATTCCTGACCTTGAACTGGCTGGGTGTCCAGTTTCCAGTCATGGGCTTGCAGAAGCACAAACAGCAATCTCCAAGGGTAAATTCTTAGAGTCAAAACAGGATGTCACAGATGATGGGCACATGGATATCTCTGAATCCCACCCTCTACAACTGGTCCATGGGCAGGGAAACTGAGCTCCTGGGAATCCTGGGGTGGTGGGATCTTTGTATATAAGAATCATTGAAACTGGTGTTAGGTAAAAGCAGGTAGCCTGGCCTAATCCCCAGAGAAGATATCTGGAAAGCCACACCATAACTCTAAAAAGTAACATATGGCTGGAATAAATGTCTTGATTTCAAAGAAATACATTTTACGTCAAGGCAAGAGATTGGGATCAGGGGAAGGGTTACAAGCTCCCTGTTTAGTGTCAGCAGCTCCCTCCAGAGGCCCTGAGCACAAGTCCCTATGAAGATGTACTAAAGAGGAGACATCACAGGTCTGGAATGGACAGACAGCCTGGGGGCTGTGCAGAAAGAGGAAATGGGAGAGGTGAGCTGAGAGACATTTGCTTCCTGTTGTGCCGTCAATGGAGCATGATAGGAAGAAGTTGGTCTGAGACTCCGGCAGAACATCTAATCAAAGTGAGTAAATATGGGCACTAACCAAGCTTCTAAATTGGTGAATAAGTTTGTGGTTTAGGAATTCAAGAGTCTTAAGGCCCTAGAGGAAGACTTGACAACCTGCTCATAGGCTCAGCTAGAACGGGATGAGCTTTGTCTTACGAAGACAGAGAAATGGAGAGAAAGAGACAGAGTGAGCTAGAGGATGAGGCAGGGCCAACCAGGCCTCTCCCATCAAAGTGCCAATCTGCAAAGTGCCAGTTGGGTGATGCTGGCAAATCAACTCCTGCTCTGCGTGGAGACAGTGCCAGGTACTCCGTGCAGATGAACAAGACCCTGACTGTGAGGAATTCGCAGCGTGGTAGGGAGATAGATGTGTCCCTAAATGACACAGGAATGAGAGCAGGGGAAGAGAGAGGCCTGGAGAAACTCATGGAGGCTCCCAGGGGGTGGTGGGCCTAGAGCTGAGTCGGGGGTGGGGGGGGATAGGGCGTGGGGGGGGCGTGGGAGGGTGCAAGACAGGAAGGATCCTCTGCAGCCCAAAGGTTCACAGGTGCACACTCCTGGCTCAGCTGAAGAGAGAAGCAGGTGTTTTGAAAATATGATGCTGATTTTCACTGTAACAGTGGATGTAGCCCATATGTTAAGAGTGGAAGTATGTTAGGAAGTACATCAGAACAGTGAAGGAGTCTAGGTCTACTCTAAAGGTGAGGCAGCATTGCAACCCTGGGAGGAGCCCTGTGTACCCAGCTCCTGACCTCAAAAACTGGGTTCACTTCTCTCCCAGGGCAAACAGAATCCTTGCATGTCTTAAAACAAGAGAAATGTATCCACAGCCTTCTCCCTCAGGCTCACTTCAACACTGGCAAATGCTTCCTTTCTGGCAAATGCTAGAGCTTCTCTGGCAGCTGTGTACTGCCTTGTCTCCTTTGGCTGCCCTTGTAACTGGTGGAGAGCAGCTGGTAATCATCCCTTGGGTGGAGAGTATTTCCTTTGCAAATTAGGAAAAAACTTTGGGTAGATGCTGCCAGCTGCCTGCTGCTTTGGCTTCTCAGCCCAGCAGGAAGGGGGATGCAAGCAGGAACAATTCAGGATGTGAGTTTGGTGGTGCAGGAGGGAGGATGAATGGCTGGATGGCAAGTGGCAGGACTAGAGGCCACCTGGCTGGGTTCAACCGTATCTGTAACTTCCTGCCTATGGAGCTCTGACACATTTTCCCTGACTGCAGCCTGTCTATTCCAGGAAAAGGTCCCATCCTTGCTGGGAAGGTGCCTTGGTGAGTTCCAGGGAAACCCAACTACCTGCCAGATAGTGTTTGATGTGTTCTGATTGGGAAGTGACATGGAAGGCAGGTGACTTAGCCTCTGGACATGTCTCATTAGAAAGTGGTGCAACAGGAAGCAGATGGGTTGAGATATTTTAAAAAGGATGAGACAACTTGATGAGCAAGATAAATAATGATAGTAATAGAATTAAATAAATGCCCTTGAATCCCTATTGATATAAAAAAATAAATAAATTAGGAGAAAGACCAAACTCTTTCTTATAGTAAAATTCCAATTAATAAATATGGAAAGAATGAAGGAAATGGAAAATTGTCAATTGGCAAACACCACAGTAATGATTGATTGTTGGAAAGTATCATCAATGGATACTAAAATTAGTGGGCAAAAGGATGATGAGAAACAGGATAGTTGCATCATTTCCAAGAATCTGTCCACAAAAGTCTTACTAATTAAAAGGAATAAATAGTAATTTTACAGTGGAAAAACCTGGCAGATACCAGCTTTCCTAAATGATCAAAGTTAACACCACCAGTAAAGAGACATACTGAAATTGTGTACCTCTGATATATGATGCACTGAGGACACCCATCACTTCTGTGATGCTCTACCCAAAATGCATAACCCCAGTTAGATCATTAAGAGACATCCGAAAAGAAGTGGACAGCATTTTTTAAAACCATCAAGGCCATGAAACATCAATGTTCACACTAACAGAACATTAGTGTGACAGTTGATGAAATTTAAATAAGATCTGTGTATGAGTCCATCTTATGTTGCTATAACAAAATACCCAAGCTGGATGCTTTATAAAGAAAAGAGGTTTATTTAGTTCACATTTCAAAAGCACAGTGCTATTACCATCTGCTCAGCTTTGGTGAGAGGACTTCAAGGCAGGTAATATCATAGTGGGAATCCGTGTGGAAGAGATCACATGGCAAGACAGCATTCTTTGAAGAACTAAGCTACTCTGAGAGACCAACATTAATCCCTTTCAATGGCAGTATCCCCATGACCTAACTACCTTCACTAATCCCACCTCTTGAAGTCCACTATCTCTTAATACCACTACACTGGGGGCCATGAATCTCTGGGAGGACATATGGCTCAAACCACAGCATTCTGTAAGTTAATAGTATGGTGTCGATGTTCATTTCCTGGTTTGGATCATTGCATTATGACTATATCAGATGTCAATGCTGGGGAAAGTTGATTGACAAGTACACAAGAATCCTGTATATTATTTTTTGCAAGTCTAAAAATAATTTAAAAATAAAAACCTAAAAAAGCAGGAGTGGTGAAGAAGGAGCCCAGTTTCTAGAATTTAATTGTTGTCTGAGAGGTAGCCAGGTCTTCATGGCTCTTTTGGGTAACTCTCTGGGCCTTATTCTCTGGAGCAATTGATAATTCACATTTGGCCTGGAAAGATTTAGAGATCCATCTTTCTAGAGGATCCCCTGGTCCCCTCTGTCTGAGTGAAAATTTGTCATGGGCTTTATCTCTACTCTGGGTGGCCTGTGGACCCCAGAGAAAGGCATTGTCTAAGTCCATGTCTACCCCTGGGGACATTCAATTTCCTGATGCCAGTCTGAGGGATCAACCCCACCCTCAATACAGATGCAAAACAGAGCCCCAGAGAGGTGAAGCCATCCTCTGTAGGTCACACAGCTGGTAAATACAGACCTAGATTCAAGGCCAGCTCTGTGTGACCTCAATACCAGGGCCTTGAATCCACTTGGCATTACTGCTGTACTGAATCTGCTATGTGTCAAGCAAACAGCGGCCCTAGAATTGAAGGTGTCCGAGACCCTGATCCTGGACCACATGGGAGAGGGACCTTCATACTTCTGAGCATATGCAGATATTTATTAAATCAGTCTCTGCTTTTACCCAGCCCTGGGCTTGAGCTAGAGAATCAGATATGGTCCTTGCTCTGAGAGCTCCTTATCCAGTGAGGACACAGACAACTAAATCTAGCTCTACAGTGCTGGGATGGAGTGGTGTTGGGAGAAGGAGGGGAGGAGGAAAGATGGTTTGGAAAGTCAAGGAGTTTGGATTATTGCTGTTACTCTGGTTGAAACTGACAGCATAACTTGGAGAGAGTTATGGCTGGAGGAGACTCCGGGGAGTATAGGGTAGAGGAAGATGGACAGGGGAATCCTGCTGGGGACATGTCCAGCATCTCTGACGCTGGGTGTGAGATATCTGGCAGTGGGGCTGGAACGCCATCCAGATGGAGGACACAGTCAGACCTTGAGGTCTGGACTGGGTGTTATTATCCTTGGTCCAGCTGCTAGGGAGTCATTCCAGAGAGATATGGTTGGGGATACACTTTTTCCAAAGTAGTTAGAATGTCCTTGGGGATTCTCCTCCTTGAGGTGCAATGGGGGTGGGGGTTCATTCAAGCTTGACACATTTGTCAACTTCTGGGCAGCTGATGGGAGGGCTGGGGCTCTAGTAAAGGGATGTCCTCCCCCCACCCCACCCCACCCACAGTCTTAAAGCAGGATGTGTGCAGCCTGCTGTTTAGAGAGTTGAGAATCACTCCCACAGCATTTCCCCGAGGAAGAGGCACCGGGACTGCTGCTCTCCTCCCAGGCTTGGGTTACATTTCCAGGAAAGTCTTTCTGACGCTGGTAGGTTATGGCCATATTCAGGGAAGGGTGGGCCTGCCCAGAGGCCACAGGGAGGGACAGATGCAATGGCTTGGGGAGTGGGCACCAGTTCTAGGAGAGGGAGGTGGTAGGAGAGGTCCTTGAGGAGCTTCCTTTCTGGTGCAGTTTTTGGGATGATTACCCCAGCACCTGGAGAGCAGGTTGGTTACCTGGCCTCTCCCCCCAACTCCCCTTGGCTCTGAGAATCTTATTTGCGGATTTTTTTTTTCAATCCCTGAAATTGGGTTCTCAGATCTTGCTGGGGATCTCAGGCACTCCCTTCTTTCTTGGACCTCTGTGCCCCTAGCTGTGACAATGGTCTTTAAGGGATTCCCTCCCAGGGTTGAGGTTCCCAGCACTGTGGTCTTCTTTCAAACAGGTCCCCTCTCTCTATGGACCCTGTACGCTTTTATTACTCCCCAAATTCTCAGCCCGTTCCTTCTGTTCCAAATAGCTGCAGGATCCAGGCAGTCCCTGGATTCTCTTCTCTCCATCCCTGCCTGAGCCAACTGTCTTTTAATAGTTTATTCGTGTCAAGGCCTGGGCAGGAACAACAGCTAGCCCTAAGCACTCAGTTAATCATAAAAACCTACCAGGGAGCTGAGAAAACTGTGGCTCAGAGAGGTTAAATAATTAGCCCAGGGTTACTCAGCCAGTAAGAAGTGGATTAATTGATCTTCTGGCTATGTATACCACTCTTCCTGCAGGTAGGGAGGTGTTTCATTTTGAACTCAGCATCCTGCTGAAATACAAATTCAAGGAGTTCTAGTGGTAATATTTCAGGCAACAATAAGGGAGGCAAAATTAGTTTAAAAAATGTTTAATTAGATAGGGGAAAAAACACTGGGAAAAGATAAAAGTCGTGGCTTATCCTGCCACAATGATTCCTCAGAGTGCTGAGCTCTTTGAAGTGTTTACTTCAAAGTGGGATAAGCTTTGGGAAAACAGTTACTGGTGTTTTTTTTTAAATAAATGTCACTAACATCCCCATTTATTGATAAGAACCAGGAAACATTGAGGAATGTGGGGCCCTGGGAGCGTGGGGAGCAGGGAGCCTCTCAGGAGTTAGCAAGTTGACCCCTGCCCTGCTGGGGACCGGAAGAGCCATTCCCTTTCAGCCAGACTTTGTGATTCCCAAATCCATGAGGTTTGGTGGGCCAACAAATCCTTGAGGATTTCTGGATAAGAAACAAGACAAACAAGGTACACTGAGATGTTTATAAGGGTCATCTCAGTGGGGTGGGATAGTGGGGTGTTTTTAGCCAAATTTTTTTTTCTATTTTCCCCCTTGTGTTTCTACATTTTGCATTGAACATATATTATTTTTTGAAGTCCACAAAATATAGCTTAAAAATTAAAGAGAGAGCAGGCACAGTGAACTGGGAACTGGAGTCCTGAACTCTGGAGCCTGCTCTGCCTGCCTTGCAGTGTGGTCCTGGGGTTTCTGTGAGCCCAGCTGTAGTGTCTACTGTCTCCTCCAAAGGGAGCCAGGAAGAAGCAAGGACCAGATGGAAAAGTGCCTTGGAAAGTACAGAGTCTCCCGCAAAATGTCAGGTTGGGTTGCTGCTGTTTTACCTTTTTTGGTGATGCTGGGTCTTGAACCAGGGCTTCAGGCAGACTAGGCAAGCACTCTACCTCTGAGTCACATCCCCAGCCCCTGCTACTGTTTTCACCACAATTTATAAATCATGTTCTATCTGAATATGCTGCTCCCAGGGTGGATGATGGACAGGCAGCCTCCCAGAACCAGAACCAGGCAGAGGCACAGTGTAAGCAGAACGAGGCTCTTTGCAGAGGGCCTCTGCTTGAACCAGAAGGCAGACAGGACTGATGGAGTGTGCCAGGCTGGCTCCGGCAAAGGACAAGGGTGCACAGCTTTGGCATCTGTCGGGTGGGGGCATTGCGGTCTCTGGAGGTCATCCCAGCCAGGGGTGGGGTTTCACCTGCACCTGCAGTTCTCCGTCATACTTATTCATGTGTCGCAGGTCTCACGACCATCTTCAGTCCCCTTCTGGGTGCATGCGTTTTACTCTGCTGATAAAATCAAGGGAACCGAAGTTTCCTTCAGTGACTATTCTATCCATGTGTTTGCCTCAACTTTGGGAAAGAATTGTTTTCAGAATGGGGTGTACTGTTGCCCTGACTCAGTGACCTCGTCTTGGTGCTTTTGCTGCCTGGCTCCAGCTTCTTGGTGTTTCTGCCGACATAATCCAGAAGGCTGAGCTGAGCTGACTTCCCAGCCCCTGGCATCTTATCTCACTCCCAAAGCCTTGAAGGCTGACACACTTTTTTAACTCCTAATTTTTTGACATTACTGTTAACCCTGCAAGAAGGAGAGCTAGCTTAGCTCTGTTATTTCTCCTGAGAGGTTATAATCCCTAGACCCTTAGAGGGCCTGCTTTTTATGGGAGGTCCCTGGCTGTGTCACAAGGGGGATTTGTTCCAGGACACCCTCTGCCCCCAACTCTGTGAAAACAGAATCCTTTGATGCTTTAGTCCCTTATAGCATAAACTAGCATAGTACTTACATATTACCCCACACGTCCTCCTGTATACTTTAAGTCACCTCTAGGAGACTTATAAACCCTAATGCAGTGTACATGCTACTATGTAAATAGTTGCTGTACTGTATTGTTGAGAATATAATAACAAGAAAAAAGTTGGTTCATGTTTAATACATATGGAATTCTTTTAAATATTCTTGATCTTTACTTGCTTGAATGTATAGATACAGACTCTGCGAATATGGAGGGCTGACTGTACTTCCTGTGTGCCCTTGGGAACGTTACTTTCCCTCTCTGAGTTTCAGTTCATCATCTGTAAAATGAGGCCTATCTTATAAAATTGTTGTGAGTCATCAGTTCATTAATACATGTAAAGCTCAGAGGAGGAAACCCACAACCTGCTGGCTATTTTCTTTGAGAGGTAGAGTATTTAGTGTTTAAGTGCACGGATTCTGGCTTTCAAATCCTGGTTCTACTACTCAATTGCTCCGTGACCTTGGGCCAACTCTTTACCTTCTTTGTTGCTTTTGTGTCCTCAGTTGTAAATCAGAGCTATTCTATCCATGTATTTACTTCTATAAGCTAAATGTGAAGATGAAATAATTTAATATATTTAGAGACCTTTCGCAGGGCCTAGTACATGGTTAGGGTTCAGGGATTACATCACATTGAATGTTCATAAAATCCTTTACTGTACCTACTAGGATCATTGTGTGGGTGAGAAATTTGACTAGTGGAAGACCAGGGCTCTGGATGAAAGCCCTGTTTTGTCCTGGGAAAACTTTGGCAGGGCCTGAAGGTTTAAGTCCGAAGTCACCTCAAAACAGACTGGGGAAGTAGAGCTAGGTCTGCCTCCCGAGGTGGCCATCCACAAGTTCTTGTCCCTAGTATGCCATTCCTAAGACACTAGATGGCTTTCCTGTCTTCCATGTGGGACTGTGCTGCCTTTTTCATTCATGGGCCATCAGCCTTCTAGCCAGCCTCCCATTTAGGCCTCCTAAGCAACAGCAGTGTGGTCTCCCATTACTTCTCCATCTCTAGCTTAGGCGTTGGGCCTAGATTCAAATCCCAGATTAACTATTTATTAGCTGTGTGACCTTGGGCAATTTCCTTAGCCTCTCTGTGTCTCAGTCTCCTCAGATGTAAAATAGAAATAATACTACTTGCCTCCTAGTGTCATTGCAAAGATGAAATGAATGAGTACAGGGAAAGTTTTGAGAATAGAGACTGTTCTGTAGTATGTGCTATATGATGACTGCATGTCATTGTTGTATAGAATTTAATATCTGGGGTTTTACTGGCCCAAGAGAAAGAAAGAAGAGAGCTACAACAGTTTCCAGCTTCCCCAGAGGCAGGTTTTCTGCCATCTGGGTTTAATTTCTCTGGGCCTCTTCCAAAGCCAGAGGGCATTTTGCAGCCAGGTGCTGTGGTTGGGGTGTGGATCATTTCAAAATTCCTGCCTCAACTTTTCCAGCCACAATCAGACCAGGAATGCAGGATGGGAAGGCCAGAGTCATGGGCAGAGGGCTTGGGGGCCATCCCAAGCTCAGCCAGGACTCCATCTCTGTGCGCGCGCACACACAGACACAGACACACACACACACACACACACACGTGCGCGCACGCGTTCTCTCCAAAGCAACTGCAGGGCTGCCTCCCTGACACAAGTCAAGAAGGCTGTGCCAGCTGGATGCAGCACTTAAACATGGTTCATGTGGAAATGGGGGCTCTGAGTCACACTGCCTGGTCACGGGCTCCCAAGGCTGCAGGGGCAGAGCTGGCCCAGGCTGGGGAATAACTCATAGAAGGAGGGTGTGTCTTGGAGAGTGGTGGAGAGGCTGAAATACAGGAAAAGAAAAAATGACAAGGGAGGAAAGAGGAGGTTGTGCTGATGGATTCAGCCATCATCTGCTCAGCGCCTCTCAGATGCCGGCCCTGTACTGGCATGTCCTGGAGACACGACTGTCACCCTGACTGACAGGGGAGGCAGGAGATCTCTGAGGCTGAGGAGTGGCCTTTGGTGAGTGCTTGCTCAGAGGTTGGGGCATGAATTCCCCAGACAGCAGTCTGACAGGCTCCTGGGAGGGGAGGGACTAGGGGGCATTTTAAAGGATTTCCAGAGTCCAAAGAAGCCAACATTAGCATTCTCCTCTAGGAATAATCCTAAATGATGTTCTTGGATTTACATTCCAAAAACTGGTGTGACCTCTTGGGGTCAGGTTTGAAATTGTTTGTTTGACCAGTGTGTTTTATCAGGTGCCCAGTAAATAGCACACTCAACACAGGTACACGCCTAGTACCTGTGACCCTGTCCTTAAGGGCTCTTGGCTGGACAGGGAGGGTGGCTGCAGAACTGATGTGGGAGGTGGGAGAGGAAGATGTCTGTGTGTGTGTGTGGGGCTGTGCTAGTGAGATCTCACAATAGCTCTGGGCTGGGAGCAGGTAGGTAGAAGAGGAAAGTAAGGAGGGGAAGCCCTAATTTAGAGTATTTGCCATGGCATCAATATTTCCCTTGCCAAGCAACCAACTTAACATCACTGAATGCAGAGTTGGTATATTCCATGATCAGTTGTTGAATGCCTCTGAGATGCTACACTGCTGGTTCTCATAAGCCTGTGGGAGCTGGCCCTGCACACTACTGGCTTTGAGTTTTCTCTGCCACTTGTTGCTGAGGCCAGAACTCCCATCCTCTGAGCCTCATCCTTCAAGTTGAAGTTGGATCCATTTAAAAGAGGAACCTCGGGGGAAGGGCTCATCAATTCCATCCAATCCTGGGTCCATCATTTGCTAATCTGAGGCTGTGGGCAGTTGGATATCAACTCTGTAAGCCTCAAGTTCCTCATTATGGAGACCATAATGATATTGCTTCCCAGGGCCATTATGAGGATCAATGAAAAGGTTACATGTAAGTGGTCAGTCACAGCAGGAGCTCAACTTACATGGCTGCCTCCTTGTCTACATGGACATAACAATATCTTCCCTTTAGTTGCCTCAACTGCAGCCTCTCTGAGAGGCCTTTGGTGGTAAACTGTGGTTGCCCAGCAGGAGATATTACTTTGTATCCAGAGATTCCTGCAAAGCCAAAGCTGCAGCTAGCCTATGCCAGCATCTCAGGAAGCACCAAAAAGATAATGTTACTGCCCCAGAGATGAGCTGTGGCTTGCCTCTTTGACCTTGACCCTCCTTATTCTATAAGGCCTCCCTCTCCAGTCCCTATGTAATTCTCTGGATTCCTCAAAACTTACTCTGCAGAATTTCACCCAGGATTGCCTTCCTACCTGCTGCTTTATACTAAGATGTGAATGACTTCACTCATTTCCTATCAAGGTGCTGCTGGAAAGCCAAATGAATTCAGGCAATAAGCAAAAGTGCAAACAAAAAAGGAAACAGAGGGGGGATAGATGGGGGACAGTTCAGAGAGAGGTGAATCAAGATCTGAACCATAGTCAGGAGCGTGGGGTTTAAAGGCTCAGACAAAATGCTCATTGCATGCTTTGTACCAGTCATTCCCCTTCTTCAGGTCTCAATCTACCTGCCTGTAAGTCAAGACAGGTAGACAGGATGCACTTGTGTTCTCTCAGGCCAAGGTTCTCAGAGCACAATAGGTCTCTGGAAGTGCATTAATTTCCAGTGCTGCCGCAACAAATGACCACACATTTGGTGGTTTCAAACAACACAGATTTATTATCTTGCTATTGTAGAGGTGGTAAATCTAAAGTAGATGGGCAGGGCTGGGCCCTGCAGGAGTTTAGGGGATCTGCGCCTTGTTTCTTCTGGTTTCTAGAGGCTTCTGTGCCCGCTATGGAGCCATTGTGCCATTCTGACCACCTCCCCCACACTTACTTCTCCATGCCTCCTTCCCTGTTTCTGACCTTCCTGTTCCCTCTCATAGGGACCCTTGGAATTTTGTTGGGCTACCTGTGTAATCCAGGGCAATCTCCCCATCTCTAGGTCCTTGATTGACTCTATAGATATTTAAGGTAATGTATCCACAGGGCTCAGGATTAGAATATGGATATCTTTGGTGTTAGGGAGGGGGTGTCTATGATTCTGGCTTCAATGAGGGGCTGTGTTTCACAAGGAGGCTCAAGAAAGCCTTGACATTGATGTCATTCTGACATCTAGAGTCTCTGGAACAACCAGCAAGGGTAACAATTCAGTCATACTTTCCTTAGTGTCTCCTTATGGTGACAGCTGGGTGGGGTAGAAAAGAGGCTGAGGATGAGAGGAAATCGGGGGCAAGGTACCATGTGTCCAGAGTCTGAAGACCCAAGTTTGGGGTCCTATGGACACCTAGACAAGTTGCTTTGCTTTCCTGGTTAAATAAGGCCACAGCCCTCCCTGATTTGTGTTATAGGATGATCACAGCTGACATGAAGGTGTCCAGCCAACTACAGTGTACATATGGGGTGCTGGTTGCTGAGCCATTGTTGATATTATTGATAAAAGTGATAGCTCGTTCCACAAGCAGGAGGACCTGGAAGGATTCCCAGAATCAAAGATCAGAGGGTTGGGTGGGTAGGGGTCAGAGTGTTCCAAGTGAAGAGAGACTTTCAAAAGTGGCCTGGACCAGACCAGGTTCTGCTGACTCTGACCTTGAGTTTTGATCTAAACATTCGTCAGTCTCATTTGTTTGCTAAAGCAAAAGACTGCTGAGCAAAGAGACTTTGGGAAATTGGGTGAAGATCAAGGCCAATGCTAGCAGCTCAGAAAAGAGTGGTGTGCAATTACTGTTATCCTGACTAATAAGTCCCGTGTAGACCTAAGAGCAGAAGGGCACCCCCTCCTCCTCCCTGGCCCTCCCAGCTTCTCACAGACTCCCCACATCAGTCAGTGCTAGGATGATCTTATCACTGCCCGTGGGTGAGGGGCTAGGGCTCAGATGCCCAGGATGGGAATAGAAGAAGGCACAGGACCAAGTTCCTGAGGCTAAGGCTTGTCAGAAGCAGAGCTGCTTAGATAAAGCTGCTCTAACTGAGCCCCTGGAGTGGGGATAGGGCACGTGTTATTTCACCAACATCTGCTTCAGATGCCGTTTGATAGGAGCTTAAGGATGGAGCAGAAGTTCATGGATGGGAAGACTCTAGGGCCCTGGAGAGAGATTCTGCCTCAGCAGCTGTGAAGGTTTCCATCACAAGTGAGCTCCCAGCATGGTGAATACTAAAAGGATCAAAAGAAGCCCTCTCAAGTCAACAGTTCTTTTAAAATTCTGCCTGTTAACATTTCTTAAAAAAAAAAAAAAAAAAAGGCAGCAGAGCAGGGTGGTACTATAATCCCAGCAGCTCAGGAGACTGAGGCAGGAAGATCAAAAGTTCAAAGTCATCCTCAGCAACTTAGCAAGGCCCTAAGCAACTTAGTGAAACCCTGTCTCAAAATAAAAAACAAAAAGAGGGCTGGGGATGCGGCGCAAGTGGTAGCACGCTCGCCTAGCATGCATGCGTCTTGGGTTCGATCCTCAGCACCACATACAAAGAAAGATGTTGTGTCCGCTGATAACTAAAAAATAAATATTAAAATTCTCTCTCTCTCTCTCTCTCAAAAAAAAAAAAAACAAAGAAGTTCTCTTCCTTAAAAAAAATAATAAAATAAAATAAAAAACAAAAAGACCTGGGGATGTGGTTCAGTGGTTAAGTGCCTTGGGTTCAATCCCTGGTACCCCACCCCCTGCCAAAAAAAGGGCAAAATTTCTTCCAGAAAGGACTAGGGAAAATATTTGCATTGCACATGAAGAAAACAAAAATCCATACTACATAAGACCTCTTATAAAATGAGAGCCCCACCCTTTGAAACCATAAATAATTCACAGAAAAATACAAACTGGCATTTAACGTATTAAAAATTTCAACTACAGATTAAATAAAAGAATATGAAATAAAATGCAGAGGTACAGAGTAGAGTTGATTTGCATTATCATCATCAGCTCTCGGGGCCCGCGTTAGTGACTCTCCATAATTGTCTCTTGGGTCCTATGCACCTTTTTAACTTCTTCCTCTTTTCTCCCCAAAGCCCCTTCGCCATTGGTGGACAATCTAATGTGCTCAATAATTCTTGGTTTATGACAGACTTGTATCCCTGGTTCATATGAGGTTTTTTTTTTTTTTAAATTACTTTCAGTCTTCAGGACATAGGTCTGGGCAAAGATTTTTTGGATATTACCTCCAATGCAAAGGCAATAAAAGTGAAACTAGACAAATGGACTTATTGCAAACAAAATCTTCTGCAAAGCAAAAGAGACACTCAATAGAGTAAAAAATATTTGCAAACTATCCATCTGATAAGTGATTAATATCGAGAGTTTATAAGGAACTCAAACAACCCAATAGCAAAAAGCCCCCAAACAATCTGATTTTAAAATGAGCAAATAATCTGAATAGACATTTATCAAAAGAACCTGTACAAATGGCCAAAAGGTATATGAAAAAAATTTCAACATCACTAATCATCAGGAAAATGTAAATCAAAACCACAATACAATATCACCTCACCCCAGTAAGAATGGTTAATATAAGAAAGACAAATACCAAATGCTGGTGAGGATGCAGAGAAAGGGGAACTCTTATACATGGCTGAGGGAATGTAAATTAGTACAGCACTTATCAAAAACAGTATGGAGGTTTTTTGAAAAACTGGAAATAGAAATACCATGATGCACTCAAATGTGAAATGTAAAAAAGTGGATCTCATGAAGGTTGAGAGTTAAATAGTGGTCACCAGAAGCTGGAGAGAGGGGGAAGAGAGAGGGCTGGGGCGAGGTTTATCAGTGGATACTAAGTTAGGAGTAAGAAGTTCTGCCTGCTATTGCACAGTAGAGTGAATATAGATAATTATGGTGTGCTGTATATATTTTTTTTAAATGTTCAAAGAAGGATTCTCATTAGAAGATGGTGGAAGAGAAGTACCCTTCACTGGACTCCACAGGAGAAAAGATTCAGGGCAGCAAAGGAGAAAGTATATTCCAAGGAGAGCGAAGAAGAACTCTGAGAACTGATAAAGTAGCCACGAGAAACCTAAACAGCACAGAAAATCGGAAAGGCCATCTAGAGAAATGGGCAAAGCAATTTGCAACCTCAACCCCTGCTCTCAGCTGGGGGCAGGGAACCGAAGGGTGTGGAACATAACCAAAACTGTAAAGTGCAAGTGGCCATGGTAATAATGGCATCCTGCAGTCCTAATTGTAAGAGAAGTAAATTCATGATCCTTACATGCTTTAAGGGTTTTGATCTAAATGCAACTCCTGAACAAGCTTGCTTTAGAGAACAGATTCACTACATGGTTCAGCAGATACTCAAGACCTAGAATCAGGAGCCATCTCAACTAAATTGCTCTGGGGTCAGAAAATCTAGAATACTCACAATTCAGAGGACCTGATTGGGTGGGAGAGGGTACTTGAGGCAGTGGTGGCCTGGAGATTGAGGGATATCTGACAAGAACCCTGGGGCAGCAAGGGCTGTGATACGAAGAGCAATGGAGGGAACAAGGTCAGTGATCCCACCCACTGTGACAAGAGTGACAATAGGTGTAGTGGTTTTGCACTGGGATCAAGTCTGGAGGCTCCAGGACAGAGGCTCGCAAATGACCAGTTTCTGCAACCCTTCACTTTCTAGTGCGGAACAGTGGTTGGCTCCTCCAAATCTGAGGCATGCTGGGGACACTTGGATGATTGCCAGGCCTCGGGGGCACACACTGGAAACCTCAGACTTGCCTACATACACTGAAACTTGGAAGAGAATCTGATGAAAATTGACAAGGCTCCCCACACCCTGGGGGACCCATACTAAAAACCTCCGGAGGGACTCCAGCCCTGGTGCAGTCAGCATTCTCTCAACCTGTCCAGCAAGAAGCTCCAGGCACAGCATATTCTGCTCTGTTCATTTGGTGTGACATGAGAGGACGCACAATAGGTAGTAACTGAGATCCACTACCCCCAACACCCAGAGCATCCCAGGAGGCCCAGAGACAAACCTCTCTGAGAATCCAGCTAAGAGCTATTTATTTTATTTTATTTTTTTACAGGTTTATTTTGGCTCATAGTTCTGGTGATATGAGATCTAAGAACCTCATTGACTTCTTGCTGACTGAGTCCTGAGATGATACAGAGTGTCATATAGCAAGAGGCAAGGATTGCCTAATGTCTGTCTGGTTTTGCTCTCTCTTCTAATTAAACCCCCAAGATCCGGTCATGCGGGCTTCACCCTAATGACTTTTTGTTGTTGTTGTTCTAATTAGTTACATGCCAGTAGAATGCACTTTTATATATCATACATAGATGGAATATGATTTCTCATTCTTTTGGTTGTACACGATGTAGAATCACACAGGTCATACAGTTATATATGTACATAGGGTAATAATGTTTAATTCATTCTACTATCCTTTCTACCCCCATACTCCCTCCCCTCCCTTCACTCCCCTCTACCTAATCTAAAGTAACTATTTTTTCCCTAGGCCCCCCTCCTTATTGTAAATTAGCATCCTCTTATCAGAGAAAACATTTGGCCTTTGTTATTTTGGGATTGGTGTATTTCATTTAGCATGATATTCTCCAGCTCCATTCATTTACCAGTAGATGCCATAATTTCTTCCTTCTTTAAGGCTGAGCAATATTCCATTGTGTGTGTGTGTGTGTATCACATTTTCTTTATCCATTCATCTGTTGAAGGACACCTAGGTTGGTTCCATAGTTTAGTTATTGTGAGTTGGTATAAACACTGATGTGGCTGCATCACTGTAGTATGCTGATTTTAAGTCCTTTGGATTTAAACCAAGGATAATTGCTGGGTCAAATGGTGGTTCCATTCTAAGTTTTCTGAGAAAACTTAATGGTTGCATCAATTTGCAATCCAACCAGCAATGTATGAGTGTGCCTTTTCCCTCACATCCTCACCAACATTTATTGTTGTTATATTCTTGATAATTGCTATTCTTACTGAGGTGAGATGAAATCTTAGAGTAGTTTTCATTTACATTTCTCTGAAATTGATAGTGATGCTGAACACTTTTTCATATATTTGTTGATTGATCTTATTTCTTCTTCTGTGAAGTGTCTGTTTGGTTCCTTAGCCCATTTATTGATTGGGTTATTTGGTTTTTTTTTTTTGGTGTTAAGTTTTTTTTAATTTAATTTAAAAAATTTATTCTAATTTGTCATACATGATGGCAGAATTCAATTCATTTCATATTACACATAGAGTACAAATTTGCAAGACACTGATTGTACACAAAGTATTTTCACACCATTTGTGTCTTTATACATGTACTTAGGGTAATGATATCTAACTCATTCCACCATCATTCCTACCCCCCTTTGCCTCCTCCTTTCCCCTCCCTCCCCTTTGCCCTGTCTAAAGTTCCTCATTCCTCCCATGCTCCCTGCTAGTTGTCATTATGAGTCAGCATGCTCATATCAAAGAAAACTTTTGGCCTCTGTTTTTTTGGGATTGTCTTCCTTCACTTAGCATTATATTCTCCAACTTCATCCATTTACCTGCAAATGTCATAATTATATTCTCTTTTAATGCTGAGAATATTCCATTGGGTATATACCAAAGTTTCCCTCTCCATTCATCTACTGAAGGGCATCTATGTTGGTTCCATAATTTAGCTATTATGTCATTTTAAAAGTGAGGAAACTGAGGGATGATAAGTGTTAGTTGGTTCTGGGTTCTTTAACATGAGGGATCACACTTTCTCTTATACATAGAAATATTGGATAAACTCTTTAAAATATTAATTGTTTATAAGTGAAACTATTGATACAAAATTAAATATTTATAAATTAAATATTTTAAAACTATCAAGAGCAAAGGAATTCCTTACTTGCTAAAAATGAAGAAAACCCCAAAACAGAGTGGACATGATGTACATTTATAGATAAGAGAAATCCCATTGAAGGGAAGCTCTCATTATAAAAAACTATAAGCCAAAGAAGGAAGCATAATTATGTGCATGAGGAAGATTCAGGAGACACAATAAATTGGTGAATTGGTATCCCTAAACAATAAAGGAAAATCTGAAAGACATTATAAATCATTTTAAATGATAAGGGAGAAAAATAAAGCAGTGAGACCACAATGAAAGAACTGAATACTTTACCAACACCTTAATGATTAAGACACTTATCCAAGGTGACACAATGGTAAGTGGTAGGGCTGGGCTTCCTAAGCATGAGCTCTTATTTGCAGGTTCTGCCCTAGATTTGAAGAGTCTATTAGACATTCCAGGGCAATAGCCAAAGTGGGTTTGGAGAGAGGCAGGGCATGTAAAGTCTCACCATATTTTTCTCTCACAGCACCACAGAACTTCAGTACTGAGTGTGTCTTCTCAACATGGCCACCGCCATCTCCCCTCTGCCACTCGCCACCGAGGATGCCAGTTCTGAGAACAGTTCCTTCTATGACTACTACTACCTAGATGAGGTGGCTTTCTTGCTCTGCAGGAAGGATGATGTCCTGTCCTTTAGTAGAGTCTTCCTGCCAGTCTTCTACAGCCTGATTTTTGTGTTGGGCCTGACCGGGAACCTCCTCCTTCTCGTGGTCTTACTCCGTTACGTGCCTTGCAGGCGGATGACTGAGGTCTACCTTCTGAACCTGGCCATCTCCAACCTCCTGTTTGTGGTGACTTTGCCCTTCTGGGGCATCTCCGTGGCTTGGCATTGGGTCTTTGGCAGTTTCTTATGCAAGATGATGAGCACCCTGTATACCATTAACTTTTACAGTGGCATCTTTTTCATCAGCTGCATGAGCCTGGACAAGTACCTGGAGATTGTTCATGCTCAGCCCCTCCACAGGCTGAGGACTCGGGCCAAAAGTCTGCTGCTTGCTGCCATAGTGTGGGCCGTGGCCCTGGCCATCTCCATCCCTGACATGGTCTTTGTGCAGATACATGAAAACCCCAAGGGTGTGTGGAACTGCTACGCGGATTTTGGTGGACACGGGACCATTTGGAAGCTCTTCCTCCGCTTCCAACAGAATCTCCTGGGGTTTCTCCTTCCACTTTTGACCATGATCTTCTTCTACTCCCGCATTGGTTGTGTCCTGGTCAAGCTGAAGCCCCCAGGCCAGGGCCGGGCTCTAAGAATAGCTGCATCATTAGTACTGGCTTTCTTCTTGCTATGGTTCCCATACAACCTCACCTTGTTTCTGCACTCACTGCTGGACCTGCATATCTTTGGGGACTGCCAGGTCAGCCACCGTCTGGACTATGCACTTCAGGTGACAGAGAGCCTTGCCTTTCTTCACTGCTGTTTTACCCCTGTCCTCTATGCCTTCTCCAGTCGCCGTTTCCGCAGGTACCTGAAGGCTTTCCTGGCTGCTATGCTCAGGCGGCGTCTGGTACCTGGTACTGCCCAGGCCTCATTGTCCAACTGTTCTGAGAGCAGCAGGCTTACTAACCAAGAAGAAATGACTGACATGAAAGACCCTGGGGAGAGGCAGACTGAAGGAGCCATTAACAAGGGGACTGAGGGGAATAGTTCAGCCTGAGTGGCCATACCACAGTCTGGAGAGAGAAGATGACGCCTACTCAGTTGGGCTTCTGCCTGAAGCAATCCCTCTGAGGATCTCAGTGACCATGCTGCTAAACCCAGTGGTCACTTTTTTATTCCCAACCATCAGCATCACCTTCTCTCTCCTTGTTTCTTCCTTCATTTTCTTCACTAGCTTTCAGGACCACACACTCTCACCTGAATTGCTGCAATAGTTTCCCAACTGATCTCTGTGTTCCAATCATCGTGTACTTCTGTTGCTTAATGTGCCTCCAACAGTCAGAGTGATCATGACACTCTTGGCTGTCCTTTCTTCGCCCTCAGAGTTGCAGCTCAAGTCCTTACAGTGCTCCTTAGAGGGCTCTGTGATCTGTTTCCCAGCCTCTGCCCTCATCTCCAGCCCACTCCCTCCTGCTCACTCTGCTCTGGACACACTGGCCTCCAGTGCTGTCTCCAGACATTCCAGGCATATCCCTTTAAGGAGATTCCTCTGTGCCATCTTCCTGGAATACTCTCCCCCTAGGAAGAGCTTGGCTCATTCTCTCACCTCGTCAGCTCTTGACTCAGCTCCCATTTTCTCTATCAGATGTTCACAATATTTAATGCCCAATCTGTTGTTTCTAATCTTCCTCCCTTGGCTCTCCTTTTTGTTTTTGTTTTTTTCAATAGCACTTACTACTCTCTCATATTCTATATATTTCTCTTATTTTTATGTTTATTGGTTATTGTCCCTATTATGGTTTGGATTTTCAGTGACCCCTAAAGGCTCATATCCCTAGTGCATGGTCCCCAGTGCAGCAATGTTCAAAGGTAGGTCTTTTAGGAAATGATTGGATTATGAGGGCTCTGACCTCATCAGTAGGTTAATTAATTGAGGGATTCATAATTTGAATGGACTATTGGGAGGTGGCAAAAACTGTAGGAGGTGGGACCTGATTGAAGGGAGTGGGTCCCTGGTGCCGTGCCCTTGGGGACTATATTTTATCCCTGGATTAGCCCTTTTTTTCCTCTTTCCTTCTTCCTGGATGCCATGGGGAGAGCAGCTTTTCTCCACAACACCCTCTCTACAATAATGCTGTGCCTCACCAAGGCCCAGAGTGATAAACCATGGACTGAAACCTCTGAACTGTGAACCAAAATAAACATTTCTTTCTTTAAGTTTATTTTTTTTTCAGGTATTTTGTCACAGCAATGCACAGCTGACAAACATAGTCCTCAATCCCGTTATTGCAGGTGAGCTCCACAGGGTGAGGATCTTGGTGCACAGCTCACTGTTCTTCCAAAGCCTCCAGCATAGGACCTGGAGTGTAGAAGGTATTCGGGAAATATCTTTGGGATGTGTGCATAGAGGGTTTTTTTTTTTTTTTTTTTTTTTTGTGGCACTGCTGGAGAAGAAAAGCCAGAGGTCCTCCACCCACCAGAGTGCCCTGTTTTCTGTATCTCAGTTGGGAAAAGATCCTTGTAACCTTGATGGCAGCTCCAGGGTCTGGCCATCAGAAGAGGCTGCGGATGCTCCTCCCAGGGAACAGCCCAGGAACATGCACAATCTACAGGAGGAAACACAGTGAACACACCCTCTTCCTGCCCTGTCTCAGGAGCCTTTCGGTCTCCCTGGGGCCTAAACAATCAAGTCCAGAAGCTTTGTCATTCTGCCCTGTGCTTTGGGTGGAGGTTGGGTACAACATAGGGCATAAACTGCTATGGTTTGGATAAGTGTCCCCCAAAGGCCCGTGTATTTAAGGCTTTGTCCCCAAGGTGGCGCTATTGAGAGTGGTGGAGCCTGTAAGAGATGGGGCCTAGTGGGAGGCACTTATGTGATGGAGATGTGCCCTTGAAGGGAATTGTGAGACCTTGGCCTTCTTTCTCTCTCTCTGTCCTTTTTTACCTTCCTAGATCATAGGGAGAGCAAGTTGCTGTGCTATCTACTCTCCATCATTACTCTGGCCCACTACAGGCCCAGAGTAATGTTCTGCCTGATCTTGGACTAGAATCCCCAAATTAGGAGTCAAAATAAACATTTTCTCTTTTTAAGCTCATTAGCTCAGGCATTTTGTTATGGTACCACGAAGCTTACAATATAGAGACCAGTTACAGCCTTCCATTTCCCTTGCCTTGGTGCATCATTCAGGGATGGGCATATGACCTAGGAAGAGCCAGTAAAATATGATGCAGCTAGAACATGCTAGAAACAAAGTATGAAACTGATGATTAGGGGGTATGAAGTCTGGAGCTTCTCCTTCATCAGCTGAACTTTGGAAGATGAAAGGAATAGCACAAGTGAGTGAGCAGAGCCTGGGGACAGTATCTGTGCCTCAGAATCAAGGCAGGCTGACACTCATGCCAAACCTGAGATTTTGACATTGCATGAACCAATAAAGCCCTTCCCAGTGTGGACTCATGTTGTTTTGTTGCAACTTAAAGATTCCTGATGAATATTCCCCACCCGGATGCTTTTCTCTTCACAGCTCCCATGGTTGCCATTTTCCTGCCCTCTGACAGGTCCCCTGAGAAACCTTTCTCTAGGAAGCCCCCAAGACCACAATGGCACTCTCTTTCCTGAGCTTCTAAAATTCTCGCCATTTCCCCTACCTCATAGAACCACCACAGCTTGGCCACATCTTGAAATTTCTGTCTTTTACGACCAAACAAAGAACCTGGGACACAGGAAATGAATCATCTAGGAGGATTGAATGAAGGGTAGCATTAGATGATTGGGTACTGCAAGAACAGGGACTTCACCATGTGAAAAATCTCTATCCTCCGTGTTGCTATCAGTGCTGCTCATGATGCAGTAAAGTTTCACTAAGTACTTCTTGTACTGTCTTCCTCTTATGTTTTGTTCTTTACCTCTTCCTCCTCTTCTTTTTCTTCCTCTTCCTCTTTTCTTTCTTTCTTTCTTTCTTTCTTTCTTTCTTTCTTTCTTTCTATCTATCTATCTATCTATCATCTATCTATCTCAATTTCTTACTAAGTACTATTTTGAATGAATGGCTAATGAACTGAGCCACAGTGAGAATTCTACCCACTCTTTTCTTCTCTTCCCCTGAGCTTTGTGTGGCCTACTCATGGTGCATAGGTTGTGAGCCCAGCTGCTGTTTGATGCTGCCTGAGTTGCCTCTGGTGCTCTTCCACCTCTGCCTTTCCTCCTCCATCTCATTCAGCTCTGGTGCCTTCAGTTCTCTCTTTCCAAGGCCCCAGATTCCCCACTGTCAGGAAGGACTCTGAGCTTACTTAGTCCCCTGGGAAATGAGGTGGTGATTTGTTTGAGGACGTGGAGGATGACAATCTATTTTAGAACTCCTGAAATCTTGCCCCACAATGGACTTCTGACCCGGTCACACACCAACAATGCTGATGTGATGCAGCTTAAGCTGTACCAATAGGTCTAGGTACACCCCCCCAAAAAAAAAATCCCTAACTTTGTGCCCTTGGTGCACTGATTAGATGGAACAAAGTATGCCAGGTAAGGGACATCTGTCAGGGCTTGTCACCAGCACTGGTAGGTATGTGGATGTGATTGTGTGTTAGCCTGTGGAGTCTGTGTGCATGTCTGTGTTGATATGCCTGCTTGTATTACTGTGTGAGCTATGCACAGTATATATGGATTCAAAATGAATATGTAACTATGTTCTTGTGGTGTGGGTATGTGCCTGTGGATTTTCTTTCTTCTTGTGTATCTTTGTGTGTGCATGTGTTTACACGCATGTGTGCACTCCCTGCAAAAGACAGATGTATAGTAAGTAGTTCCCACAGGGAGTAGTGGGTCTGGCCCTAAGTATATTTGTTCCCTCTCACTGTCTTAAGTGCTGTGTACCTAAACTCACCAGCTATCCCAGCCCAGGCCAAGACAGAGCCTTCTCCATGTTGACCTTACTTCCCAGCCTGGTTCCTCTTCCTGCTCTCTCTCTTCCCAAAGGTCTGACAAGGCTTGACTCCCCCACTTCACTCTCTGAACCTTCTCCAGGGGTCTCAGAAAAACCCCCTCAATTCCCTTGACCCTCGGGCTCTGAGAAAAGTCGAATTCTTCTCTAGGGCTCACTCAGGAGAAAATGCAGGAATGGCTTTGCTGTGGGCAGGGCTGCTGCCACCCTTCACTCTGTGGAGTGTTCTCGCCAGCAACCCTTGCTGAAGAGAGCTGGGTTCAAAAGAGCTGGCTGCAACATTAAGCTGAGAAAACGATGAGAAAGCACAGAACACAGAAGTTATTTTCATATCAAGGGTAAGACGGCCCTTCGACTTTAAGGGTCAGCTTCCATGCTGGAAGACGCTGAAAAGAGAGCGTGCACCTGGAATCTATTTTTTATGGGGGGGGGGCACACAAAGGAGTTTTGATGGAATGTTCTTCACCAAATAAGGCAGGGGATAAGATTTCAAAGGAGGGTTGTCCAACCCCATTGGGTAACACTCAGATCCAGAGCTGAGGCAAACTTCTTTGCTGAGCGAAGGTGAAGGCCACTTGTTTTGCACAGTGTGTGGCATGCGATGCCAAACCAAACACCTCCCTTACTCAAGGCTGAGAGAGGATGCTCAGCCCTGGACAGGCAACCTCCCACAGAGTGTGATGTGCATGTTCACAGCAGTCACTCTGTATGGAAAAAAACATCTCTTTTCTCTGCCAAGAATTCCACCACTGGAGAATAATACCTGATCTTATTTTGTTATAAGTGATCCTCAGAGAGAATACATTTTCAGGCTTTACTCTGAGGTCCTCATGAGAAAAGGGGTAAGAGGGAGAGAATATTCGGTGCAGAAATGAGGAAGCGGGGTGCAGAACTACTGGGTCAGGGCAGGTGGTGACTAGTTGCACCTTTGGGGATCTCAATCTTCTTACTGCCTCAGGGCCTCTTCCAGGATTGTTTCTAGCAATCCTCATGCAGAAGACACAGAATCAGAGGTGTCCCAATTCCTCCCCTGCCAGCAGGTGAACATTGGGCTCCATCTGCACACCCCAATCTGGGATGCGTGCTGTTTCCTGGGAAACCCACTGTTTACATTGTGTATCCCTGACTGTGGGATGGAGCACCTGCAATCACCTTACACCTAACCCTCTGAAACTTCCCTTGGTCCCAAACATTCTTTCTGGGCTCTCAAACAGGACACAAAGTCCATGAATTTCCTTGAGATCTGCATATGGTCACTCCTAGTTGAGACTTTTTAGTCCTGACTCAGTGGACCCAAGCCTTCAGCAGTGTCCCAGCCTTTCCACAGGCCAAGATCCTGCTCCATTTTCTCTTGGGTGTGGAAAAAAGGAGGGGACACGGCACTGAGATCTCAGCAAGTGCAAGGAAGGTACCTTGTCCTCTTACCCCCATCTCTATTGGAACACAGGGCCTGGCTGCCTGGGGAGGTTGTTGGTAAGTCCCTTGCAGATGGCTTCTGATTTCCAGCCCCCTTCTCCTTCTCCTCCTGTGCCCTCTACACAACTCCTCTCCTTGTGCTTCTGGCCTTTGTGGAATAGGATGGGATATCCTAGCCTGTTCTCCAGGCAGACATCATCATTTGGGGACAGCTAAACCCAGAGAAAAGCAGGCTCTGACCCAGGGTCACACAGCTAATTGGGGGAGAAGCCAATGGGAGATGCAGGATAGGAGAGAGAAGCCTCATTGGCTGGACCTTGCTATGAGGTTCCATGCTGCCTGGGCCCACCTCCAGGACCCTCTATCCAGCTCCCACAGTTACTCCTCGATCTGCCCCAATTCCAGATGGCTCTGCTATCAGATAGCTGTAGTTCTGGCGGCAACACCCTCCCAACTCCTCTTGGCCATGATAAGCATGCTTCCAACGGGAATTACCTCCATGTCTTATATCAGAAAGCTGAGGCCAGGGAGGGGCAGGAAGGGATTTGAGGACACAAAGTAAATTAGCTGAGACTAGAAGTCAGGGTGCTAGCATTTAAACTACATTTAGAGAATTAGGAATCATGAAAATGAATAAGATATCATCCCCTGGTGGGCTCCAGTCTGGGACAGGAGGAGGCAGTCAAGACACAAAGCAATGACATATATGTTCTGTGATACCAGTGGTACTAGGGAACCCAAGGGGACAGAGGTCATTTCTGGGATGGGGTGGCTGAAACACAGGAAACCTTCTAGAAATAGCTGGCACTCGGGTTGGCAGAAAGCAATACTTCTGCTTTAAGAACAATTCCATCAGAAAAAGTTGAATTTCACTGGATGGAGATATTTGGGGACCAAATATGGCAAAACTCAAATGTTCAGTGTGTAGAGGTGATGGGGAGCCCGGAAAGTAAAAGGGTGGCAATCAGAGGTGCTTTTGGAAAAGGGCCTCTGGTGGCTGTGTGAAGCAAGGACAGGCAGGCCTGGTGTAGAGAGAAATGCAGAGGTGTTACCAGAGTCCTAAGCTTGGGCCTCACTTATCCCAAAAGCCAAATGGGAAAAGGAATGGTGGAAAGCAGGAAAGGGACTCTCATCAATGTGACCATATTGGGAAGACCAATGAAACCAAGCACCTCAGCCCATCTTGGGGTGTTGACATGAACTTTAGGTTTAAATACAGGAAGTACTGAGGCAGGGGTGAGAGGTGAGCATAATTAAGCAGTCTCGGTCAAACTGTGTTCTGGTGGATCAGTATCTCAGTTCTGGTTCTGTGAGGTGACTCCGGAAAAGTCCTTTATTAATTGAGGGGGCAATCTTCATCTGCGTCACAGAATTCTTATCCATCAGACTTTTGTTTCTGGAAGGAGGACATTCAGTTCCCATGAAACAATTGCTCCTAATTGCTGGGGACAGTTTCATCATACAGCGATCTGCCTGGGAGGCTCTGCTGTTTCTGGAAGGTGTAGGGCAATGATTGGAGACTTCTAGGCTCCATTCTAGGAATCTGGAACAGATTATTGTAAAAGCTGTCCAAGATTTTTGATGTCGCTTAAAATCTTGAAAATACCCTGGTTTTCCTTATTTTGATGTCTTCGGCCTCGATAGGGGGAGGATTATTAGCTTTGGATGAACATTCCTTAAATATTTACATGCCTATATACAGAGCTGAGCAGGGATGAGACCCAAAGCTTAAGGCAATAAAGGAAACATACAAAATGAAGGCAGAAATGCCAAGTTTTATGCTGTTTTCAGTTACCCACTGAGCATCTGCATGCCCAAGTAAAAAGTGAGTGCTTTTAGCAAAAGCAGCTTTTAATTCTCATTATAAAGTCATGGGTCTAAGAAGTAGCTGTGGGTAGGAGGAGAGGATACATTTCAGGGCCATTACAGGGGATTAAGCTGACTGGACAAGGGCCTAACTATATGTGGGGGAGGGCAAGAGAGGGTGAGGGTGTGCCTTTGGCAGTGGGATGTGGAGGAAAGTCCTGAGCAGAGAGAGGCAGGGAAATCAGGATGGAGTGGTCTGGACAGCGCTCAGGAGAGATGCTTTATTCTGGTGGGGACAAGCTGGATCAAAGGTTGTGGGTTTCCCATGGGGAGATGGAGGGTCTGGGGCTAGAGAAAGCTCCAATTTAGCAATGGTTGCGGTAACTACGGGGAGATTGAAACCACGCTGGGGTGGGGGGCACCAAGGAGGGACCTAGAATAATTCTTACATCAAAGGGAGTGTTTCTCTAGATCTGTGTGATAGCCACCACCCACCCTTGACTACTAAGTGCCTGGAATGTGTCTATTTTAGATTGAGGAATGCTGCACTACCAGATTTTGAAGATAGGACAAAAAAAAAAAGGAATGTAAATTATTTCATTATTTTTTTAAATATTGGTCACAAATTGAAATGTGAGTTCTTTAGATATATCGGGCTAAATAAACATACAAAAGAAATTTTACTTTTTTTATTTTTGAAAAATATATCTACTAGAAAATTTAAAATGACATACGTGGCTTGCCTCATATTTCTATATGACAATACTGTTCTAGAACCTGAGTTTCAGGGCCAGGATGTAGCTCAGTGGCAAAGCTTTTGTCTCACATACATGAAACCCTGGGTTAGACCCCCAGTTCCAAAAGGAAAAGACACACACACACACACACACACACACACAAAAAAAATACCCACCCCACCTCCCCAAACCCCACAAACCCCCAAAAGGATGTGGAATAAGTGTTGTGGAACAATGTGGGGTGAGAGTTCCATGTTTGCAAGATACCGTGTTCTACGTGGGAGCCGGCTTCTGTAGGCAGGACTACTCAAGGCAGGCACCATGTCTCAAACTGAATTGCTCTTAGACAAGTCCCCTTCTGCTTGGACTTCCTGCGAGACGAAGGTTCTGCAAAACCCGTTGGGAGAGATGGTGTTTTAAAGGAAGAGTGGTAAACCTGACAGATGGCTAGGAGGTCAGATAGCAAGGACAACAGGATAGAGTCAGAGTGGCCATAGAACCAGAAGGAGGGATGGATAGTCAGAGAGGGCCTGGAGCTGCAGAGGAGTGAGAAAAGGCGAGAGACCACAGTAGGCCCCTCTGACCAGGCTTGACTGCCTTGGCAGAGCTTATTCCATACACTTTAGGCGGTATCTGAAGCGCACGTCGTGCCTGGGCTGTAAGGTGCCAAAGCCCCAGCGCTGTGGGTCCATAGGGGGCACAGGTGTATCAGGGTCCATCAGCTCCAGGTCAAAATATGTAACCATGATCAAAATAAAGAGTTTCATTTCACTGAGGGCAAAAAACCTACCAGGGCAGATGGAGACGCCTGAGCCCCAAGGCATGTTGTAGTGGTGGATCTTCTTGCCCTCCTTATAGAAGTGCATTTTTCTGCTGCCATTGGGGTTCAGGAATCGATCATACTTGAAGGTAGTGGGGTTGGGGTGGATGTCAGGGTCCATGTGCACTGAGAGGTAGGGGAAGAGAGCCACTTTATCTCCATGACGGAGCAGGTACTCTTGTCCATTGGCCATCTTCAAGATATAGTCCTTCTGTATTGCCCTGAGGAGGGTGGGTGAAGCTGCCAGCCTCAGGGTCTCCTCCATTACGCTGTTCAGCACTGGGGTGTGTTGTAAGGCGCTCAGTTTGAAGGTGAAGAACTGGGTGGCTTCCAGCCTGGCTTCACCTAGGACTTCAGTGGCCTCCTTCCTCACAGCCTGCATGGCTTCTGGGTGCTTCAGGAGGAACAAGAGAGCCCAGAAAGAGGTTGGCCCTGTGTTCCCTTGGGAAGCCCAGAGCATCATGAAATTGAACTTGTCCTGCATAGCTGGGGCCACTCCCTGCTCCCTCAGAAACTGAAGCATGTAGCATAACCAGCCGCTCACGCCATGCTTCTCCAGGTTGTGTTCCACAGAGAGTGTCTTGTGAAAGAGACGCTGGAGCTGGCCCACTTCTAGCCACTCCCGGGGACTCAGCAGGGAGTAGACAAACCTTGGAAAAAGAAGATCAAACCTGCGGAAATTCATGAATAGCTCTTCTGCCTGTAGCAGGTCCTGTGCCACGTTCTTTGTATAGCCAAACAAGCTCAGGTAACCAGCCTTGAACAAGGTATTGTAGCAGAACTGGAAGAGACCATCCTCATGCCAGAAACTGGCATCCAGACTCCAGCCTTTGGGCCCCAACATTATCAAGGACAGGCTGTTCAGCATGACCTTATTGAGATCCTCCAAGCCATCTCCCATCAGATGCTTGCTACTGGCTGAATGTACCATCTGGTGGTCCCCCTCTGTAGATTGGTATCCAAATACCTTTCGTACCAGTTCTTGCGCATACTGCACAAAATCTAGTGTTCTCTGAGTGTCCTTGATGATGGGGCCAAAGGAGAGGGGATCCATTACAAAGGTGAAGTACTGGCCCCCTAGCTGCACTGTGAAAACATCCCCATGCTTGGCCCGCATTCCCTTTAAGAATTCAAACATATTCTTCCGGAAAGCTATGGCATGGCCCAGCCAGGGCACGGAGCCCTTGTCTAGAGGAGGTTCCTGGGGCTTGCGTCGTCGGAGTAGCCCTGGAAGACACAGGTATCCCACAAGGATCACCAGCAAGGCTCCCAGCACTTGACCCCAGAGTACCATGGCTATGCTCCTGCAGGCTAAGCTCTGGTGTTCTCTGGATGCCAGAAGAGTTTTGTGAAGCTTTGACAGGTCGGTAATGCAAAGGTCTGTCCACCTGAACCTTGCTCTGTGGATGAAAATTGTGGTAAATAACCCTAGTGAGCTAGCACCTGGGAGAAATATATACTCCTGATTTAACACGTGACTGAGCCTGATCAGGTGAGAGCAGGAGGAGGTGCCCAGAAGGAAGGTCAGAGAGAAACCTCTAGTTATGGTCACAGCCTGCTTACCAGCTGCATTCTTTGCTGTGAGCTGGCACTTCATCTCTAAGCCTGGCTCGAGTCTACTCCTACCTCTATGACCTATTGACAGCTCATGTTGTGTTAGTCATCTTTTTGTTACTGTAATCAAAATAACTGCCAAGAACAACTTAGAGGAGGAAAAGTTTATTTTGGGTTCATGGTTTCAGAGGTTCAATTCACGTCAGCCTGCTCCATCGCTTTGGACAGAAGGTGAGGCGAAGCACAGTGGTGGAAGGGCATGGTGGAGGAAAGCTGCTCAGCTCATGGGAGCTCAAAAGCAGAGAAAGAAAATGAAGTATGAGGGACCAAATATAAACCTCAAAGGTATGCCTCCAATGGCCTACTTCCTACATCCTACCTGCTTACAGTGGTAAGTATAGTAATACTCAACATAGTAATCTTTTCACAATTATTAATCAAATGGGTTTATCCACGGATTAGGTAGTACAGCTCTCTCAATCTAATCATTTGGCATCTCACCAATCCAGCATTATCTCATACATTAGCTGCCAGGGAATAGTCAGATCCAAACCATAATACAAATCTTTATTTACTCACATATTCATTTGCTAGCTCATTCACTCAGCAGATGTGCACCAAGCATTTACAAATTTTCATATGCACCCCTTTTTCATTCTTAACAGCTTGACTAATGCTCCCCTTCCTAGTTGGTTAGGTTACTTAACCTCACTGTGCCTCCATTCCTTCATCTGTGAAATGGGTACAGGGAAAAAGAGATACCACATGGAAAAGACTTAGAATAGTCCCAGGCTCAGGTTAGTATTCCATACATGTTAGTTCATATATTGAAACCTCTTCTCATATCTCTACCCCCTCCCCTGGCCCCCAGGGCCACTTTGTATTTATTGCTTCATCTTTCCCCTAGTCTGTCTGCCATTCTGGCCTCAAAGATCTTTTCTGGGGGTGGGTGGAGCCTTGTGGGAATCATGTTTGATATTTGCTTCTAGCTGCGTACACAGTCCAAGGCCAGGGAAGAATCAATGTATGTCTTTCCATGGTGACTTTTGCTATTCTAACCCTGAGGAAAAAAGCAGCAATGCTGGGCTTTAGACCCTAGAAAAGCTGAGCAGGTGGAGGGGGGTACTGACTTCATTTGGAAGATACTGTGAGTGAATTTCATCTGAGGGGCTCACCGAACTTTCTAGACTGAGGATCCTTCAAGCAGAAGCTCAGCCCTTAGTCTCTGAGCCTCTCACCTGGAGCCCTCCCTCCCGTTGGCTCAGCTGCCTTTTCTGTGCACTTCTCTAACAAAAAGTCAGAATACCAGAATTACGAGATGTCAAAGCCAATGGGGACCTCAACCAATAGCTTCCTTTTACCCCGAGGCTCTAGGTTCAAGTGCAGCAGGGACTTTCTCTGATAGCTGCTCTTGGCCTGTTGACCAGGGGTCTTCCAAGGGGTGTCAGGCCAGTTCCTGCCAGCAGGCTCACTGAAGAGAAAGCATGACATTGACATCAAGGCTTTAGTCAAGCAGCCTAGCCCACTGGTGCAATTGATGTGGTTCAATCAGTTCTGAAAACCTCTAAATTATTCTTTAACTTCTTCACCTGCAAACAGGAGCTCTGGCTCCTCAGACAAACATCAGTCCTTATGCCTTCCTGATTGAGAGCTTCCTTGCTGGTGTGGTTCTTCTTGGCAGAGAGCAGGAACCATCCACACTCTGCCTCCAGAAAGCCTGCTCAGACTGCAGCTATAGCAAGTACTTAGCACCATCACTTCTTAGCTTTAGAATTCACAGTCAGAAACCTTGGGCCAAATCCAGCGAGCTGAAATGCATCCCCTGGCTTTTAACAGGTGAAACGCTATTTTACATTTATTCTTACCTTCGTTCATTCATTCTTGCTCATGTCCACTTGTTCCCTCCTTTCTGGAGTAGCCCTATCCATCCACTCAATAGGTATTTACTGGTCACTTACTGGCAGAAACTTAGCTAAAAGCTGAAAATATAGCCATGATGAGAGAGACAGTCCCTGCACTTTTGGAGTTTATGGTCTAATAGAGGGAGAAAGATATTAAATCATTGCTCAAATTAAATAATTGTGTTAAATGCTGCACGAAGGGTGGTGAGGAGTCAGGAAGTCCACGTGGATCAAGTGGTGACCAAGCACAGTGCTGGAGGGCTAGGAGACCAAGTCCACGTGTGCTGTGAGTGGCAGTGGTGATGGGAGGGGTGGTGCTGCTCAAGGGACACTGACAGGTTTATCCCAGGGTGCAGGAGCACTGCCCTCTGGGGCACTGTGGCTGCAAAGCTCAGAACAGGAGTGAGTCTCTCGCAGGGTCTTGTCCGGCAGGCATAGAGGGGATTCTGTCTTTGACACACCATGCGACAATGATTCCTGTAATGCCAGCCGGTCCAGCCACCTTTCTGAAGGGTAGTGAATGCTGGCTCTTCCTCCAGCAGAACCTGGCCTGTTCCTGGGAAATCTGCCCACGGGCTGTCAGCCTGCCAGCCCTGGGAGGGTTGGGCACTAGCGATCCCCAGCTCCGCGGGAGGTTAAGGGCGGAGCTACGCGGGTGGGCGGAGCCCAGGAGGAACCACCCACACGCAAGCCGAGGGGGCCTCTAGGTGTGCTAAAGGGGGCGCGAGCTGAGGGTAGGAAGGTGGGTGATGCATTTCCGGCTCTGAAGACCTCCGCGACAGCAGGCCTGGACAGGTGCTGGGGTCCTGTCAGTGCCAGAGGCGACCTGACCGCTGGTCTGCAGTCTTTGCGCCCCAGGCGAGGTGTATCTGTCAGGCGCGGAGCCAGCCGGGAGGGGATTGGTCCGGGGCTGGGGAAGGGCGCGCGGAGGGGACTGATTCCTCCCCTCCACGGTGGCTGCTCTCTGCGCGCCCTCAGCCAGGTCATCTCTTCAGTCCACAGCCCCGGGAGTTTTCATCGCCCAAGGTCCGCGGGAGCGTCTTTTTGGCTGTCCTGCTGCATGTTTTGAGTGCTCGGTTCTTGCTCACTCATTGGCTCATTCCGTGGTGGGCAGGAGGGTGGACTGGGTTCTCTAGACTGGGCCCAAGTGGGTCTCTGGTCCCGTCTGATCCCGTCTTTTAAGTTGCATATATGGTCCAGAATTCTGAGAATCGACCGAGGATTCTCTTAACAGGCTCTGGTTCCTATATTGGAACTCTTTGCTGAAGGCTTCTGCTCTCTCCTTAGTCCTTTTTGTGCCTTTTTCCAACTCTGGAATATATTAACTGTTCCCCAATGTGTGCCACCTTCTGCTCACTGCTTTACCCCTCATCCCATCCCTGGAGTAATACTGTTGAATTGGAGATGCAGAGGAGAAATCATTTCACCCTGCCTTTAGATCAGATAATGTGCATTTTCTTTTTATGGCTCCTTTTCCTTTCTAGCTTTTCATGTTCCTCGCCCCCCACTCCACTCTCGCTCACGAAAAAAAAAAAAAAGAAAACCCCTTCATGGCAGCTAGGTTCTTGACAGCCTTGCTCAAGGCTAACTATATCTATTCGTAGCCTGCCTCACATATACCAGGCGGCAGTGAAGTCAATGTAGGACATAAACGACAAACTTGGTTTCTTCCCTCAGCTCTCACTGATCCATGACATGACTTGGACCATTTCATTTGATCTCTTTGGGCCTTGCTAATCTGATGTGGCACAATAGGAGACTGAATTTGAGATACTTGTTAGTAAAATACTATTACAAAGGTGTCAGGTTGAGTATTCAATAAGAGGCTAAGAGATATGAGAGTATATAGTGGGAGAGGATGGAGGGATAGGGTTCATGGTTCTATGAGCACCATCCCCACTGCCACCAAAACCTCCCCATTCTTATTTTGAGAACTGATCATGACCTAGGCATTATGTTAAATGTTTTACACATATTAGGGCATTTAATCTTCATATTAACCCTTGGCAGGGAGTACCCAAGACTATCCTCACAATCCATTCCCTAGAAGAATTCATGGGACTCAGCATGTGTATATTCATGACTTAGGATTTATTCCAGTTGTATAGTAAGGACACATATCCAGATGATAAGGGGAAAAGAAACAAACCGAGTGTAGGAATCCATGTGAAGGCTTTCTAATGCTTTCTCCCTCCCATTATGATCACACAGTGCTCACTCCTAGCAATGAGAATGCAGCAACATGTATGTCACATCTGTAGCCAGGGAAGTTTGTGAGAGAGTCAGTGCCCAAGGACCCTCTGCCTAGCACCTACCCAAATTCCAGACTCTAGGAGGAAAGTAGGTGTTCAGGATGGACCATATTGTTTATGTAAATAGTCTAGGCATAATGAACTAACACTATGGTTCAGTGTAGGTGTATTTTAAGTGGAGTTAGATGAACACAGGTTGTCTGGGAAGGATAATTTTAGGAGCATGTTGGAAGATCCCAGGGTTACATTAAAGAAGTTGGCAGAGGGAAAAGCACCAGGAATCTGCTCATCTAAACAACAATTATATTGGTAGAACTGTTAGAGGTGACTTGTTTTGAATTCTAGAGTCTATTTGGATGCTTGCTGCTTCCAGAGGGAAGTTTGACTGGTACTATGCTGTGGTAGTACCAGTTGATTTCAGTTGATTTTAGCCTTTTGCCTGGTAGCAGCTACCCACCCCCCAAATCTCATAGCAGACAGCTGCAGCCTGTTTCTGACGTGGCTTGCTGGAGCCAGGGTACACTGGGGCCAGAACCTGTCCTCCAAATATCAGGATTCTGTGTTGTAATTGCTGGTAGCTGTTCCTGATCAATAAAATGTAAGCACAGAAGCTGGCTACCATTGTTTGGAAGCAGTTTCCAGAACACTTAAAGCAGCTGTTCGTGTGTGTGTGTGTGTGTGTGTGTGTGTGTGTGTGTATGTGTGTGTGTGTGTGTGTGTTTAATTAAAATCCAATTTTGTACATGGGGCTGGTTGGAAAGCCATTATGCATACCCAGGGAGAGACTCGGGTTCAAAAAAGACCTGAGAAAACCTTAAACTTTTACTTAAGTCTGTTTCCTAGCAGAGAGATACCCTAAATAACTTAAAAAAATTTAAACTCTGAGATAAGCAGGGAGGATATGGTTTCCAGAATTATTCCAGTATAAGATTCAAGTGTCCAGTTTCAAAAATCACAACAAAAATTAACAAAAGCTTATGAAGAAACAGGAAATACAAGCCATTCAAAGAAACAAGATAAATCAATAACAATAAAAAATAACCAGAGTAAACACAAAAATTGGACTAAATAGACAAAGATTTTTAAACAACTGTCTTAAAGATACTCAAAGGGCTAAAAGAAAACATGGAAAGAAAGGGAAATGATATATGAACAAAATCAGAATATCAATAAGGAGATAGAAATTATAAAAAAGTAATCAAAAAATTCTGGAGCTAAAAATAAATTCATAACTGAAACGGAAAATACACTAGAGAGAGTTAAAAATGGATTTGAGCAAGCAGAAAAAAATTCAACAAATTTAAAGATAGGACAACTGAAATTATTGAATCATTAAAAAGAGTGAAGAGTGAACAAAGCCTAAGAGACTTACAGAATGGCATCAAGCACACCAACATGTACATATAATGGGAATCCTAGAAAGAGGAGAGAGAGGCAGAAAATCAGGGAAGGGTTGAAAGAAAGAATATTGGAGGAAATTTATGTCTGAAAACTTCTCAAATTTGATGAAATAAATGAATACAAATCCAAGATCCTCAGCAAACTCCAAATACAATAAACTCAGATTCACATTGAAATACATTATTATCAAGTGGTTGAAAGTCAAAGACAGAGAAATGTGAAAGTAGTAAGAGAGAAGTCCCTTGTCACATGCATGAAGTCCTAGATAAGGTCATCATCTGATATCTCCAGAAAGCATGGAAGCCAGAAGGCAGTGGGTTGATATATTGGCTGGGGGTGGGTGGGTGGGCAGAGTTAGAGAAGAAAGAGGAGGAGGAGGTGAAGGAAGGATGGAAAAGAGGGAGGGAGGGAAAAGAAAAGAAAGTAAGTCTATTTGGCAAAACTGTCCTTCAAAAATAAGGGAGAAGTTAAGGCATTCCCAGATAAATAAAAGATGATGTAGGTTGTTACCCACTAGACATATCCTACAAGAAATGCTACAGGGAGTCCTTCAGGTTGGAATAAAAGTTAACTGGATAGTAACTCAAAGTTGTATGAAGACATAAAATCTTTGTGAAAGGTAAGTACATGGACAATAGGCAATAATAAGACCTAGTATTATAATCTTGATTTGTAACCACTTTAAATTTTCTAAATGACTTAAAAGACAAATACATACCCCTTCAAATCCAATAGGAAGGCTACTATTTAAAAATATATAGAAAATAACCAGTGATAAGATATGGAGAAATTGGAAGGTTTGTGCTTTGCTAGTGAGAATGTAAAATGCAGCATGCATGGAAAATGTTATGGATAAAAAATTAAACAGAATTACCACATGATCCTGCAATTTATCTTCTAGATATACACCCCAAAGAAGTGACGTAAGGTATTTGTACACTTATGTTCACAGCAGCATTATTTCCAACAGCCAATAGGTGGAAGCAACTCAAGTGGCCATTGCCAGATGAATGGATAGATAATATGTAGTATTGTACATACAATGGAATATTATTTGGCCTTCAAAATGGAGGACATTTATGGGGCTGGGGATGTGGCTCAAGCGGTAGCGCGCTCGCCTGGCATGCGTGCGGCCCGGGTTCGATCCTCAGCACCACATACAAACAAAGATGTTGTGTCTGCCGAGAACTAAAAAATAAATATTAAAAATTCTCTCTCTCTCCTCTCTCTCTCCTCTCTCACTCTCTCTTAAAAAAAAATGAAGGATATTTTAGGCTGGGGTTGTAGCTCAGTGGCAGAGCACTTGCCTCACACATTTCATCCTCAGCACCACATAAAAATGAATAAACAAAGATATTGTGTCCATGTATAACTTAAAAATATTGTTAAAAATGAAGAGCATTTTGTTTTGATACTAGCTATAACAGAGATGAACCTTGAAGATATGTTATATGGAATAAGCCAGTCATAACAAGACAAGTACTATGATTCCTTTCACAATAGTTTCCTAGACTAATCAAATTAAGAGAGACATAAAGTAGAATAGTGATTTCCAGAGGCTAGGAGAATAGTGCTTGATGGGTACAGTTTCAGATTACAAGAAGCAGGTTACAAGAAACAAAGAAGGACATTATATATAACTAAAATATTGGGGCTGAGGTTGTGGCTCAGTGGTAGAGCACCACAGCACCACATAAAAATAAAATAAAACAAAATAAAGGTATTTGTTCATCTACAATTAAAAAATAAAAAAATAATATGTTCAATACAGCAGGAAGGGTAACAGTTATAACACATCTACTAATAGACTCTTAAAACACATAAAACAAAAATTGATAAAATTGAAGGGAGATATTTTTACAAAAATTATTGAAGACTTTTAAAAATATATAGACCAATCAGAGGATAAATAGGAAAATAGAGAATGTGAACATCTCAGAAAACCAACTAGACTTAACAGATGCATTTGGAACACTTTACCCAACAACAGCAAATGACATATTCTTTTCAAAAGTACATTGAACATTTTCCCAGACAGATCAAACATTAGGCCACAAACAAGTTTTAGTAGATTTAGAAAGACAGGTATTATAAATTTCTTCTCCAATCACGGTGGGATGAAGTTAGAAGCCAGTAATGGAAGGAAAATAAGTAAAAGATATCAAAATTAAAAAGGAAGAGGTAAAATGATATTTAAAGATAACATAAACCTATATACAGAGTATCTCAAAAGAAACCAAAAGAGAACTATCAGAGCTAAAAAAAAACATCAAAATTGCAAGGTATCAAGTCAAAACACAAAAATCAGTTATGTTTTTATATACCAACAATGAACAAAAAGAAAACTAAGAAATCAATTTTGTTAAGAATACTTAGAACTAAATCTAACCAAATTGATGAAAGATTTGTATGCCATGACTACAAGACATGGCAGAAAGAAATTCAGAAGACCTGAATAAATGGAAATATATCCAGTGTTCATGGGTAGGAAGACTTTTTAACATCATTAAGATATTAATACTGCTGGGCATGGTGGCACACGACTGTAATCCCAGTGGCTCAGGAGGCTGAGACAGGAGGATTGCAAGTTCAAAGCCAGCCTCAGCAAAAGCGAGGCACTAAGCAACTCAGTGAGACCCTTTCTCTAAATAAAATACAAAAAAAAAAAAAAAATAGGACTGGGGATGTGGCTCAGTGGTCAGTTGCCCCGAGTTCAATCCCCGGTATCCTCCCCCAAAATATGTTAATACTACCCATAGTGATCTACAGATTCAGTGTAATTCTGATCAAAATTCCAACAGCCTTTTTCACAGATATGGAGAAGCTTATTCTTAAATTCATATTGAATTGCAAAAAAGCACTTTGTCTTACTCTGTATCTGATACTATATCAAAATAATAATTTATAAACACAAATTTATTGTACATAGTTCTGGAGGCTAAGAAGTCTAATATCAAAGTACCAACAGATTTGGTGTCTGGTGAGGCCCATTCCTCATGGATGACACCTTTTTGTTGCATTCTCCTATGGCAGAAGGGACCAGGAAGCTCCCTTCAATCTCTTTTATAAAGGCGCTAATCCCATTCATGAGGATGGAGACCTCATAAGTTAAATCAGTTCCTAAAAGACCTTACCTCTTAATACTACCACATGGAGATTGAGCTTCAGCATGAATTTTATTTTCTTTATTTTTTTGTTACTGGGGATTGTACCAAGGAGCACTTTACCACTGACCTATATTCCCACTTCTTTTTATTTTGATACAGGTTTTCACTAAATTGCTGAGAGTCTCTCTAAATTGCTGAGGCTAGCCTTAAATTTTCTTTCCTGTTTCAGCTTTTGAAGTTGATAGGATTATAGTTATGTGCCTTTGCACAAGGCTCAACATGAATTTTAAAGGAACACATTCAGACTTCAGCACTGTCCTTGACACTCCAAAATGCATGCCCATCTCACGTGTAAAATGTCTTAATAAATTCTAGTATCAACCCCAAAACCTAAAGTCCAGAGTTTCATTTAAACTAGATGTGGCAAAACTCAAAGGTGCAACTCATCCTGAGGCAAATTCCCTTCCTGTTGGAAGTTTGTGACATCGAATAAATTATGTGCTTCCAAAACACAATGGTGGGACCAGCCACAGGATAAACACTTCCATTCCCCAAAAGAGAAACAGGAAATTTGAAAAGGATAATAGGTTACAAGTAAATTCAAAATTTAAAAGGGAAAACAGCATTAAATTTCAAGGCTGGAGAATCATCTTTGACCCCATGTTCTACCTTCTGGACCCATTGGGGTGATGGTCTGGTCCTCAGGGCTCCAGCTCACCTCACCCCCACTGCTTTGCTGAGTACAGTTCATGAAACAGTTTCCTTGGGTTGGTGTCTCATGAGTGGCCTTCCTAGGCTGGAGTTGCACACAGATGGCTTTTCTAGTCTAGGATCTTGGGAGTGGCTCTGCCACCGTGGGTATACTCCCAACCTGTGGTGCCACCAGGACTGAACAAGGAACTGGATCTGCAGTCTAACCTGGCAGCAGCAAGATGGGGTGAGTTGGCCTTGTTTCCCCAACTGGCAGAAGAGATGAACATGGAACTGAACTTCCACCTCATCAAGCAGCAAAGCAGCAGAACTAGGCAATACAAAGCAGTACTAGCTGGTACTTTGGTTTTTCTGCTGGGGAGGAGTCATCGGGTCCCAGTGAAACCTGACCTTCCACCCCCACCTGGGACCTAGGTAATATGGTATGGAGCACTGCTAGCTGCCACTCTATTCCCCCAAGCCCTAACCAGTGTCAGTGGAGTCCAGCAGGGCATAGGACTTCCACCCTCACTTCAGTAGTGTACAACTCAAGATCATAATTTGACAAGTCCCCCTCAAAAGTGCTTCCCACTTAAATATAATGCGTAATCATGAGGTTCAGGAGTGGGAGAAGGTCCCAATTGGCTGCAAGAGTCCCAAACCACATAATTCATCATTCTCACCCTATTTTTCTTCTCATGCCTATTCCTGAGAAACTGGACTTCTAAAATTTGAAAGTAGGAAACATGAGCTAGGGAGTGGGAGAAGAATGTGTTTGTGTGTTTATTGCTATTGTCACACCGATATACTTACTGGATGTGGGCAGTTACAGATGATAATAATGATAGTGATATGAATATGAGATGATAGCTCATGAGGTAGTTTTGGCATGGCCCACATGTCAGGAGGGGAGGAGATATTCCAGGATGCTACAAATTGCGTAAGAAAGGAACTACTGGAGCTAGAGGTGTAGTTCAGGGGTACAGTGTGTGCTTAGCATGCATGAGGCCCTGGGTTGAATTCCCAACATATACATGGGTGTGTGCACATACACAAGAAGTCCCGCGCTAACTAAGGATGAGTCTGAGTGTATTGCCGAGGTCCAGCCCCATTGGTGGGTGGAGGGGGGGTAGTGGGATTCCAGGGGTCCTGAAGGAGGAGTGGCGTCGGAGAAAGAAGAGTTGACAGGTTGCAAGTTATGAGCAGCTACCAGAAGAAATCTCTGCTGCCCCTGGACAGATCTTTATTTTTATACCTTTTTTAACAGCTTTTTTTTTTTTTTTAGGTAGTTAATGGATAGCTTCAAAGCCTGAAACTTTTTGATTTACATAATTTTCAAGAGTTACAATCTTTTCTGACATATATTGATTACCTAAGATATTGAGTACATTGTTCAAAATATTATTTCTGTAACCTTAGTCAATCATGATTAAGCTTTTACGTTTTCACCTCAATCACTATGTGCTAGGCAACACAACTAGACTATATGACTCCTGACTATTATTCACTTCTAACTTTAAAGCATACCTATAATTATCTCATTAATCTTTAACTTTAAAGCATACTTATGGCTGGGGATGTGGCTCAAGCGGTGGCGCGCTCGCCTAGCATGCGTGCAGCCCGGGTTCGATCCTCAGCACCACATACAAACAAAGATGTTGTGTCCGCTGAAAACTAAAAAATAAATATTAAAAAAAAATTTCTCTCTTTCTCTCTCCTCTCTCTCTCTCTCTCTCAAAAAAAAATAAAGCATACTTATGATTATTGGTAAGCTTTCTTACTTCTAAACTAAAATCCCAGTAAACACACTTAAAGTAGTGAAAGTCTATTATTTAAAGGCCTACCTCTCTGAAGTCAGCCTCTAAACTATATATCTATGTTAATTTTACATTATTCTATTTTTAATTTCCAAGGTAATTTCTTTTTTTTTCATACGACCTGTTCAACTGCTTTCTTAAAGAACTTCCTTGATCCTTGGTCAAAGCACACCAATTCTCACGTCTTAGTAATCTTTAACTAAAGGGCATGCTTTACGCCTCAATCCATTTGTCATTTATATTAACTATGTGTTTTCCATTTTCATCATTAGTTTCTGTTTAAGGCAAAGGAGGGTCTATTGGTTGGAGGAATGTATTTTTATTTGCCTCTTGTCCTCAAAGAGGATACCATAAACTACATAGATGGTCCTTGTACTGTTGGCACAGCAATTGTTTTTCTGTAACTAGGCTATTGTGCAAGTTGTGGCTTTAGCATGGGGTTAGGTGGGGGCTAGTGTAAATTGTTAACCATGGGATAAATATTTCTGTTGTTTAGGCTTGAGGAATAACACCATTGTTTGTATCCTGAGAGGTATTGAACCGCACCTCATGGCGTGTCTCAATTATATCCTTAGTCTCATTCTGGGAATTTTCTTGCAATCTCAGGCAATACAATTGACGTATGCCCTGTTATCCATATCATGAGTATCGTAAACAAAACACTTAACATTCCTAATGGTTCCAGTTTCCAGATGGTGCGGCCCTGACGCAGCATCCCCCACACTGTGACCCTGTCAGACAGCGAGTGCAGGAACGCCTTCACCAGTGTATGGTGTGGGAAAGACATGGGGAGGGTTAGGGAAAAGGTGGAACAATCGTCAGAGAGACTGGTCATATTGATTATGGCTGTGGAAGGTAAGGAACAACCCTAATTGGTAAGAAAAGAATATCTTCAGCCCTGGAGGAGTCAGGATCAGAGGGAGGGACCATTAATTTCTTTCAGCCATTTTCTGAAAGATATCTGGTCAATTTAACCCAGTCTTCTGCCACCACTCTCAACCACTGGCCAACAAATAATCTTAAATATTTTCAGAATCATCCCAGTAGGCACCAACTCCAGATGGAATACTCTCAGCAAGAAACAACAGAAGAAGGTTAACTTTGAAGACCGACAAATTTCTCTTTAGCCTTATTCTGATATTCTTGGTCTCTTTGGATGCTTTTTTCAAAGACTACTTACTGTTTGAAATTCTCTAGCACAACTGATAGTAGACAGTTACACTGCTCTGGATTCCCTACTGGTCATTTTCAGGTGGGGCATGTGCCATTGCCAACACCTATTGAGAACATATTTAGCTGGCATGGTTCCAAATGGGAAGCCTGGCTGTGGTCTACCCTCCAGTGGGCCTCTTTAAATCATAATTGTAGTCACTGTAGATCAATATTGCTTAAGAGAATTGGATTTCATCAAAGCCCCTATCAGTAAAATTGATTAGAATATCTTATGAACTTAGGTGGTGTCTTGTGAGCCTAAGAATTATTAACTGTTTGTGTAAATGTTGAGGTGGAGTTCTAGGGGAATGCTTCTACTATGCTACCCTGGCATTTTTGTATGAACTGCAACTAATCTTAAGTCTTGAAAGATTATTTTGAGATCCTTCCAGAACAGGAGAGAGATGAGAGGAGATTTTTTTTTTTTTTTTTTTTTTTTTTTTTTTTTAAGAGAGAGTGAGACAGGAGAGAGAGAGAGAGAGAGAGAATTTTTTTTTAATATTTATTTTTTAGTTCTCGGCGGACACAACATCTTTGTTGGTATGTGGTGCTGAGGATCGAACCCGGGCCGCACGCATGCCAGACGAGCGCGCTACCGCTTGAGCCACATCTCCAGCCCATGAGAGGAGATTTTTAAAGTGTTCTCCCATTCCCTTCCAGGTCTTCTGTTCCACTCTCACCAGGCTTCATGTTGAAATGTAAACCCCCCTTGTGAGGTAGTCAGAGGATGGAAACTTAATCTATGATATTTAGAAGTGTTTAGTTATACTTTGAAAAGGGATTATATTTAGATAAGTTCATTAGGGTGGCTAATCACTGATTCTGGTGATTTTATAAGAAGAGTGAGAGAGACTAGACACACAGACACACACACTTCTTCTTGCCATATGATACTCTGAGCTGTATCAGGACTTTGCCAGAAAGAAGGCCATCACCAAAGCTTTTTAGACATTGTACCTCCAGAACCCTGAGCTAAAACAATCCTCCTTTCTTTATAAAGTAGCCTTCCACTGGTATTTTGTTATAGTAAAATGGACTAATATATTTCTTTTTGGTGCCCAGGGCAAACATCTGGGGAGCTGGCATATTTGACTACTAGTTTTTGTTATCTATTTTAATAATACATTGTTTGAATCTTAAAAAAAAAATGGCTTTTTTTAACCTTGCCTGCTACTGTGTGTTTTTACAGAAAGAATAGTGGAAAGAGTAAAAATATGGCCAAGTAAAAGAGACTATTTATTCCTCTCCTCTTTAGTTTTCCAAAAGTTTTGAACCAAAACACTGCTTATAGCAAGAGAAGATCTTCCTGGTGGACCATGGCTGAATAATCACACATCTCAAAGAGTTTCTTGTTCAGACCTAAAACCCTCTGAGTTGTTTTGTCACCAAGTACAGTTTTCTCCAACTTGTTCTCAAGAAAACCATGGGGGCCTTCGTCATATTCAATCTACTGAAAGACCCTAGCCCAGTTAGCCCAGTTACCTAAGGCCAAGATATGAAACCAAGATATCAGGCAGGCCATAAACAGGTTCAGGCGCCAGGCATGCTTTCCGGACAACCGGTTGAAGAACAGAGCACCCGCATCCTGAGGCATGAATGAATAAACCGGAACAGATAAGCAGGAACAGAAAGAATAGAATGCAGACCTGTGGTTTTTGGAATGCAGACCTGTACCCCCTAGGTGGCCTATATGCTAGATTTAAACAAACCAATAAGAAACCTGTTGCTTCCCGAGCGCGCGAAACCTGTCCCAAACCCTATAAAAATCTCTGTATCCCCAAGCCCTGTGTGCCAGTTCACCAAGGCTCCGGCTGAGGTTCTACTGGGCACCCGCAGGCGCTTGTGTCCCAATAAACCCCCTCGTGCTTTTGCAGCCAGTGTTTCGTGTGATTCTCCTTGGACAGGGAAACGGGGGTCTTTCTTTAACGGGGTTGTCTTTCATTGGAGGTCCCACCGAGATACCCCTCCCCCACCCCGTCCGGATCCCTGCCCGAGGACCACCAGCATCACTGGGAGGTAAGCTGGCCAGCTCATGTCGTGTTTGTCGTGTTGTCTGGTGTCACTTCTATGTCTGTAATGTTTGTAACTCTTGGCTGATACTTTGTTTCTATGCGCTGCATTTGTACGATTACGCGTAGTCGCTTTGTATTTTGGGCAGCTTGAGAAGGAGTTGACGAACTCGGACTTCTCCCCTGCCACCCCGGGAGACGTCCCGGGGAGCACTTTGTAGGCAGCGGTGAAGCTCCTGCTTCGCCTAAGCCATTTGGTCTTTGTAGGCAACGGTGAAGCTCCTGCTTCGCCTAAGCCATTTGGTCTTTGTAGGCAACGGCGAAGCTCCTGCTTCGCCTAAGCCATTTGGTTTTGTAGGCAGCGGTGGGGCTTCTGCTCCACCTAAGCCATTTGTTTTGAAGTTGGGCAGTGCTCTTTCTATTTGGTCTGATTGTAGTGTTATTGTGATTATTGTGTTATTGTTTCCGTCTCTGTATTCTATCTCCTCATCTAAAACCAACATGGGGCAATCAATCACGACTCCTTTGAGTCTCACCCTCCACCATTGGCAGGACGTCCAGAATCAGGCAGATAACCTCTCGGTAGAGGTCAAAAAGAAGAAATGGATAACACTCTGCACTGCGGAATGGCCAACACTCAATGTGGGCTGGCCTAAAGAAGGAACATTTAACCTTGATCTTATATTACAGGTGAAGTCCTAGGTTTTCATCCAAGGTCCTCAGGGACACTCGGACCCTATATCGTTACCTGGGAAAATTTGGCCTCTGACCCCCCCCCTTTGGGTCGCCCCTTTCTCTCCGCCTAAGCCTGCTCCAGGATCTCCTTCCGAAGCCCCACCCCCACCCTATCAGCCCCAACCCATACAGGCTCCTGACTCCATCCAGGTTTCCTCGGAGGAAGAAGAAGAACAAGTAGATCTAGTCACCAATAACCCCCCGGGTCCATCCCCCATGGTCGGGAGACCCTAGCCCCTTTCTGGGCTCTGAGTGGATTGCCTGTAGTATTTTGTGAAGTATTTGGTAAAGTGTTTTGTAGCTGACGGATCCGTGGTCCGCCTGAGCCTTTAGTTTCTAGGTAGCAATCCACGACGCGCTGCGAATTCTGTGGCCGCGCTGCGAATTCTGTGTTTTATGTTTTTGTTTCTGTTGTCCTGTCTGTCTCCACCCCAACACCCTGGCGAGAGAACTAATCTCCCAATCTGGTGTTGTGCTCTCCCAATCCGTTTGTCTGAAGGGAAGGCCCCAGTTGGCTTGGGGCCAGCACCCATTTTCATTTTTTTGACAATCTGAAGAGGGAATCTGTCTTTGTGTGTGTCCCTGTGTGTCTTTTTGTCTGTGTCTCTGTTAAGTGTGATGGCATTGTTTTACTTTGAACCAATGCAGAGTCCCAAATTCCAATCTGCCTTAGAGGTGTGGAGATACACCCTTCCCCCTTTAAGACCTAAGGCAAATTAAAAACTGACTCTACTGGAAGGTTAAGAGATGCCTAGTGCCTAAGGTCAAACCAAACTAGAGAAGCTAATCAATCCTGTAAGTGCAAGGGAAAACTGAGGAATTCCCAGCAGCTGCCAGAGCATTTTTCCGCTTTGGGGAAATTTCCTCATTTTTTTCTCTTCACTGTAAGGATCACCCCACCTAAATGCAGTAAAGTCAGTCACACTGAGACCCTATGTGAGAACATCTGGTCCACTCATGGGAAATCTAAGGTGCCACTGATAGGAGTCATAATTAAATGGAAGTTCAAAACCTGGAGAGATTTTTCTTATCTGGTCTGTTTTAAAGGTTATTATAGATTGTTTCTTGGGGATAATCTAGGCTAAATGTGTGTCTAAAAGATGTTTCATCTGGTATCTAAATGAGTTTGAAGCATTGCATAATCTTGCAGTTAAAAGTTAGGGTTAAGTAATTGTTTAGTTTGTGATTTCAGATAATTCATGCCAGAGAACTTAAATACTTAGGATAGAAAATTAAAAGAACTCTACTTCCAAGTTGGCAAGTAACTCCCAATCATTCAGTTTTATTTTTTATCAATCTTTGAACTGGGTAGCCTAAGGAGATTTTACTAGGTATACAGTGCATTGATTTGGGCAAGGATAGTAGATTATGATTTGTATCTGTTTCTCTCAGTGTATAAGATTTAGGAAAAAGTGTTGAATTAAGACGTTGGTCTGGCTCATTGAAATGACATTTATTAGCAACAGTCTTGGGAATTTTCAAAGCTTAATTTTAGATATACATGGTAGTGTGGATTTTTTTTCCAGGTGATTTAATGTAACTTAATACTACTTTAGGAACTTCAGAACAAAGAAAGTAGCTTAATGATCCTGAAGGAACTTCTTCTGATGGTGGCTTTTATATTATCAAGAAAGATCCTATTTTCAGTTTTGTGTAAGCAAATTTTTCTAGTGTAGGAAGATAAATTGTGACTTATGGTTAAAATGCCTTAGGCATAAAGTTTCTGCTCAAGAATTCTGGCTTTCCCAGTCCCTTCCAGACCTCAGCCAGGGCTTTAAGCTGATATGCAAACAGAAGCAGCCTGGAGCTCAGGCCCAAGGGAAAAAAAAAAAAATAAAAGAGTAAAAGTGTCTTTTTACCTGAACTCAAACTAGACCAAACCAAGAAGTAAATTGTATGGCATTTACTAATTACTGGCCGGTTAATCTTTTTAGGACTTTTGCTTTTTTAGATTCTGTAATTTTTTTTTTTTTTTTCTTTGAGCTCATGATTTTGTTCCTACAGACAAGTTAATGTTTTTCTGATAAGTTCTATTTTTGATCAACTGGAGTTTTTTTTTTTAACATTGCAATGAGATTTCACCTGAGGAAGCTGCAAGGCCTCCACCATTGTGTTATGTGTTACACTTGTGTTACGTGTTGTATGTCGGTATGTCTGTATATGTGTATGTCCATATATCCTGCAGTGATATAACAATTGACAGATGAGGAGCGCTCATATAAATTAAAAAAAAAAATGGATCCAAATATCTTTGATTCACGTGATTCAAATGGTTCAATTTAAATTGGGTAAACAGATGAAAGTAAAGATGTCTTTAAAATTAAGCTTATAAGTTTTCCTAGGTGTTCAAAAAGGCCCTAATAAAATGTTGATGTCTATGAAATAATCTGCTAATCTGCTTAGATTCAAAGGTTTACAGGTATTGTTTCAAAATGTGAACAGAAGGAGGTTAACAGATAAAAAAAGAGAAACTAGAAGGTTCTAGGTATGGATTTAATAAGAGGGAAAATGTGTTTCTGGATAAGAGTCTATATGATTAAGTAATTAAGAGGGTTTAAGTAAGTGATAAAGAAGGTCTGTGTAAGTTTTTGAGCAAGTAATCCTAAAGAAATTAAACAGCTGGTTAAACAAGTGCTGTTGTTTTAGAGAATTGTGCTATGTTGTTTCTTTAAAAGCTAAACTTGGTTAATATAAAAACATCAATGTAATTGGTGCCATTAATGTGTTCATATCTTCCAGGTATACAAGTCTATAAGGTAGAAGCTTTAGAAAGAGCATTATATCAAGCTGGTATTCTAAAAGTGTATGGTAATTTAGGCTTAAAAGAAAAACATGTTGGAAATTTATTTATATCATTTGTGTTCTATAACTGTACTTATTATCAATAAGTTATGTAAAGTTCCATGTTACTTTTTACACTGACATACAATTTAAATGTATTTTTAAGTCAATAAGAGCCTGATCTGGGTAAAGGTTTTATTGTAAAACACAAAAGTACTTTGCTACTTTTCTACAAAAGGTTAAAAGTTTTCAGCCTTTCTTTAATTCATGTTTTAGATGTGATATTATATTGTGTTAGCTAATATTCATATAAATTTGAGCAACAATTTATGTAGATGTCTAAAAAGCAAAGATCAGCTTCAGAACTATAGTATTTAAGACTTATGATGAGCCCCGCCTTACTTGAGATAAGGCTCTATGTCCCATCTCATGTGAAAGTGACTATGGAAGAAGTAGGCCAGATTTCAGTGCATTTAAGGTTGTGTCCAAAAGTTGGTTTTTGTCACGATTGCCAGGACCTCAAACAGGGGATTATAATGTATAACTCTGCCAGAATTCAAGGTAGCTATTACATAAATTAAATATGTTTTTATCCTAGTTAGTTTTGTTTTGTAGTTTGCTTTTAGATGGTCTAAAGATTGCCTGTTAATGTTTTAAAGAGGTACTGCTTTAAGAACTCACAACCTGGGTTAACTTAAGATAAGGAGTTATCACCTACAGGATAGAGAGATAGGTACTAAAGCCCAGTACTTAGTATAAGGCTGTTGAAGTTTATTTGCTAGATGTTTAAGATTAAGTTTTTAAAATTAAAGTTAAATTAAAGGGCCAAGAAAACCAATATTTGGCTCTTGCCCTCTGAGTCAGTCTGAATCAGGGATAGGGGACTTCTCCAAAGGGCTTTGCAACTCTAGGCCACATAACCTCCTGATCAGGGAGATTAATGAGACCAGTGGAGGACAGAAAGCCAATCAGTGCATTTGCTGTGGAGAGGAGGGTCGTCAGAAAAGGGAGACATCCCTGATGCTTCTGAGGGAAGCCACGTGGTCAAGCAAGGCCTGGACCCATCCTAGCGCAAATGGCACTAGCAGAACTGAGAAGCTGCTGTGAAGTTCCCGAGGACTCCCAGGAGAGACTCAGCTGACTATTAACAATAGATGGAAACAAAGTCAGTTTGACTTGCTTCATCTTAAACACTTAGCAAAGACAGTCAAAGCCAAAGCACAGCTGTTCCTGGACATCTTAAATAATAATAATAGTTAAATGTAACTTCCATAAATAAGTAGACTGGAGGCTGCAAAAGAGACTCTTAGGTAGGAATGCCTGATAACTATCAAAAGGGACTGCTAGAGTAGTTTTAGTCTAAGGCCTTTATTTCTAAGCAGGTAGGCTTAATGTTTGCAGAATTAAAGATTTCTCTATTAGACACAGGTCATACTAGTAAAAGGATTTTGCAATATCAGATGACATTAAATTACTAAACTATATCTTAAGGGAAGGACAACTGTAACCCTAAAAGTTAAATGTTGTGTTTACATCCCTGATAATTCTGGCAATGTGACAAATATCCTTAAAGATTTACATGCTCAGATAGAAGCCATGTCCTCAGCAACTTTATCATGGAAACAATATCTTAGCTTCTGGTTCTTGGTACTTCCTGGTGGAAAACATTGTTAGTCTTTGTCTTTGCCATCATACTCATTGGCATATTTCTGTGCTGTGGCATTTCTTGCTGCATCAATCTGGTTCCAGTACTAATGAATTCTTGTTTCTCTTATAGACCACCTATCACTCGAATGGCCCTCCAGCCTATTACTTTCAATTGGACTTTTAGCATGGACCACTCGATAGACCCGATATTTTTAAGGGGGACTCCAAACTGCTTGCCCCACACCGTCCCTTTTCAGCCTGAAGAAGCCAGAGAGATCATCTTCGTCCCCCTTCCTCACAGCAGTAAGGAGTTCCCAAATTAGAGGGGGGAATGAAGCCAGATTTAAAGTTAGGTAGTCAGTGTAGTTAGATAAATTGGGGTCTAATATCGAGTGAAATCTAAAATGGAGGCCATGCTGGGAATGACTCAGGGAAAACACAGGACAATGGATATAAGATTCTATCCATGATAAAGAAAAAGGGGGGAATGAAAGACCCTAGCCCAGTTAGCCCAGTTACCTAAGGCCAAGATATGAAACCAAGATATCAGGCAGGCCATAAACAGGTTCAGGCGCCAGGCATGCTTTCCGGACAACCGGTTGAAGAACAGAGCACCCGCATCCTGAGGCATGAATGAATAAACCGGAACAGATAAGCAGGAACAGAAAGAATAGAATGCAGACCTGTGGTTTTTGGAATGCAGACCTGTACCCCCTAGGTGGCCTATATGCTAGATTTAAACAAACCAATAAGAAACCTGTTGCTTCCCGAGCGCGCGAAACCTGTCCCAAACCCTATAAAAATCTCTGTATCCCCAAGCCCTGTGTGCCAGTTCACCAAGGCTCCGGCTGAGGTTCTACTGGGCACCCGCAGGCGCTTGTGTCCCAATAAACCCCCTCGTGCTTTTGCAGCCAGTGTTTCGTGTGATTCTCCTTGGACAGGGAAACGGGGGTCTTTCTTTAACGGGGTTGTCTTTCACTACCTAGTAATTTTCCCCATGGTAAGAATCAATATTTCCTTCTAGCACTCACAGGCTATCAGTTAGTGTCCATTTATGAGCCTCTTAAGTACCCTCTTGAAAACAAACCAGCCCTGGAACCCACTGAAGGTTTCCTTTGCACTGTATTTTTTTTTTTTCCATGTTCTGGTAAGTGTTTAGTACCTGGGGAACTAGTAAGGCACCTGAGCATCTCAGCCTGTGCACTTGAATTCCTGTGAAATAGACATCTTCCTACTGTGCTCACCCTGGCTATATGAATGGTCAATGAGTAGCCCATATAGGAAAACAGAACTCTACCTACAATTTGAATCAACCAGTCCATGAAGCCAAGCCTTTTTTTTTTCCCCAATAACCACATCAGGAAGTCAAACTACTACCTGTATCAGCCAGTCCAGGAAGAAAAACAATGACTCCTGTTGCAATCAGCCCCAAACAGCAAGGATTTGATTAATAACTGACAAATTCTTTAATTTTTGCCTCTGCTTCCAACTTGGGACCAACTAGAAAAAGTCAAATATGCTCCCCTAACCAATCACTTAAGATGCTGGGGTTCTCCTTTGAGAGTCTCTAGCTTTCCAGGTCAACAAGTCCCAATCAGGATCCACCTGAAGTTTTCCCTCTTTACCACTATAAAGCTCTCCCTGATAAAGCTCTCTCCTCTCTTCTGCCTGATTTTCAGTCTGCCAGATGCAAGTGGTGGTGGCTGACTCCCTTGCTATAGCAAGTTCTGAATATATAGTGTTTGCTTGTTCTGATTTGGGTGGTCTTCATTTGTTGCCACAATTCTGTTTAAAATTTTACCTTCCTGGCATGCTGTGTGATGTTAGGCAATCCATTTCCTCTCTTTCGACCTTACATTTGTTGTTTTTTTTTTTTTTTTTAAAGTAGTAAAGAACTGACTTGGGGAAGTTCTTTTTTTTTTTTTTTTTAAAGAGAGAGAGGGAGAGAGAGAGAGAGAATTTTAATATTTATTTTTTTTAGTTATTGGTGGGCACAACATCTTTGTTTGTATGTGGTGCTGAGGATCCAACCCAGGCCGCACGCATGCCAGGCGCGCGCGCTACCACTTGAGCCACATCCCCAGCCCCATCGACCTTACATTTGTCAACTGAAGAAACTGGTTCCATGCTTAGTTTTCTTCTATTGAACAAATATTCCTTGGTGCTTAAAGAACTGAGGCTCATGGGTGTGAAACAAATGGTGAGAATTTGAATTGATAGTATTGCAATTAAATCTACTTATCAAGTAATGTTCATGCCCTGATATTATATACTTGTATCTATCCATAAACATTGTGATACTTGAAAAAAAATTAGGCTCCCAGACATGCTAGATATTGTGATATTGGCGGTTATCGGTGCAGAGTCCTGCTTCCCCACATGATAAAGTTTGAACATTAGAGAAGCACATGAGGCAAGATACAAAGCAGTGTTTATTTAAAAAGGAGTGACATATACTTCTTCCAGGAGGGAGAAGTGGGTCATGGCTGGTATCATGGATCCCAAAAAGAGAGGTGTTCTACCCTTTTTGTGTCCTAGGCTTTCTTTATTCTCCTGTCTCTTCCTCCTTATCTTTCTCCTTCCTGCGACTAAGCTCAGGAATGCTCCATGGGACAGTCAAAAGGTGGGAAACAGGTGGGCTGAAGAGGGAAGGGCAGGATGGAGTAGCCAAGGACACATAAACAACCTTATAGCTCCCAGTAGGGGGACTGGTTACTTTGGCAACAGGTTGGAGCAGGGACAGGTTCTTGATAAGGGCAGAAAGGAATCTGAAGCAATTAACATTTCAACCCCTCAGGGGACAGTCTCCAACTTTCCAAGACTCACTCAAAATTGACCACCTTGATCCAACCTGACTTACTTATCTACACTGACTGCCTGTCTAATTCTGGCTTCAATTGGGTGACGTTAGAGTCACAAGGATGAAAAAATCCTGGGACATAATCAGCTCTTAGATAAGGGAGAAATTAGTAAACGGAGGCAGGTAGACGAAGGTTGCAGTCAACATGCTACCTCCTTGCAGCATCACAATGCAGCGAGGTGGAGAGGAAGGGGCGATCAGGAACACGGGAAAGGATTCCCAGAGAGGCCTGCTTCGCCAACTGCTTCCCCCCAGCGCCCCACGGTGCAGCGGGGCTGCTGGTGTCTGGGGAGACCCGATCACTCTCTCCTCCCGCCCAGGGCGGGAAGGAGAACCACAGAGACGCCGCGCCTCCGCCGTCCTAGAGAAGCCGTAGCGGCGAGGCGCGCGGCTTCGGCCTCCAGCTGTTGGGGTCCGGGGCGCTGACCGCGGCTGTCCAGAGCTGGCTGGCGGGACGAGGACCCGGCTCTCATCCGGCGGCTCCCAGGACTAGGGTGTTGCGTCGGGCCACTGGCCCCTGCGCTCGCCTACCCGGGGGGCCACCGGGCCATGGCGGCCGCGGCCCTGGAGAGCGGAGCGCGCCTCCGCCGGGTCCTCGAGCTGTTGTCGGGACGGGCGCGCCCGGTGAGTGCGGGCGGGCGCTCCTGCAGGCTCGGTGCTGCAGGGCTCCAGGCGCAGATCGGAGGCGGGGAGGGGGAGGGAGGCGGCCTGGGAATGAGGTGTAGCCCTGAGGGCGGGCCTCGAGGGACTGGCAAGGACCAGAGCACTGGGCACTCTCCACGGCCCACCCAGGAGGGGAAGCAGGCATGCTCCGCGCAGGCGGGAGTCGAGCGCTGGAGCGCTGTTCTCTGATCAGTGTCAGTGTGGGCGAAGGCGAAGGACAGAACTGGTCCAAATTCAATGAGCCTGTTTTTTTTTTTTTTTTTAATAGAGCTGGTTATGTTTGAGCTGGGTTATGGATAAACCGGAATTGACAGGTACAGGAGGGAGCACTTGTTCAGGCTGGGGAAGTTGCAGGTGCCAGGGCACAGCCATGGAGAGGAGAGTTTGGTTTTCCAACCGAATGGTGAGAGAGAAAGGGATGGTGCAGGTAAACTAGCTCTCTGAATAGTGAAGGAATTCTCGTGGTGCCCAGGAATTGGAACTTTTATTAGGTAGGCAGAGGGGAGCCGCCAAAGCCTTTGAGCCCGTGGTGCTTAATAAATCACTGTGGGGACTTTGTGGGACAAGGACGGCAGTAGAATGGAGCAGAAATTGCTCCTCCGTAATATAAAGACAGATGCTGAGTGAGGTAGTGAATGGAATTATAAGAAGTCTTGATGGCTGTAGGTTAGCACTGTTGGTGTTTCCTGAGGAAGAGGATGAGAGAAAAAAGAAGATGCAGAGGCTCCTACAGATACAGATCTGTAGGAGATAGGCACTTGGGGAAGAGAGTGGGGTGGGACGTTTTATAGAGTTAATAGGGGTGGGGGAATTCAGGGAATAAGGCCACAGATTAGAATTTATCCCAGAGTAACCTGGGTGGGTCAGAGGCATTTTGGTGGCCAGGAGGGAAAAAGAGGAAGGGTCCTACACAGCAGGGGTGGTGACATTAGAAGGCAGTCTGACACAGTATACAAGAGTCAGAGAGTCACACAGACCTGGGTTCTGTTTCAGCTCTGTAGTTTTGGAGGAAATTAATCTCTCTGAGCCTCAGTGCCCTCTTCTGTAAAATGGATTTGTACCCTTCTCCACAGACAGTGAGATATTGAGTAATATGTGAAAATATACTGAACTTGGCACAGCTCAGTAAAATACAGTTGTTACCAAGGGGTGGTGAACTTTGAAAGAGGACCCCTTGTGGAGAAAGGATGGGATCTAGACCACAGAGGGTGGTTTTGGAAAGAAAACTTTGGCAGAGATTCATGAAAAAGAAGGATGTTTCTATTACTGAAATAAAGATGAAGAGAAATGAGAAAATTGATGGCTGATCTCTTATATGTTTGTAAGTAGGGGGCAAAAATCTGAGCATTTCCATAGATGTTCAGAATTCATAAACACAGCTGATATCCCTGCCAGTACCTCTTGGTATCCTGTCTGTCATTACTGCAAGCCTGAGCCTGGGATTGACCTAGGACACTTAAACACATGTTGTTTCAGGAGTCAGTGACCTTTGAAGATGTGGCCGTCTACTTCTCTGAGAATGAATGGACAGGGCTGGCCCCTGCTCAGAGGGCCCTGTACAGAGATGTGATGCTGGAGAATTATGGGACTGTGGCTTCTCTGGGTAAGGATCTCTTCCCTTTGGCTCTGCCTCTGTCCTTTAGAGTTTCCTGACTCCTTCTTAAAGGCTCAGGAGTTTAATAATACCCAGATCAGTGGTAGCTTCAGGATCCTAGATTCTTAATGACCCAACCTGAGCAGTTGCTGGGAAATGGGAAATCCTGGGATCAGTTTGGGCCTTGCACAGGATTCCCTTGCTGAGCAGTTAGTGCTGCCCAATGTCTCACCCCCATTGAGTGCCCCACTGAGCGCCCCACTGAGTCTTTGGTTCCCCCTGTAGGGAGATCCTGCCCAGTGGCAAACATCTTCATGTAGATGTCTAAACTTGATTGCTCTAAAAGGGAGAAGATAAGAAGATTCAGTTCCTTAATCAGTGGAATCAGGCATTTCCTGACTGAGACTGTCATTGAGCACCTCTTATGTACTCTGTCAACTTCTGAATCTTTGTAAGAATAAAAAATATATAAAAAGCTTCCTGATCCCTCTCCCCTGGGTCTCCTGCTATTTTCCCTGGACTTCCTTTCCTTGTTCTTCCTGGTTATTTTCCCTTTTTTTCCCCTTCTGCCCCTGAAGACACAGGCCTGGGAGGAGCCCTGGGATTGCTCTGTGTCACCCCACTCACCTGCCTGTCCCATTTCCTTCCCCTCAAGCGGCATTTCCATTTCCCAAACCGACTCTGATTTCCCAGCTGGAGCGAGGGGAAGCACCCTGGTGCTCAGCTCCTTGGGGAGCTCTGGATGGAGAGGGTCCAAGGGCCATCTCCTCAGGTGAGTGAGGACATATGCTAGTCATCATGTCTTTTAAAAATGTAATGGATATGTGTTCTTTTAACCTAGTGCCATAGATACTAGTTGGATTTCCTTTTTACTCCTATTCTCATGGTTTTCTTTGAGTTCTTGTTTTATTCATTCTAGCTCCTCTGAGCCATCTTTATTCAACTCTTTGCCTCTTCCTCATCTCTGCTATTATCATAACCACCATTTATGTATTCCCTGACTTTCCTGATTACTCCTGTTTCTACTTTCCTGACCTGCTTAGAGACTTCCAGCAAAAGATTCTGGCTGCCCTTTGGGACATGAAGGCCTTCTTTATCATTAAAGAGCACAGAATCTTAATAACCCTCAGCCAAATAGTTCTTATTCTTCAGGGATTGCTGATAGGGAAAGCCCCGGTATTACTTTTGCCCCAAACAAATCTTTCTTGTTTTCCTAGAAAGAGCTTGTTCTCCTGCTCTCCTAGTGAGAACTGTGTCTCCCTGTTGCCTTTCTGGAAAACTTCCATCTTCCCCCACAGAGCTCTTCGACAGCTCAGTGAGACTTGAACTGTGCTTGCAACCTCCATGTTCTGGTTCTGGCAGTCCTTTTTTATATCAGGATACTTTTGATTGCAAGTATTAAACCCCATTAAAACTGGCTTAAATAATAAAGAGGAATTTATTGTTTTATGAAACTGGGAGGACTGTTGTGAGCTGCAGGTACACTTTAACAGTTTCTGCTCTGTCTCCATGTATTTGGTTTTGCCTACAGTCTGGGCTTCTCTTGTGGTTGTAAGGTGATTGGTAGATGTAACCAGGACTCTGCTTCTTCCTACCTAGGGAAAGAAAATAGGACAGATCTTCCTTAGGCTTTATCCAGAGAAATTTAAAAGTTTCAAGTATTGCTCTAATGGACCTTCTTAAGTCATAAGCCAGCCCTTAATCAGTCACTTGACCAGGGAAATAATGTACACTGATTGACTGGGCTGAATTGCTGATCCCTGTACCAGTTTTCCATGGTGAATGCTTGGCTTAGACCATTGCAGAGCCTAGTCTAGGAGCTGAAGTTGGGATCACTCCCCATGCCTGTTGTAGCTACTCCACAATGGTGAGGTGTAGAATGAATGCAGAGGGAGTAATCAATGTCTCCTGCATTTTCTCAGGATCTCAGTGCTTCCTTTCCTCTCCACCTATGCGAATTTATCCTCTTTGCCTTAGTTAAAAAATCAACAGCTAAGTTATTCCTTGAGCAAAACTCTAACTCCCTGACCTGAAGCAGACTTCCTTGGAGTAGATCTGTCTTCACTCAGTCCACTTTCACCTTAGAGAAGATGATCTCAGGGGACACAGAGTCTTTGGCTTCAGCCATATATAAGATTGTCGTTTGAAGGTGTAGAACTGACCTGTTGCTTAGGCAGTTATGGAGAGAACTACACAGTGACAGATGTTAGTTAAGCCTGAAGTAAAATTGCTAGAGTGAACTTTGAGATATCTGTCACAGACTAAGAAGTGACTTCTAGAAATGGCTTAGTGAGGCGGTGATATTATTTCTTATGGATGTCACAGACAGACCCATCATTGATCCTTTGTGGAATAAATGGTATTAGATGGAGAAGAAGAAAGGAAACCAAGAGACTATGGTTTCCTAGAATATCCTGCCTAGACAGAAAGTCCTTAGGAACAGCTCTTCTGAACTCTATCCTATCCTGATTCTTTTGTATGTGAACTTTTTACAACCTATAGAAGAGGACCTGGTCTTTTCTATTTCTTCTTGACATTTTACAATGAGTGATATGCTTTCATATCATTGGGAAGGGATGGAATTGCAACTTCCCTATACCACTGTTTTCTATGCGTTATATTCCTATCTCCCTTGCATTGCTGGTCATTTGTGTTATCTATCTTTCCACCTACCTTAATTCTTCCCTCACCACTTCCATTTCTGCTCCATTCCTAATGGGTCACACTCCTCCAACTGAGCCAGTCTTATTTGTACCTTGCCCCTGGCAGGATATCCATTTCTAAAGCCTGCTGGGATCTCCCATCTTGAGCAGCTGGAAGAGCCACTGAACTTGAAACTACCAGTAGAGAGTCCAGGCCTAATTTATACTGGTAAGAGAGAAAGAAATGAGCATTTTTCTTTCAGTCATAGAGTTTCCTCTGTCTTTTCTTTTTTTTTCCTTTTTTTTCTTTTTAAAGCCCATTTTGGCTGAGCACAGTGGTGCATGCCTGTAATCCCAGCAGCTCAGGAGGTTGAAGCAGGAGTATCTTTATTTCAAAGCCAGCCCCAGCAAAAGTGAGGCACTAAGCAACTCAGTGAGACCTGAATCTAAATAAAATAGAAAATAGGGCTGAGGAAGTGGCTCAGTTCTTGAATGCCCCTGAGTTCAATCCCCAATACCCACCCCCCACAAAAAAAACCCATTTTGCCATTCATGTTCTAAATAAATGACCTTCCAAAATTTTCATATCAACCAATTTATTAAGAGGAAACTGAAGCCCAGAGCTTCCACATTTTAATAGGATAAGCTCAATTAATTAAGTAGTCATGGGTTGGGGTTTTAGGGCTTAGCTTGGTTTTGTGGAATTACAGTCCCTGAGGAATCTATCTAGTGTCCACCTTTTATTTTTGGTTGCTTTCCATGTGTTAGACCTATTTTTGTCATTTTTTGGCTAAGATGGGGTCATTGAGACAAGGGGTGACCTTGGAGAGACAGGAATATATTTATATGACTTAGTGACCTTTGTCATTATTATAGGTAATGATATTTGCAGCTCTGATTTCTTCTTTCAGAGAACATGTTGAATAGTGAGAAAGAAGATTTTATTCTGAAAGAGGAAGTTTTTGAGGAGGCACAGGACCTCATGGTGCCATCAAGTGGATCCCGGTGGTATGGCTCCCAGGAGTTGTCCTTTGGAAAAACCTGTGAAGAGGAGAAAAGCAGGTTAAGGAGATGGCCTAGCTACTCCAGTAGGAGAAATTTGGAAAACACTACAAATGACATTGTAGAAGTGATTGTCAAGGATGAGATGGTCTCAGTAGAAGAGGTTTCAGAGAATACTGATGTTAGTAACTACCTCAGGATGCATCAGAAAATTCTAAATGAGCAGATATTCTACATATGTGAAGAATGTGGCAAATGTTTTGATCAAAATGAAGACTTTGGTCAACATCAAAGAACTCATAATGGAGACAAGGTCTATGGATGTAAGGAATGTGGAAAGGCTTTTAGTTTTAGATCTCATTGCATTGCACATCAAAGAATTCACAGTGGGGTGAAACCCTATGAATGTCAAGAATGTGCCAAAGCCTTTGTTTGGAAGTCAAATCTGATTAGACATCAGAGAATACATACTGGAGAAAAACCCTTTGAATGTAAGGAATGTGGGAAGGGCTTTAGTCAGAACACAAGTCTTATACAACATCTGCGAATCCACACTGGGGAGAAACCATACACGTGTAAGGAGTGTGGGAAAAGCTTTACTCGAAACCCAGCTCTTCTTAGGCATCAGAGAATCCACACTGGGGAGAAGCCTTATGAATGCAAAGATTGTGGAAAAGGCTTCATGTGGAACTCTGATCTTGCACAGCATCAGAGGGTCCACACTGGAGAGAAGCCTCATGAATGTACTGACTGTGGGAAAAGCTTCATTTGCAAGGCGCACCTTATCCGACATCAAAGGATCCATACTGGGGAAAGACCCTATAAGTGTAATGACTGTGGGAAGGCCTTCAGTCAGAATTCTGTCTTGATTAAGCACCAAAGGCGCCATGCTAAAGAGAAACCCTATAACTGTTGGACCTCTCACATTCTTGAACATTAGAGATGCATATTGGTGATCCTTGCTTATAATTTATAGGCTACAGGAGCCCCAGAGACAAATGAGATGCCCTTCCACAATTTGCTATAACCGTAATAGCCAGTATTATCTTGCCCCTTCCCTTGAACAGATACCACTCTAGTAAGTCTAGATCCTCTGTACTGCTGTATTTATATGAAGCACCACTTGATTGAGCACCTACTCAATTAAGCAGACCTTTCTTCCTCTTCTATGTGTAACCAGTACCACCCAAGTTAGTATCTAATTATATGCTATCTCATGTTTTTCAAACAGTATCATGTCTCTTAGTTTTGACTCCATCTGATTAACTCTTTGAAGACCAATATTGCATTTCTTTTGTTTCTCAAGTTTTAAGCTTATTGTTTAAATACTAGATAGAGCATGCTCATGATTTTTTTTTTTTAAAAAGGAGTTCTGAAGGGTGCTCAGTGAAAAGTAAATTTTCTTGTCATGTCTGTCTCCCAGTTCTCCCCAGAAGCAATCACTTTTATAGGTTGTGAATCTTTTTGGAGATTTTCTGTATATGCAAATTTTAATATTGCTTTTCATAAGTCTTTCTCACAGAAAACCTTATTTGATATGGGTCACATTTGCCAACTTCAGGACCTTCCCTTACTCTGAAGTTGTGGTCCTTCTGGAGGTCATCAGGGTAACTTAGGGAAAGCAGCAGAGAGGGGTTCATGTTGTGCAATGCTGAGAGACCACATTGTCCTATGTTATGAGACAGCACTCTAGGATTGGGAAAATGTAAACCCTGTCAAGATTTTTTTTTTCATAAAAATATGTACAGTTAAAACCCTTTACTGCTGTATTATCCTAAATCTCCCAGCCTGTCCCCTACTCATCACCATGATAGTCCATATCCTAAAATAAGTCATGGGGCCATCACCAAGGGTGGGAGATAGTGGTTACTCTGGTGGTGGTTAATGCTCTGTTAGGTAACATCCTTCAGTTAGCAGTTGAAAAATTCCCGTATAACCCAATGTCTTGGTATCAGAATTAAATTCTTCCTAGGCCCAGAATCAGAGAAAACAAATACTAGGAATACATAGATTCTATGCAGGAAAGTAAGGAAGCCTAAAATTAACTCCTTTTGAAATCAAGAGTCTGATTTCAACATTTTAGAAGGAGAATACAAACTGCCAGTACTGTGAAGATGCAGGATATTAGAAAGTGGCCCTAACCACTTAAAGGTTGAGAGGATGAAAGGCCTTGTTCAGCGGAGAATGTTGATCCAAACAGATTTGAAACACGAGTCTCTTCACCTGTAGAACCACTTTTTGTGGATGGTGCAGTTTGCTTCACTGTTGCTGAGGCATCCCGTTTTGTTGACCGGGGAGCAAGGAAGAGAAACCATGGGCCTGCCTGCATCAAACTTCTGCTTCCTGAAAAATCATAAATATTGGTAACTTTAGAGTTCCTGATTGCTGAAACCTAATGTCATTTAATAAAGTGAACTTTTTCCAGGGTAGCCCAGCTTGGGTAACATCTAATAAGCAGTAAAACTTGTGTACCACATGGAACCAAGAAATGGAAATGACTGATGTGAACAGTGGGAAGTTGTATGCAAATATTATTTGGGAAACAACTTGTGTGAAAAGCACTCTGCCAGATGCTTTTTAAATAAGTCAGACCTGTTCCTGCCTTCCTGGAACATTTAACCTAATGGGAGAGAGTACCCCTTCAGGATAATTAGACAAAATTATTAAAAGTCTTAATGTGATGAAGAAAATGAGCAAGGTACTGAGAGGGACTGATGGGAGGGGCCCACTTAATATAGGTGATCAGTGAAGGCCTATCCTAAGAGGTAACATTAAAACCAAGAATGTGAGACAGCACTTTCTACATAGAAATCATTTTGGAAGAAATGTGAGAAAGAGCCTCTTAAGAACAGGAAGAACAGCAGGCAGAGGGAACAGCTGTGAAGACTCCCTGCTGTATGAGGAGCTTGGTATGTTCAAGAAACCAAAAGAGAGGCTGGGGATATATATAGCTCAGTATAGAGCATATGCTTTGCATTTGCAAGGCCCTGGGTTCAAATAAACACACTACCATTCACTCACACACACACACACACACACACACACACACACACACACACACAAGAGTTTTAGATATGGTATAACAATGAAAGGTGTAAGGCACAAATTGGGTTTGGAGGGAATTAGGCCAGAATATTGTTTTTCTTTGAATGAAAAGAAGCCATCCAACGGAAGAGTGATATTTTGAGTCATGCTTTAAGATGGCCACTCTGCTACATAGAAATGATTTGTAAAAGGACCAGAATGGAAGGAGAGATTATGTTGGAAACTGTAGTAGCCCAGGTTGGAAAGGATGATGGCCCAGAGAGACTGGTGGTAGTGGAGACAGAAGTAGGTGGATGTATTTTGGAAATAAAGCCATAATGTGCAGATGGATTCAATACAAGAAGTAATGGACTAGGAGGGGTCAGGGATAATTTTCTGATTTGAAAAAGTGAGTGAGCCATTGATTGTAATGGATGAGACTAGAAGAGGAATAGGCTTGGGAGGGGAGAAGTCAATAACCCTTATTTTGGATTAACACATTTGAGATATGGGTGAGATGTTCAAGTTGGCCATTGTATATTATGGGCTAGAACACCATGTTAGCTATGATTAAAGCTGTTTATTTGGGAGATATCAAATGAGCAGGAGACATAAAGGATGGGAAGCAATGAACAAAACCCCCTAGAGGATGGGAAGAAATGTATGAAATCTAGAGCTGTACTGTCCAATACAGAAGCCACTAGCCACATGTGGCTATTTAAAATTTCAAATGCAGTTCTTTTAGACACATTTCAAGCATATCATATGTGGCCACCTTTCAAGCATACCATATATAGCCATCTTATTATGTAGCATGGATTTAGAAGATTTTCATCATTGCAGAAAGTTCTGCCTTCAAGATGTAGCAAGGTACCAAGACCCCAGGATAGAGAGCTATGGAATATCAATTCAGTATTTAGGGAGCTGGATAGAGGGAGGTACCAGCAAGGCATGCTAAGAAAGGGCAGCCCTGAGGTGTTGACAACACTACAGGCAGCTGTTGAAATAGGGTTGAAACAAGGACAAGGGCTGCTAGAAGGTGATGGTTGAAAGCCTAAATATTCATAAGCTCCCAAAGTCAGAATGATGAATATGTGCTGGATGAGGTCAGTATCTTAAAAATTGGAAAGAGAGTTTACACATCAGAAGCCTGAGGAAGTAGAATCATGAAAGAGAAGGAACAGTTTGGACCTACCAAGGAGCATCAGGGAAGGTGATCCATCCTAGGAATGCCATTTCTCAAAGATGGAAATGTTTGTAGGTTGAGTGGTTGGGTGGCAAGATTCATAAGTAACATCACGAGAAGTACCAAATACAGCAAAAGATAGGTATTCTAAAGGATTAAGAAGATGCAGGTGGAAATGGGTGGCCCCTACTAGGAGAGTTCCAACTGTTTTTTTCCTTACCAGAGGCCTGCCTATAGGCAGGACTTAGAAGCCCTAAGTTCCTATCATAGACTACATAGGAATCATAGCATGAAAGATGTAATTTGTAATGACACTTTCTAAACATGTAAAAATCAGAAGATAAAAAAATTAATACTTAGTTTCTAAATTTTGGAGAAAGATAAACAGTGGAAATTAACATTTTCTGATAAGTTACAATAATAATATATTAAAAGCAGAAAATTGATTATGGTAAAATTTTGTCTTCAATTAAAAAAAACCATAGGATTAGAAAATGTGGATGTAGGGAATTGAATACTGAAAAGTAGCTAACCTACCCAGAATTCCCTAGGGGAATGAATAAGTCCCTGCTATATTGCAAGCTGTAGCCAGTTAAAAGTTGCCTGTGTTAGAAGCAACTCAGTTGCAAATTCGTGTCTGCAAGTCTGAGCATCTGCCTTTGAGGCTTTCAGTTAGGACTCTGTAATTGTCATCTCTAACTTGTTTTCTATCATCTGTTCAACTCCTTTCTGGCAAGAGTAACCCAAATATTCTTTGGGAAGGTATCCGTTCTCAGCTAGGTGGTTTGGATCCTCACACAGTTTCATGAGTTTCATGTCACAACCCTGTTTAGCTTGTCAAGTCAGCTTCCCCATCCCTTTGGCCACAAAGCTAGTGTGGCATGAGATATTTACTGAGTCTTCTGGAAAAATGACTTTTTCATCTTTGAAAGCTACCAAAATAGATATTCTCTGTCCCTTGTGTGTCATGTAAGAAAATGTTAGGCCTGGGACCCTAGGAACTATTTTTTTTTCTATGAAAAGGGGAGATCTAAAACTTCCAGATGATACCTCGTAGAGCCTGTGGATAAAGCTAATGCCAAAGAGAACAGTGGCAAAACGGGGAAACTAGTTCCTTGCCAACATCATTTGAGCCACTAGGTCAAGCATGGCCTGAAGCAGACCTACTTCTAAACTTTTTAGCTATATGAGCTGATAAAAATATTTTGTTAAACTAGATAGATTGAGGGGCTGGGGTTGTGGCTCAGTGGTAGAGTGCTCACCCAGTATGCACGAGGCACTGGGTTCGATCCTCAGCACCACATAAATGTAAAATAAAGATATGGTGTCCACCTAAAAGTAAAGAATAAATAAATAAATAGCTAGTTAGATTGAGTTTTCTGTCATTTGTAACAGACTTTTATTTGTAAGCTCTGTTTTATCATACAGCCCCTTACTATTGCATTTCCTCCCTTATTTTAGTAGTAATACAAGCTACTTATTTTTATCTCAGTTGCACAGAGGTTGAGTGACTAAGGTGACTTTTGTGTCCTAAAGTTGATTTCATAAATACCATCTAACTGATCTTTTAAGTCACTCCATAACATTTCTTCCAAACTTGATGAAAACAAACTAATTCCCAGATTCTTTAGTACATAGCTTCCTATCTTCCTAACTTGCTCTATGTAATTTTTTTTAACCACATTCACTTCTATGTTAAGTCAGATCATTGTGGAATAACAAGGTGTTAGGTTGAGATCTACTAAGTACTTAGTTATTATTGCTGAGTTCATACCTCGTGACAGAGCCTATAAGGCTCAAAGTCATCTCTGTAGTTGAGTTGAAAGTTGCTTTATAGAGTGAAAAGTTACTTTCTTATTTTAGCAACAAAAAGAAAAAAAACTGGCTTTAATCATTTTTTCTTCATATTTTTTTTTTTCCCTAAAGAAAGGCTGTCTGTGTCTGGTTCAAGTGATACACACATTAGAGTTGAGCAGTGGTATTTCTCAGCCCACCCTCATTCCAGCATGTCCAGTCCAATCAGAACTATAGTATCCAGCATGAATGGAGTTTGAGACCCAGTTCCTTCTGATTTTTACCATATTGTACCCACTAAATTTAGTAAAAATTTATTCATTTGTTTTCAGGTGATATATAACAAATGGATTTTAATTCTATTGCTAGTAAAAAGAAAGAATTGTTGTGTAAGAAGAAATCAGAAAGTAAGTTTGTTAATTAGAAAGCAAGTGGAGTCTTGGGAAGTGTCCTCCTCTATAGGTTTCTTTTATCTTGGAATGAGTTTTCTGCCCATCAGGAGTATCCTGGGAGACTGACATAGTTTTTGGCTCTGCCTCCTTCTGTTTGAGAAATTATTAATTCTGAATGCATGGAATCTAATTGCCAGGCCTCAAATATACATTATTATTTTTCTAGGAGGCTGAAGAAATCTTCATACAAATAGAGCTGAGCTCCCTGAAATATCTTCCCTAGGTGTGGCAGATCAGACTACCTGATGTTCCTTTGAAAACATGCCAATCTGTATGAATGGGCCATGAGAAAAAGAGGGAGGTGTGCATGCTGGAAATTTATGGTAAATGAGATTAAAAATAAACAAGCCAGGATGCATAAAATGAAAGGCATTCTGAAAAAAGTGACCAAAATACTGGAAGGAAGCATGAGTGATGATGTAAATATAGACATTGAAAATCAACGCAGAGCATATACATCTGTCCATAAAGCCTTGATGCTAACTCCACCTACATTGGGTCCACATGCTCCTCCTGCCCCTCAAAGTGGAGTTGTCTTTTGGACTAGTTGTTAGCTATACTTCTTCTCCATTTCTTTTCTACCCCTCATTTCTTAACCCATAGAGATTGACTTCCACTTCCACTAAACTCCCTAAGCTAAGGTTACTAGGACAACTGGCTTCTTTGGCTCCACCTTCTCTATGGTCTTTTTCTCTGTTGATCACTTACACACCCTGAAAATGTCTTCCCTTGACTCCCAGGATGCTACTTTCTCCATATGTATAAGAATTGCCATTCTTAAAACGGCAATCTAATTGTATCACTCTCTTTTTAAAAATCCTTTAATGGTTTTCTGTTACTTGTAAAACAAAATCCAAATTTCTTAGGTACATATTCAAAACTGTATTACTAATTTATTTAATCTATGATTTGGTTCTCTCTCCCTTCCATCTCCCCCTTAGGTTAACTTCAACCCTCTTTTTCTTTCAAATTCTCAATCAGTCTTTCTCTTTCATAGAATGAGTGGATGTATTTGTATAGGCCAGTGGTTCTCAATGGGAGGTAATTTTGCTTCCCTATCAAAGGGACATTAGGCATGTTTCAGACATTTTTTGTTGTCACAATTGGTGGTGGCCTGCTTCTGGCATCTATTGGGTAAAGGTCAAAGATGATGCTAAATATACCACAATGCAGAGGATGCTGCCTGGAATAGAATCAGATCTCACAGGTTAAGGGTGTAGTCCCTTATGACTGCCTCCTACTTCAGACATTAATGACAATGGGTTATCACCTATACTTCTGGCCGAGTGGCTCTGAATCAGTTCACGTTTTTCTTGTTAGGTTTCATTAATTTGCAAGGACATCTTGGAAGTCAAGGACACATGTTTACCACTTTATTTTAAAGGTTATTACAAAATTCCCAGCTATTTGAGTCTGAGATAGGAGGATTGCAAGTTAGAGGCCTACAGTAAAAACTGGGGATATAGCTCAAAGGTAGAGCACTTGCTTAGTATGTACAAAGCCCTGGGTTCCATTTCCCAAAACCCAAGAAAACAAAACTACAAAATAGATAAATGGCTGGATGAAAGAGATGCACAGGCCAAGGTATAAGGATAAGGATGAGAAGATTCCTGGATAAGTACTTCTATATGCTCAGCATTCCAGAAGCTCTCTGGACCCTGAACCTTTTAGTTTTAATGGGGCTTCATTACATAGGCATTATTGATTAAATTCTTAGCTGTTGGATGTCGGGGGTTTTCAGCCCCCCCCCCACCAGTGGGAGAAGCGGGGGAAAGCACGCCCCAACCAGGACGAGCCAAGAAAGGTAAAGATTGACTAGCGGCCCACAACCAGTCCTCCCTTGCAGACACTCCAGGGAGAAGAGTCAAAGCAGGATCTTGTTTATTGAGGAAGTACACACAGTTTATATACTGCACAGGAGCCAATCAGGATAAACGTCAGAGGGGCGGAGCGAGTTCACGTGTACACCCATCCCATAGTCCGTAAGGGAAGGCACGAACTGTCCACGAGGGCAAAAGAGTCCTGGACCTATCCTGGAGGTGGTCCGCCTTTTCCATCACCACCCACAGCACCGCCTCCTGGCTGATCGCCAGGCGCCATCCCAGCCACATCTGTGGCCCCAAGACCATGAAGTGGGCAGCAAGTTATGCCCTACAGTTGGTGATCAACTTACTTTAAGTCCTTCTCCCTGAAGAATCCATTCTTGTGTCCTAGGAATGCAGTCTTGTCCCTATTTTTTTTTTTTTAACCCTACTATTCTGGGCATCCTAGACTTGCCCTCTAATTTTATTACCTTTTTTGTTTTTACCTCTTTGTTTCTGGGAGATTTTTTTTTTCCTTCCAATTCCCCTCACCTCTTTTGTTGTGGTGCTGGGGATTGAACCCAGGGCCTTGTGCATGCGAGGCAAGCACTCTACCAACTGAGCTATAGCCCCAGCCCTTGTCCCTATTTTTAACTCTAAGTGTTCCTACGTGTCAGGATTATTCAGCTCTCTGTCTAAGCACTTAAATGCATGCCCACTATCACACTTAGACCTAGGCTGAAAACAGTATGACCCAGGACCTGTGCCTCAAGGGGTTCTGAATTTTGGAGGTCTTCCTCTATATTTTTAAGTCACCTACAGTTGCCTGGGTGTGGCTGAGCCTAATTGTACTGTCAAATAGGGCAGGGGCCTTCCAAAAACAGACTGTAACTTAAGTGGGCCCTTCTCCATATTTCTTCCCTCTGGGACACTTTGTGACCTTTTCTCCAGTGGGAAGTTGACCAAGAATTCCGAAGGACACCACAAAGGTGCCAACAATGATTTTGGGTGACTCTCACTCATGTCAGGCACAGTGTGAATTCAGGGGTCTGGATTGCTAAAGGTCCACTGTCAACCCTTAGGTTTTAGTTGCATGTGGGAACCCTTATGTCAGCTCTTGCTCACTTGTATTCCTACTTTAATGCTCTCTGTCATCTACAACACCCAAGGACAATGGTTGTGATAGCAAAATCTTCTCTTCTGCAGTCCTCACTCTTGGTATCTAGCACACTCACTCTACCTGCTCCATGGTCTCTGAACAACATCAGGAGGTTCCCTGGGCGTGACCTCACCTTATCACCTCTGGGGGCTTTCAGCAGAATTTACTGATAGATGTCATCTCTTAACCTCTTATTGATGCAATGATGCTATGGTGTCCTGGGTCATTCTTAAACTCTGCTAGATGGGAGATGGATATTTCTCAGATGAATTGAACTGCCCCACCCATGGGTCTATTGCTTATCTTCTCTGCTGGTGGTTGGTTTGAAAGGAAAAGGTTCGAGAAGTACTAAAAAGGTATATTCTAAGAATGCAATGATTATTGCAACTCAAGAGAAATCATAGTTGTACAAAGTGTGATTCATTGATAATGGGACAACAGTCATGGTAATTTTAACATGACCAGAAAAAGAATTTACCATTCACATTTTCCTGCATATTCCGGGTAAACCTTGTATTTGTGGCCATTTTAACAAACTTTAAGATAGTCATTGGAAGCAAATATTCATAGATGGCATGACGATGCAATGTCATGAGTAATGTAACTAGCTTTAAATAAATGGTATGAGGGAACCAAGTGTCACAAGAGATCCATGTTGTTTCAATGCAGTGAAGAATTTGAAGATTTCAAGGGCAATCAAGGACCATAAGATGGCAGTGTTGCACAAGTTTTATTAGGCAGCTCTTCCACAGGATTGTGTAAAAGGGGATGTTCCTTACAGAAACTTTGCAGAGACTATGAGGCCACCACTCAGAAGAGAAGGAGAGCAAGGGAATTCTTGGGAGAGAGGGGAAATAAAGAGAGATAGTGTTTACATGTCTAGGCAATGTTGCTCAGCAGTAAGGTGGGGTCAATGAGCTCTGAAAGGCAGCAGTGCTTTGGAGGTCTTATATAGCTGTAGGGTGGGTTTGTCTTATCTATGACTAACAAATGTTAGGTGCATTTTTCATGGATTATGCACAGCAGGAAGTTTCTAAATGGCTAAACAAATGCTCATTTAGGTTATATTTAAAGCAACTGGATGTGTAAGAAATTTTCTTTTTTTTTTTTTAGAAATTTTCAAATGTGTAAAAAATGTACTTAAATACGTGTACCCTTAAAACTTGATAAATTCCTTATGTTTATAAGTTATTACACAATCACAATGGAAACTTCAAATTCAACAATTTTCAAACTCAATCAACTTACTATTAGAGATTACAACATTTGCTGAAATTAAATAGCTGTTCTATATGCATATTATACCAACCACTCTGGAATAGATTCTTTTGACTTTTCCTCATTCTACCTACCCAACCATATATTGTATTATGAGAAGAGAGTGAGATCCTAATTCCTGCTCTGCCATATTTAAAGGTCTTTTGGAGGTGATCAGTGAAGTTCCTATAAGAAGCCAACCACTGAGGACTTGAGACAAAATTACCATGAAAGGGTTGACCCAGGTCCCACAAAAGGCCCACTGGGTCCTGGGGAAGTGTTGGCTTCAGTCGTGTATGGCTGAGGGTGGATGCTCCTCTTGGGCTCTGGCCTTTTGGCAGAGTGGTTGTTTTTAGGGAACAGCAATTGAGCATGAGTGAAAGAGAGAGCTGTAAGCTTTGAACTCCGTGTGGGATATCATAGTGACTAGAGGAGCAAAGCAAGTGAGGACATCTGGAAAAGCAAGCCATTCACTGGGAAGCAAATCTAAATCAGGTTTTTTTTTTTTTTTTTTTTTAAAGTTATATGCAAGGCTGCTTGCTTCCTCCTTTATTCTTGGTCTTCCAGCACAGGACAAAAAAGCACTGCATTTTTGACACCCTGAGCATCTTCTGGGTACATAATAAGGTCGCTAAGTCTATCCTCGACTTTAGTTCACTCATTCAGCAAACCTTTCCAAAGTTTCTTTATTTTGAGCAGACCAGACGCCCAAGATGTCCTGGGAGACAGGCAATGTTGCTCAATACCTTCCTAATAAATTCACTCCTGTCCAGATTTGCCAGGCCTCTGATTCTTCTTCTAGGCCTTGATGGGAGGCATCCACAGAAGGAGGGAAAACAGCAGTGCAAGGGGTTACACCTGCTTGGGCAGAAAAGAGGCTAGGGCCATCACGGGGACATTAGTCCACTTGGGCCTCACCCCCTAACTTGCTGTGCAATGGAATAAATGGCCCCTCTTCTTGTGCCCTCCTCCTTTCTGCGGTGCTCTGTTGGTCAATGAGCGGGACCCAGGTGAGGGTCCAGGTGCCTCTGAACTCTGAATCTGGTTCCAGGAAGAACACAGGAGCTCCCTCCCTTCTCCTGCTCCCCGGCTTCCTAGACTTGTCTCGGAACCAGAAGGAGGGAACCATAAGATGTGGGATCCTCCAAGATTCCTAGAGAGAATAACAGGGATGGTACAGGTTGGCTGGCGTCATGACGTACTTCCGGGACAGCCATTTTGGTTGTTAACACTTAAGGGTTTGATCTGTGAGGATCTTGACTTCTGTTTGTTGAAAAGCTACAGAGGCCATCGGGAACCCTTGGTGAGCGGGTCAGGCATGGCCCGAGAAGGACAGGCCATGCCCTCATCCCGACCTCGGCCGGCTGGGTGGGTCGTGAGGGGCACTGGCAGGCCCCGGACACTGGCCATAGATTCCTGGTTCCCAGTAACTGCACAGCCAGCAGGCTGTTCAGATTCAGGCAGTGATAAGAATGGAGGTTCTTAAAGTTTTAACTGTTTAACCTCCAGGACACGCAGAAGAGCACTCCCTTCATGGCTCCCAGGGCCTAGTCTTTGCTCCAGCTGCGGAAGCCCCGGCCCTACCCCCTCGGCCTGTGTGTGGTTCACGTGCTCACTCCCTTTCAGTTGGTTCCAGGAAGTTGACGCGTCATAACTTCGTTCGCTTGGCAGGCATACACCACATCTGGAATAGACAGCAGCCAACATTTTGAGAGTACTGAAATGGGCGCTATTTTCCCTCCAACGTGGAGCCTCTTTAGTTCCCATATTGGAGAATGTGGAGCCTTGGGATTGGGATTGGCTCAAAAACTTGTTAAATTTCAAACCTCACGAGGCGTCATAGCCATCAGGCACCTAATTTGTGCTGTGTTTAAAATAGTTTCCTACATACAGTATTGGAGATATGGAAGAATAATAAAATAAAATATTATTTTATTTATTATTATTTTATTTATTATTTTTTAAGCTAGCTCTTTTTCACATGCTTTATTGTACTCATAACTTTCTCTTAACCTTTACTCCTTTGTCATAACCTAATTGTGAAGCTCATACTCAGTAGGTTCAAACATTTGGTCCCTGTCATTAGCAGAGTGTGTTGGCTTTTATTTATGCTTCAACTTATATGGTTTTCCAGTCAGAAAAGTTGGAGGGCATATTGTATGTTTTGTAGGGGGTCTCTGTGCTCTAATTTCAGATCACTTGCTTTACAGATTGTAAGCTGTACAGACAGTCCAGACCTTTTTTGCGTAAGTCCTTTTGTTTCATATGTCAACTCTATTAAATATTCAACTGAAAGAGCAATTCATTTCAGAGAACGAGAATATGATTTTAGAGAATTAAGAGTACACAACTACAAAGGGTACCTATTTACTCAGTAAGTATAGACTTAACTTAAAGTCTCCAAGAATTTAGCACCATTATTTGTAAGGCTAAAGCCTTACAAATAATGTTGTGTTTTCTTTTAAAGTCCTCTGTTTATTGTTTTTTATTAATTATTACTATTTTATTATTTATTATTATTATTTATTATTCTTTTTATTAAATAAAAACTTTATTGTTTTCTTACTAGAATCTCTACTTCCAGGGTACAGTTTCTAGTTCATCCTGACAACTCTGCTTCCCTGTCAACTTCAGCTTTCTCCTACTTTTCTGGAGACACTAAGAAGGGCCATTGGAAGGAGGATCAGTGCACTAACTGTAAAGTCTTTTGTCTGAAGCTGTTGTAGTACCCTAGGAATTATGGCAAACTGCACATGTGGGGTTAAAACAGAAGTTTTAAGGTTTACTAGTAGATGTACTTTATGTTTATTTATATGTTTGTTAGTATTCTATTCAATGGCAGCTGTTTATACTTCAGGTGTTGTTGTTAAGGCATAAATTTTGTTGATTCACTTTTTGTGAATGACAGAAGGTGTACTTCTTAATGATGAACCAATTAACTTACCCAAAATTGGAATGATAACTTTTAGAAATGAAACTGCTTTGCCTGCTTATACTATAAAATTTGGGACGTAGAGTTTTTGGGACATGTCATGAAGCTGATGGATTCCTTTAATGTGGTAGTGTTTTCCTTCTCACCACTAATCTTCAATACTATTTTAAAATTGAATGAAGATCTTATAATCAATCTGTATATTTAGGGGAAAACAGAATGAAGACATCAAAATACTCTTGAGAAGCCATTTTCAAATTCCATGTGACATTTATTACTAATGGTAGAAATTATCTTCTTCTGATATAAGGAGGATAGGAAGAAAATAAGACCCTGAGATCTTAACAACTTACTCCTATCTGTACTGCATGGATTTTTTTTTTTAAGTTGTAGATGGACACAATACCTTTACTTTATTTTATTTATTTTAAAATTCTTTTTAAATTTATTTTTTTCTAATCAGTTCTACATGACAGCAGAATGCTCTTTGATTCATTGTATACAAATGAGCACAATTTTTCAGTTCTTTGGTTGTACCAAAGTAGGGTCATACCACTTGTGCAATCATACATGTACCTAGGGTAATGATATCCATTTCATTCCACCATCTTTCTTACCCTCATGCCCCCCCTGCCACTTCCCTTTGCCCCATCCAAAGTTTCTCCATCCTTTCCTTGCCCCCCACAATTATGAATTAGCATCCACTTATCAGAGAAAACATTTGGCCTCTGATTTTTTTGGACTTAATTCGCTTAGCATGATATTTTCTAAAAACCCCATCCATTTACCTGAAAATGAATAATTTTATTCTCTTTTATTGCTGAGTAATATTCCATTGTGTATATGTACCACAGTTTCTTTATCCATTCATATACTGAAGGGCATCTAGGTTGGTTCCACAATTTGGCTATTGTGAATTGTCCTGCTATGAACATTGATGTGGCTGCATTACTGTAGTATGCTGTTTTTTTAAGTCTTTAGGGTATGGACCAAGGAGTGGGATAGCTGGATCAAATGGTAGTTCCATTCCAAGTTTTCTAAGGAATTTCCATACGGTTTTCCAGATTGGCTGCATCAATTTGCAGTCCTACCAGCAATGTATGTGTGTGCCTTTCCCCCATATCCTTGCCAACACTTATTGTTGATTGTATTCTTGATAACTGCCATTTTGATTGGAGTGAGATGAAATCATAGTTTGATTTTCAATTCTTTAATGACTAGAGATTTAAACATTTTTTCATATATTTGTTGATCAGTTGTATATCTTCTTCTGAGAAGTGTCTGTTCTACTCCTTAGCCCATTTATTGTTTGGTTTTTTGGTGTTAAGATTTTTAGTTTTTTATATATCTTGGAGATTAGTGCTCTGTCTCACATGTGTGTGGCAAAAATTTGCTCCCCAAATGTTGGCTCTCTATTAATTTCATTGATTGTTTTTTTTTTTTCCTGAGAAGAAGCTTTTTAGTTTGAATCCATCCCATTTATTGATTCCTGATTTTATTTCTTGTGCTTTAGGAGTCTTGTTAAGGAAGTGGGGGCTTAGTCCGACATGATGAAGATTTAGGCCTACTTTTTCTTCTATTAGGCTTAGGGTCTCTGGTGTAATTCCTAGGTCCTTGATCCACTTTGAGTTGATTTTTGTGCATGGTGAGAGACGGGTTTAGTTTCATTTTGCTGCATATGGATTTCCAGTTTTCCCAGCACTATTTGTTGAAGAGGCTATCTGTTCTCCAATATGTGTTTTTGGCATCTTTGTATAGTATGAGATAACTGTATTTATGACCACATGTCTATTTAGGTTAGGGTGAATGTCTTCTCTGAAATAAAGTGACTGACTCATAGTGGGGTAGGGAGAGAGAGCATGGGAGGAATAGACAAACTTTAGATAGGGAAGAGGGGTGGGAGGAAAAGGGAGGGGGCAGGTAGTTAACAATGATGGTAGAATGTGATGGACATCATCATATTTAAATTTTCCATAAATCTGATGTTGCCCTCACAATTCAGATTTTTTTCCTAGCATCAGAAAAAACAATGTAGTCATGTGGTAATTACATTGCAAGTGATACTTGGTAATTGAATCCATGAGTATTTCTAGATAGTTGGCAAAAAAGGAATTTGTCCTTGAAATCTGTTTTTGAGATGGAGAGAATATGACTAGGTCGGAGAGGAGATAAAGGGGCCTGAGCTCTCATAAGCATTCCTGCATATTAAATTGGGACAAACTGGATTCTGTCAATCTCATTTATTTGTAATTGCCAGCCTATATGAAATGCCTTATGTCTGAGGCCATCCAAACATTCTAGGGAACTGAAGATGTTTAGTGTGTTGCTGGGGGTTACCTTAAGAATGAATGTTGGAGAAGTAAACAGCACCTAAATCACCGAGAAACTCGTATACTAGGCTAAGGAAACTGAACTTCATTCTTGCCAAGGGAAACCAGTTGGGTTTGAAGTAGGGCTATATGTATGATTGATTTGTGTTCTAGCAAGGTCATTGGTAGCATGGTAAGAATTAAGGGTGGGTGAAATAGGGACCAGGAAAGCTTAATAGACCAGCAGTTCCTAAATGTGAGTCTAATAACAGTCTACGAATGTTTCCACTAATTTAAAGGGAGATAACGATGAAAACACAGATAAAATGCTTCAGATATAGCTGTACATGTCCACATAAGATAAGTTACAGTTGTCAGAAACTTATGCTTTCTTGTTTTTACATTAAACTTGTTTTTATGAATAATTATGAGGATTATAGCCTTTTGTTTTTTACTATAGTTAAAAAATATCTTTCATTAAAAAATTAAAAGATGGACATGCTATAATGCTGACCCTTTACCTTGCCATTCATGTTTTTCAAACTTTTTGAAAATAAAAAAATTGCTAATGTGTTAAATAAGGTTTTTCTGGATTGGCTTTGGAAAATTGAGTTAAGAGATTAAAACAGTGTTTCTCAGACTACCTGTAGTTAAGGATTAATTCCCTCCTCCCACTGCTAATCTTTCATAGAGAAATTTTTTTCTTTTTTACATGCCTAGCACATAGTATGTTACATAGGACTAATCACATGTTTATACAACATGTGTTATAAACCCTGTGTGAGATGAGTCCAATGATCTTCAGTTTGGATATCTTGGTGATGTCAGGTTGCTGTATAAAAATTTAAACATTTAATTTTTGCACTGATGAATTCATAAGAAACAGTCTACAGAAGGACACCAACCCACAAATCATCTTTTAATTGTAGGGCATTGGATTGTGCCTTAATGGATCAAATCAGGATCCTGCCAGGGTTAGTGCATTGAACAATTGAGAAGAATTGATTTTCCCTGTAGTCAAGAGTACCTTGGGGGCAAAAGCCTTGCTTTTCTTGGGTTCTGAGGGCTAAAGGGAACTCCTTTAGGCCCTGGAGAGAGAAGTAGTGTCATTGGATAGGGGCTCTGGAATTAAGAGCTGGGCTGTAGTCTAAAATTCTCAGGGAAGCCTGTAACCAGCAAGAACCCTTCTTGAATAAGACCTGTGCTTACTGAGATTGTGTAACTGCTTTTTAGGTCAACTGTATAATTTTTTAAAGATGTTTTTATAGTAGATGGACACAATACCTTTATTTAATTTTTATGTGGTGCTAAGGATGGAACCCAGTGCCTCACATGCGCTAGGCAAGCACTCTACCAACTGAACTATAGCCCCAGCCCTCACCTATTTAATTTGTATCTCTCAGATTGTTGAGCTGTAGTAGAGGTATAGGCTTAAAATAATTTTGTATTGTGAAGGGGGTGCTGTAAAAAAAAGTCTACTTTAGAGTATGGGTCAAGGCAAAGTTGGTTTAAGAACCTTCCGTCTGGAAGCCCCCTGAAGTGTCTAATTTGATCAGGTGGCTGAAATCTCACATGTCGACATAACTGCCTGCTACTGGCAGCCTTGAGTATCCTTGTGTGTAGTGCTTAACAGGCAGAGGGGAGGTGTGAAAGCAGCTTGTTGAGAAAACTCTGAACAAATTGCTGGCATGGCCTGCCCTTTGCTACAGATTCATATGATATTTTTATGCCTCCCTTATGTGAGCAGTGACCTGTTATAGAGAACAGAAATGTCCAGGAAGTCCTCTTCTTAACATAATAGAAACAACCATGTATTAAGTACTTATCATGGAGCAGGTACTAGGTTATGGACTTTACATGCTTTATCTCAGTTCTACAATAAGTATGAGATAAAGGGTTATTATTGTCAACATTTTATGGATGGTTACACTGGAACGTATTGAGGGGTCAGAATTTAAACCCACAGAATGACCCCAGGGTCTATACTTGTGATCAGGGTTGTATCACCTCCCTTATTCATCTACTGTATTGGTGCTTTGTATCCTAAACTAGGATCTTTGAGATCAGGAGTCCCAAATTTCTCTTTTTTATGCCTGTCCCTTCACACCTGAAGGACCACCTGTAATCCAGTTCTCACATATATTTAGAGGCCAGCTCCAGCCTCTGTTTTTCCACTCTCATGATTGGGAATGGCTGGTATCTTACTCAAAGGTCTTTCTAGTTAAAGATCAGATATTTAAAGAAAAATAGGGGTAAGAGAGAGGGCTTAGAAAGAGCAATCGTAGGCTTGATCACAGTACGCTGGTGAGGAAGAGGATCAGAGAACTGTGTTGGTTGGAAACTGATGGTACATAAATGAATGTGTGAGGATCAGATTGTGTATTTAACACAGTCAACTGGTGAGATAGGCAGATGTGCCAAAAATATGATAACCACTTGGACTTTTTAAATTGAATTAATTTTAAGCAATATACTTGGATCTCAAGTTTCATTTGATTATGACACTGGCATTATGTAGCCTACATAATTCAGTTTGTTCACATTATGAATATTATTATAGGACAATGAAAATCTATCATAGTATTGCACAGGCTAGTTATTAACTACTTTAAATTTTAAAAAATGTATCTTGAATTCTACTACCCTAGTAGATCCCCATTTTAATTTTTTCTGTGTTGATTGTTAGCCCATGTCTTATGCCAAAAATTGAAACATAACAGATAAAATGATATGCTTTGCTTTCATTTTTATTATTATAAGTTTCTTTCCTTTATTCAGTTCTCTATGATTTTCATAATTTCTGCTTCTGAGTGGAAGTACCCTTCTATATTTCCTTCTCCAAATTGTGAATTCTTTTTAGGGTAGAGACAGTGTCTTTTTTTTTTCTTTTCTGAGGAAAGGCTTATTTAGTTCATAAGTGTCTTATTCATATTTCCCCTCTTTTATCCATCCAGTAGATGGTAGATCATTTTTATTCAAGTTCATTTATTTGGGCATTAAGAAATTTCCATTCATAAGCCTATTAGTCAGCTTTGTGTTACTACAATGAAAACCGGAGGCAACTAACTTTGTAAAGCAAGAAGTTTTGTTTAGCTCACAATTTTGGAGGTTCAAAGTTCAAATGATATAGTGCAGGTTTGGTGAGGGGCACCTCTTGACTGCATTGCCTCATGGTGCATGGAGGAGGTGGTGGTGGGAACAAATGATGTTATCTTGAACCAGGAGCAGAGAGACAGAGACCAGGCCCTGCAATTCCCAATGACTGCATGATTCCAATGACCCAAGGACTCTTACTAGACCTTGCCTACTAAAGGTTCTATCACCCAACCAATGGCGCCACCCTGGGGACCAAGCCTTTAATATAGACCTCTGGGAGATCCTATACACATTCAAACCATAGTGGTGAGCTGTTGTAAATAATGTTGCTTTGACCATGTCATGAATATTGTTCCCCCTTCTTTTGCATGATTTTCTTGAAATACATTGCCAAGAATGAGATTAATCAAATCCAAGAGAGTAATAATGGTATATTTTAAAAACATGCTGCCTATGCCTTTTAAAAAGATTATTCAAATTACTTTGGTATCAGAAATGTTTGAGGTTAGTACTGGATTTCAATCTTATCAGCAGTATTAAAAATTAAACTTAAAAATTATTGGTATAAAATGCTACTTGTTTTATTTGTGATCCTTTACTATGATTACTAAGGTTGAACATTTTGCTATATTAGTTTACTGTATTAATTCCTAATGTGAAAATTTTCTGCTCATATTATATCCCTTTTTAAATGAACATAAATTCTTAAAATTTTGCTTAAGATTTTAAGATCTTTAATACAATGTATAAAATCCTATTGCTAATCTCCAGAGAAATAATACCTACTCATTTTCTATGTTATGCTATGTTTTTAAAACATAATTCAATTTAAAGTGTTTTTAAGTTTCTGAAGGTATTCTCATAACAGTAAATAACTATTCTAAGATGTGTGGTTTATGATAGCCCTGCAATGAAGTGTTTAAATAAAAAATGTAATAGGCTTAATTTTCAGGCTATTTTGCATCATTAATCACTAAATATTTTTCCTTCCTATCAGTATGTTAAGCTACTATATTAGTTGCTTGGAGATTTTTAAATGTCTGATAAGACTATTACCCATCAGAGAATCTTTTTCAAATACATTTATTCAACAACCTCTGTACTTTTCTAAATGATTATAATATATACATACTTCATAACATATAATATACATATTTTATAATTTTAAAAGGGCAAAAAAAATTTTTTAAAATGTTAATCTGGTGTGCACCCATACTAATCCAGTAATAACCTTAATACATTCCTGTATTACCTCCCAACCAAACTTTATTTTTTTTTAGAGAAGTTTTGGGTTCAAAGCAAAATTGAAAGAGATTTCCCATATAGTCCCCTACCCCACACATGCATAGTGTTAGTTAGCTTTCATTTCTATAACAAAATACTTGAGATACTTAACTTTAGAAAAGGTTTATTTTGGCTCATATATTTGGAGGTTCAGTCCATAATTGTTTGGCTTATTGCCCTGGGCCTGTGGTAAGGCTACCTCATCATGATGGGAGTGCATGGTGGAGCAAAACTAGAAACCACGGAGAAAGAGGAAGGGACCAGGCCCCACAATCCCCTTTGAGGGCACACCCTCAGTGATCTAAAGGTCTTCCACTAGGACCCAGTTCTTAAAAATTCTAAGAACTACCTCCCAATGAGGTACCCTGAGACCAAATCTATAACACATGGACCTGTCGGGAACAATCAAGATCCAAATGATAATATTCTGCCCCCGGACCCACAGTTTTATGTCCATCTCACAATGCAAAATGCATTAAATTTATTCCCAAGAGTCCCCAAAGTCTTAACTCTTGCAGCATTGCTCAAAATTCTAAGTACGCTTTGAGACTCAAGGCAAAATTTGTGAGTTTAGTGAGTTACTATAAGAAATAAAACAAACACATGCTTCTAAGATACAATTGTATGATAGGCATAAGGTAAATATTCCTATTCCAAAATAGAAGGATAGGAAAATAGTAAGAAGAGATCAGCCTGAAGCAAGACTGAAGCCCAGCAGAGCAAACACTGAATACTGAAATTCTTTGTCCAGCATCCAGGGTACACTGTGGCAAGAGATACACTATGGCCTTGCTCCGTACAGCCCACCTGGCCATGATCTTAGGTTTTATACGCTGCTTGCAGTTTCATTTGGCAGGCACTGCATGTTGTTGGCATCTGTCTTTTTGGGGTCTCCATTACAGCTTTAGCTTCACTTCCACAGCTCCATAGCTTGCCTTATCAGGGGCTTCTTGCAGGGATGCTGACCTTGCCATATGTTGCCTGGCTTCCCAGGGTTTCCTTTGAAATCCAGTGGAAGTCTCTGTGATCCAAAACTCTTGGATTCTACATACCTACAAGACTAGCAACACATGGATAGCACCAAGTTCTGCTATTGATGTGAACTGTACCTGGGCCCATTTGAATTATGGTTAAAGCAGTCTCCGAAGGTGCCATGCTAGCTGAACATGGGGAAATGAATCCCAGGGCAAAAATTACCTACATGATGCCAGGTAGACAGGGAATCCCAGGATTCTTTTCTGAAAACATACTGCCTGGAAAGTCTCTGAAATACATTTGCATTTCTGTATATCTGAGCTTAATGGCTGTAGTTTTGTCAGTTTGTGAGATGTCCTCAAGGTATCTTTCCCTTTGACCTGGTGCAAAGCACTTGGCTTCTTTTTATGGGCACTAGCAACCGCACCCTCCTGGCTTCACCTTTACACATGCTGCTTTCTTGGCAAGCTGCAAATTTTCCAAATCTTTTTGCTCTGATTGTCTTTGCTTCTGATTTCACTATGAATTTGGCTATAATCAGTAAGTTATACCCATACCTGAATGCTTTGCTGTCTTGAAATTTCCCCTGCCACCTAATCCAGTTTATTTCCTTTAAGTTCAGCCTACCACAAGTTATAGGGTATGTTCAAAATGTATACAAAAGTTTTCCCATAGTGTAACAAGGGTGACTTCTGATCCGGTTCCCAATAGAGTCCTTATTCCCCTCTGAAGCCTCATCAGCATGACCTTTACTACCTGCATTTCTATCAGCATTTTGGTCTTGTGAGTCCTTACTAGGATCAGCTGTTAAGCTCTGCTTACAACATTCTATGCTTTCTTTCCTTCCATAATCCAATTCCATGATTAGCAGTAAATAGTTAAGAGCAATGGCCCCACTTCTCAGTACTAATTTTCTATATTATCCAACTTTCCATTACTATAATGAAACATCTGAGATAATTAACTTAAAGAAAAATCTTTATTTTGGCTCACAGTTTTGGAGATTTCAGTCCATGATCAATTGGTCTCATTGCTTTGGCCCTACAGTGAGGCAGTACAATATGTTGGGAGTATGTGGCAACTCAAACTGCTCACTCATTAATCAGGAAGCAAAGAGAGTGAGGAGAGGTCTCAGTCTATTTTAAGGGTACACTCCCAGTGCCTTCAAGACCTCCCACTAGACCTCCCACCTCTTAAAACTTCCACCACCTCCTATTAGCACCACCTTAGGGACCATGCCTTAACACATGGGCCTTTGGGGTATATTTAATACCCAAACTATAGTATTACCTGTCATTGCTCAGGAAACCCCATAAATAGGAAGCTATACATGATGGAAGTAAGGACTGTGAAAGAAATATAGTTTCAAAAATCCCACATGGAAAGGTGAGCTGGCAATAAATAGTGGGATTTGTTCAGGTTAATGTCTATAAAAGACTCTGGAAAGATTGTTGAGTTAGAGCTTAGTTATAAAAATAGGAGGCCCTAAACACTCAGAGCCACAGATATTCTTGTTAAGGGACAGATTATGATCTGTGATTATGGCATCAATCAATTACTCATTGTCTTGAATTTCTCTTAGTTCTGTCTCCATCCCTGAGAGGCCAGGATATTATGCAATAGCTAAGAACGGCCTACAGCTGACGAATGGGTGGCATGATTCATTCCCGTAATCCCAGTGGCACAGGAGGCTGAGACAGGAGGATTGTGAGTTCTAAGCCAGCCTCAGCAAAAGCTAGACACTAAGCCACTCAGTGAGACCCTTTCTCTAAATAAAATACAAAATAGGGCTGGGGATGTGACTCAGTGGTCCAGTGCTCCTGAATTCAATCCTAGGTAACCAACCCCTCAGAAAAAAAAAAAAAAAAAGCATAGAATAACTTCCATAGGGGATGTTGGCCACACGGTGGCGCTGTTCGCTTCTTCAAATTCTCATTTAACACATTTCTTTCTTGTTCCTGGGATTTTGGATGTGTCAAATGCTGATTGCCAACCTGGAAGTTTAGTGCATTTCTTTCTTTTTAGTTTTTCAGTGCAGGAGGTGAGACTGGTCAATGGCTGATGAGAGAAATTTAGAATATCCATTACTGTTGAGTTCTCAGAATTCATTTCAGATCCTAGAGGAAGCAGTCGACTAAGCCACAAGTTCCTACCTTGGAGAAGTACCAGGCATTAGCAAGAACATTGAGCTGATGCTACCCTTCATTCATTCTCTTTCAGGAACAGGATTCCTGAAACTGTTTATTTTTTAAAGAGAGATGTCAGCAACTTAAAATTGATGAAAGAGAATTGCCTTTGTTGACATAGAAAGGTCATAATATATTGCTAAGTGAGAAAAAAATAAGCAAGTAGTATTCAGTGGAGGGGAACAGGGAATGAGCTTTCTAATACCCTTTGCCCAGCACAATAACATAGAAAGCTTCCTCACGTTTGTTTCTTGACCATCAAAGTCCTCCCAAGGGTTAACCATTGTAATGATTTCTATTGCTATAGTTAGAGTCTGTTCTACATGCAAGTAAGATCATTAGGTATGTACTCTTTTATGTTTGGATGCTTTCACCACAATTTGTCTATGAGATTTGTTCATGTTGTTGTTCATATCATAGGCTTAAACATTGCTGAGTGTGACTTCATTGACTGTGCCACCAGTTGATAAATATTTTCGTGGTTTTAGGTTTGGGACTGTTGTGAATAAAGCTAGTATGAACATTGTTTTACATGTCTTTTGGCTAACCTATTCCATCAGATCTCTTGGAAATGTGTGCATGTGCATATTTATGCACACACATATTTATATATGTAAGTGGAATTGTTATAGTAGGCATATGTTTAGTTTTAGTAGACATTGCCAAAAGTTTTATAAAATAGCTGTAATGAATTTTACTGCCTACAGCAATGTATGAAAGTCTTAGTTGTTCCCAGTCTCCATTTCTGCTAGTTTTTTAAAATTTAATTTGTTTTAGTCATGTATTACAGTAGAATGCATTTATGTACTTTGATATATCATATATAGATGGGGTATAATTTCTCATTTTTCTGATTGTACATGTTGTAGACTCACATCAGTCATGCAGACACACACACACAAGATAATAATGTTTGTTTCATTCTACTAACTTTCTTATCCCCATATACCCTCCCCTCCCCTCCCTTCACTCCCCTCTACCTAACCTAAGATAACTCTATTCTGCCCTCCTGACCCCACCTTATTCAGAATTAGCATCTGCATATCTAAGAAAACATTCAGACTTTGTTTTTTGGCTTATTTCACTTAGCATGATATTCTCCAACTCCATTCATTTATCTGCGAATGCCATAATTTTGTTCTTCTTTAAAGCTGAGTAATATTCCACAAAATATCTATACCACATTTTCTTTCTCCCTCCCCTAGTCTTTTTAATATCAAACATTCTGATGGGAGTATAGTAGTAAACTTACTGTGGTTTTAACATATATTTCAACTTTAACTTATATTTTAACTACGTTGTTTACTTTTTTCACATACTTATTTGCATTTTTAAAAATACTTCTTCAAATCTTTATCCCATTTTTCTCATTGAACTGTTTGTCTAGAAAAAAATCCCTTATCATATAATGTATTATGAATATCTCAGTCTATAGCTGACCTGTTCACTCTCCTAATTAAAAATGTCTTTTGACAAAGAGAGGCTTTAGTTATAAATTCAATATTTCAACAATATTCAGATTTTTCTATTCTTGTGTCACTTTTTTCAAATTGTGCTTTTCAAATGATTTGTTCATTTTATCTAAAGTGTCAGATTTATTGGCATGAGGTTGTTCATGATACTCTTTTATGTTTTCAGTATGTGTTGTGATTACTCGGCCAGGTAGGCTGGAACCCATTCACCTATCCATGCCCTCAAAATTAGTTTGGGCATCAAAATTCATGAGGCCACACATCCAAGGGGATATGAAGGAATTTATTACTTAAAAATATTATGGATTCTGGGGAGAGCAGGGAAGGTACCAGAGCCTGGGTGAAGACAGTTTAAGAGAAGGGCAGGGCAGGGCAGGTGGTTTGAAGTTTAATGGTACTTAAGGGTAGAGAGGGGGTGAGGGTTCTCATTGTGCCCCTGGGGCTTGCGTGGTTTGATCTTCCCACTCAGAGAGGGAGCCCACAGGCTGTGTATAGGGCTCGCCCACTTGTGACACCCAGAAGGAGAAGGAGCAGGGCTGGAAAGGGCAGGTGGTCAAACGTGAGTAGAGTTATACCTTTCAGTCTAATGTCTGTAGGATCTGTGGTGGATGGAGGAGGAAATCAATCTTAACATTCACTGAAATAGCCAATACTTTCCTAACTGTCTATATTTGAAAAACAAGATAACTAAGTATAAAAATGGGTTACCGATGATCTTAACTCTTTGAGCTTGGCCAAAGAATTAGATTTTAAATGTGAAACATCCTCACTGGCTGCACTGTGACTGTCTTATAAGTGAGAACTAATGTTAGAATTCCAGAAAAAGTACAATTAATGACAGGGCTCATTTATCCATGTTCATTTATCTTTACTAAGCTTGGATCCTTGATTGCCCCAATAGTAGGAAGCTTAAAAAACATGACTTATGAAATGTTCTTCTTGTTTCTTACAATAAATGAAAAGGGAAAGCACAATTTTTAATTCTTTGAGCAGAATAGAGGCTTATTTATATAGGTTAAATGGCTTGCCCATAATTACTGTTTTCTGGAGGAGCAATGACGTTAGGTAAAGATATTGAAACATAATGTCAAAATGTACTTATACATTCATACATTGCTGATCGGACTGCAAATTGGTGCAATCGCTTTGGAAACCAGTATGGATATTCTTCAGAAAACTTGGAATGGAACCACCATTTGACCCAATTATCCCACTCCTAAGTATATACCCAAAGGACTTAAAATCAGCATACTGTAGTGACACAGCCACATCAATGTTCATAGCAGCTTAATTCAGAATAGCTAAGCTATGGAACCAACCTAGGTACCCTTCAACAGATGAATGGATAAATAAAATGTGATATAAATACAAAATGGAATATTACTTGGCCATAAAGAAGAAGGAAATTATGGCATTTGCTGGTAAGTGGATGGAAATGTAGCCTATCATGCTAAGTGAAATTAGCCAATCCCAAAAAAACCAAAAGCCAAATGTTCTCTCTAAAACGTGGATGCTAATACACAATAAGCAGGGGAGGGAAGAATAGAAGTTCATTGGATTGGGCAAAGGGGAATAAAGGGAAGGGAAGGGGAATAGGAATAGGAAAGAGAGAAGAACGAATCAGACATAACTTTCTTATGTTCATATATGAATTAACAACCAGTGTAACTCCATATCATGTACAACCACAAGAATGGGAAGTTTTACTCCATGAATGTACACAATGTCAAAATACACTCTACTGTCATGTATATCTAAAAAGAACAGATTAAAAAATGTACCGAAAATTTTAGGTAATAATTTAATTATTTTAATATAAAATACATGTGTCCATAATCTATTAGGATGAAAAAAAAATGTCATGCTAGCTGTGAAGTAACTTAAGGCCCTGTCCCTGGTCATGTGCCTTGGGATCTGAATTTTCTCTGATCTGCCATTAAGGTGTGCAATTCTTCATAAAACAAGGCCTCGATCTTCCAGGAACAAAAGGAGTCACCTGGTAGCAGTGAGGGCTTACAGGATTGGCACACCCTAACTGATCACCCTGTAATTTGTTGTTTTTCTCTAGCGAGTTATCCAGCTCTGTCCTCCTTGCTAGCATGTCTGACCCTTGTTTTACTCACACATGGTTCCTCCCTACCAGAGTCACGGGCAGAAGTCCATTCTACTCTCCCCAAGTCCATAAGTGCCAGAGTCTAGATTTTTAGCCTCAGCATATTCATCTATAAAATAGAGAAAATTGTAATTTTCTATTGTAAATATTTTTTTAAAAATACATGTACCTGAAAATATTTTGTATTATTATGCCTGGTGCCTTGTGGATGCTCACCGAGTATATGCAATCTCTAGTTGAATTTATGCATCCTGGAAGTGAATATAACTGATACAGCTGCTGAGCTTCTTTTAGGCTACGGTGACCAGTAATCTCAGTTTACTCATTATTGTCTCAGTTTTAGCACTGCAAGTCCTATGTCCCATGAAACCCTTTCTTGGGACCTGAAAAACCCTAGCTTTTGGTAATGGGCAGGGAGGATTGGGGGTAAGTATAGAACTCACATTGTTGCCTGAAAAATAGGAGTTGAAAGCAGTCCTGTGTTTAGGATAAGACATAGTTTATCTGCCTTTTGTAACTGCTGATGCTTATTTTACTCTCCACTATTGATGTTGCGACCATGGTTTATGGTTCACAGCAATGGAAAATTCATTGTAGTGTCACTCCAGCTGATGGGACTTAGGTGTCTGGCTTAGGTGTATTGTAATCATGGCATTAATAGTCTTTTGAAATTTTGTCTGTGGATTAATCATTGGTTTAATTTTGAACATTATAAATATTATGATTACGTTTTCAAAGAAAAACGTGAATAAGAATGATTATCAAATCATTGCCAGCATGATCCAGACATCTCTGTGGTAAAAAAAAAATGGCTAAATGACTTACTTTAATGACAGATGGGAAGACACAACTGAATTAAGAAGGTGAGTAACCAAAACAGAGCTTACTACATACTATATGGGAAAGAATTTGGGATTGAGCACACTGGAGAAGGAGATATGAAAGCCCATATTTAGACTGGGTCTCACAAGCTAGGACGAGGCAGGCAAATGCCTCAAAATCAATCAAAGGTGGTTTTGTTTGTGTTTCTGCTTTTCCCTTGCCCTTCCCCAAAGACATCAATGCTTGGTCAAAAATAGAGGCCACTGATCTTGTTTGGGTCACTTCCTTGATTGCTTTATGAAAGTAAGTAAAATTATTGCATTAATCAGCCTTTTGTCACTACAATGAAGTGCCTTAGGCAGGCTGCTTATGGGGAAGAGTTTTATTTAGCTCACAGTTCTGGAAGTTCCAGGGCACAGTAGCTGCATCAGCTCAGTCTCCTCCTGGCAGGTGGAGATGGAGAAAGTGCACACAGTGTTATGCATTATGTCACATAACAGGAAGCCCTGGGGAGACAGGGTGGCCTGGCCTCAGGCTCTTATAACAGTCCTCTCACAAGAGCTACCTTAATCTCTTCCCAAGGCCAGCACCTTAGTCAACCTAAGGACCTCCCAATAGACCCACATCATCTCCCACTACCACCTTGGGGACCAAGCTTCCAGCCCATGAAACTTTGGAAGACAAATGACATCCAAATCATAGCATTCTGTGCCTGGTTGCCAAGGTTCATGTCTGTCTCATAATTCAAAATGAATTCATTTCATCTCTGGGAGTCCCAAAGTCTTAACTGTTCTGTCATCACTCAGAGGTCCAAGTCTGAAGTCTTCTGAAAGTCAAGACAGACTCTTCTAGCTCTGAGTCCCTGTAAAATCAAAACACAAGTTATATACTTCTGGGAGATAATGGCAGAACAGAGAGAGGTTAAACATTCCTGTTTCCAAAAAGGAGGAATAGGGAAGTTGAAAGAAATAATTGGCTCAAAGCAGGACTGAAACCTAAACCCAGCCAGGCAATGTTAAATCACAAATTCCAAGATCATATCTGCTGCAGGCTGCCCGGCCTGGCCGCGTGGGCTCTCCCGAGCTCCGCTCCTGCCGCTGCTGTCACCGAGCACGCCTGCTGCCTTCCTGCTGGGCGCCTTCCTGCTGGGCTGTCAGTGCACGCCGGCTTGCAATCTTGCAAACCGGTTGGGCACAAAAACACAAGCCAGTCAAACTGAAACAAAGTTTTATTTTGTGAGAGGCCGTGTGCGTCCCCTAACAAGCTGGTCCACACACGTGTGTTCTACCTGAGCCGGGGGCCCCACTTCCCCCGGAACACCCTCCTACCATCCTTTCTCAACCAATGGGAACTCTCCCATTATAAGAGTGACATGAGTAACCTGAGTCCCGAAACGGGCCCAGGTAAACAGCAGGAGTCCAATTACCATATGAATATAACTTAACATAATCATAATCTCAATGGCTGGCTGGCAGTCACTAAACCCAAAGGTGCCTGTATCAATATTTTTGCTGTGGCTCCTAGCAATATCTGTGCACCCTGCGTGGAGGGTTGGAGACCCTAAGGCCACAAGCATCCCTGCCTCTACTGCTCTGCTGGTCACTGCCCACATGGCTGCTCTCTGGGGCTGCAAGCTGATGTTGGAGCCTTTCCCTATTGGTCTCTGTACTTCTGGGTTCTCCCCATTAGCTCTCCTCCCTCAGCTCTACTAGGCACGGCCTCATCAGGATGTCTTTGTGGGGAGAGTCTTTGGCAGACAGTTTTCTTCCAGGCCTTCCCAGGTCCTTCTTAGAAATCTTGGTGGGAGCTGTCATGACTCTTGCATCCTACAAAGTCAACATCATGTGAACACTGACACCATGGTCTTCTGCCAGCACAAGCTGTGCGTGAGAACTTGAGCCACAACTGCAGGAGGCTTCTCCAATTGAATGCAGGGAAACAAATCTCCAAGTGGTCCTGGGTGGTGAACCTGCATAGAGTGCGTTATTTCTCTGAAACAATTCTGCCCTGGAACATTTCCAAAGCAAATTTGCACTTGTGGGCTTTTGGGCCTGGGATGGGAGAAATTGCCTCAAAGATTTCTGAGATACTTTTGAAGCCATCTTTTCTGTTGTCCTGATGAAAAGCACTTGGCTTCTTTTTATTGCACTAAAGTCTTCAATAAGTAGTTTGCCTATACCCTTGACTCTTGTACTCATTTTTTTTTTTTAATTTCCTGGTCAGGTTGTAGGTTTTCCAAATTTTCTACTTTGCTTCTTTTTGCTCTCCAATTTCACTGTAAGTATAACTAAAAGCAGTCAATACCCATGCTACAGCCTGCTCTGCTGTTGAAGTTGTCAAAGGGTGTGGACACAATGTAGCCAAGTTCTTTGCCATGAAGTAACAAGGCTAGCCTTTTGTCCAATTTCCATATTTCCATAAGAGATTGCTTCCCTGGAGTCCTGCCATCTGTGCCCTTACTAGAATTACCTATAACATTATTTGTAGCATTCTAGGCTTTTCCTGGCCTGCTCCTCCAGAATCTTTCAAACTCTACCAATAAACAAGTTCCAAAGCTTGATCCACATTTTTAGGAATGGTAACAACTCCATTCCTCAGTACAAATTTTATGTTTTTTTTTAGTCACTATAGTGAAATATCTGAGACCAGCTAATTTGAGAAAAAAGAAAGTTTTGGAGGCTTAGGGTATGATACCTGCATTTGGTGAGGGTCCTCTTACCTGCATCACATCATGATGGATAGCAATGGTGGGAACAAGTGATTAGCTCTGAAATGGGAATCCAGAGAGAGCTGGGTAGGTCAGACTCTGGTTGTTCTTACAACCTTATCCTGAGAACTACCAAGGGATTACAACAAGAAGTACCTTAATCCTTTCCAAGGGCAGGGCTCTTCATGACCTAAGGATCACCACTAAGCTCCTCCTCCTAAAGGTTCCATCAGCTCCTAACACCACCACACCTAGGACCAAGCCTCCAACAAACGACATCTAAACCAGAGCAGTTATATTCCTGATTACAGAGGTTGCAACTAAAAGGTCCTGTGGGCAAACAAAGGGAGATAATTTTATGAATGTGTTGGGCTCTTAGAGTGCAGAGCTCATTCTGAACAATCATACTTTCTGTGATTATCTACATCAAATGATATGTCAAATCATGGCAACGACAGCAAAAGTTGTCCCTAGCCATTAGATACTTGGATTTGAAAACTGGAGTATCAAATTGTCTTCTTGATTTCTATTAAGATCTTAATGAAACTGTGAGAAGCATAAAAAATTGTTGATATCTTGTCCAAGCATAAACTAGTCTTTCCTCATCAATCTGCCTATTAGGCAGACAGTGCAAATATAAATCTTTGGCAAATTCCATTCGTCTGGTCTATGATCTTCATACTAAAGAAAAAGAAAAGTCTTTGCCTGATACATGACCTGCATATCTTTTTTTTTAATTATTGCAACCATTTTATTATTTTTTTATTATTTTTTTATTGTTGTTCAAAACCTTACAGAGCTCTTGACATATCATGTTTCAAACATTAGTTTCAAGTGAGTTATGAACTCCCATTTTTACCCCAAATACAGATTGCAGAATCACATCGGTTACACATTCACATTTTTACATAATGCCATACTAGTGACTATTGTATTCTGCTGCCTTTCCTATCCTCTACTATCCCCCCTCCCCTCCCCTCCCCTCCCCTCTTCTCTCTCTACCCCCTCTACTGTAATTCATTTGTCTCCTTGTTTTTTCTTCCAATTCCCCTCACAACCTCTTTTATGTAGTTTTTCATAACAATGAGGGTCTCTTTCCATTTCCATGCAATTCCCCTTTTCTCTCTTTCCCTCCCATCTCGTGTCTCTGTTTAATGTCAATCTTTTCTTCCTGCTCTTCCTCCCTGCTCTATTCTTAGTTGCTCTCATTATATCAAAGAAGACATTTGGTATTTGTTTTTTAGGGATTGGCTAGCTTCACTAAGCATAATCTGCTCTAGTGCCATCCATTTCCCTGCAAATTCCATGATTTTGTCATTTTTTAGTGCTGCGTAATACTCCATGGTGTATAAATGCCACATTTTTTAATCCATTCATCCATTGAAGGGCATCTGGGTTGGTTCCACAGTCTAGCTATTGTAAATTGTGCTGCTGTGAACATCGATGTGGCAGTATCCCTGTAGTATGCTCTTTTAAGGTCTTCAGGGAATAGTCCGAGAAGGGCAATAACTGGGTCAAATGGTGGTTCCATTCCCAGCTTTCCCAGGAATCTCCATACTGCTTTCCAAATTGGCTGCACCAATTTGCAGTCCCACCAGCAATGTACAAGAGTACCCTTTTCCCCACATCCTCTCCAGCACTTGTTGTTGTTTGACTTCATAATGGCTGCCAATCTTACTGGAGTGAGATGGTATCTTAGGGTAGTTTTGATTTGCATTTCTCTGACTGCCAGAGATGGTGAGCATTTTTTCATGTATTTGTTGATTGATTGTATGTCCTCCTCTGAGAAGTGTCTGTTCAGGTCCTTGGCCCATTTGTTGATTGGGTTATTTGTTGTCTTATTGTCTAATTTTTTCAGTTCTTTGTATACTCTGGATATTAAGGCTCTATCTGAAGTGTGTGGAGTAAAAATTTGTTCCCATGATGTAGGCTCCCGATTTACTTCTCTTATTGTTTCTCTTGCTATGAAAAAACTTTTTAGTTTAAGTAAGTCCCATTTGTTGATTCTTGCTATTAACTCTTGTGCTATGGGTGTCCTATTAAGGAATTTGGAGCCTGACCCCACAATATGTAGATCAGAGCCAACTTTTTCTTCTATCATACGCAGAGTCTCTGATTTGATATCAAGGTCCTTGATCCATTTTGAGCTAACTTTTGTGCATGGTGAGAGGAGGGGATTCAGTTTCATTTTGTTGCATATGGATTTCCAGTTTTCCTAACACCATTTGTTGAAGATGCTATCCTTCCTCCATTGCATGCTTTTAGCCCCTTTATCAAATATAAGATAGTTGTAACTTTGTGGATTAGTCTCTGTATCCTCTATTCTGTACCATTGGTCCACCCGCCTGTTTTGGTACCAGTACCATGCTGTTTTTGTTACTATTGCTCTGTAGTATAGTTTGAAATCTGGTATCGCTATACCACCTGATTCACACTTCCTGCTTAGAATTGCTTTTGCTATTCTGGGTCTTTTATTTTTCCATATGAATTTCATGATTGCTTTATCTATTTCTACAAGCAATGCCATTGGGATTTTGATTGGCATTGCATTAAACCTATAGAGGACTTTTGGTAATATCACCATTTTGATGATGTTAGTTCTGCCTATCCATGAACAGGGTATATCTTTCCATCTTCTAAGATCTTCTTCTACTTCTCTTTTTAGGGTTATGTAGTTTTCATTGTATAAATCTTTCACCTCTTTTGTTAGGTTGATTCCCAAGTATTTTTTTTTTTGAGGATATTGTGAATGGAGTGTTTTTCCTTATTTCCATTTCAGAAGTTTTGTCGCTGATATACAGAAATGCCTTTGATTTGTGCGTGTTGATTTTATATCCTGCCACTTTGCTGAATTCATTTATTAGTTCTAGTAGTTTTTTTGTAGACCCTTTTGGGTCTTCTAGGTATAGAATCATGTCATCTGCAAATAGTGATAATTTAAGTTCTTCTTTTCCAATTTTTATGCCTTTAATTTCTTTTGTTTGTCTAATTGCTCTGGCCAGTGTTTCGAGAACTATATTGAATAGAAGTGGTGATAGAGGGCATCCCTGTCTTGTTCCAGATTTTAGAGGGAATGCCTTCAATTTTTCTCCGTTCAGTATGATGCTAGCCTGGGGCTTAGCATAGATAGCTTTTACAATATCAAGGTAAGTTCCTGTTATCCCTAGTTTTTCTAATGTTTTGAACATAAAGGGATGCTGTACTTTGTCGAATGCTTTTTCTGCATCTATCGGGATGATCATATGGTTCTTATCTTTAAGTCTATTGATATGGTGAATAACATTTATTGATTTCCGTATATTGAACCATCCCTGCATCCCAGGGGTGAATCCTACTTGATCATGGTGCACAATTTTTTTGATGTGTCTTTGTATCCGATTTGCCAGAATTTTATTGAGGATTTTTGCATCTAGATTCATCAGAGATACTGGTCTGTAGTTTTCTTTCTTTGATGTGTCTTTGTCTGGTTTCGGGATCAATGTGATGTTGGCCTCATAGAATGAATTTGGAAGAACTCCCTCTTTTTCTATTTCCTGGAATAACTTGAAAAGTATTAATTCGTCTTTAAAGATTTTGTAAAACTCCGCTGTATACCCATCCGGTCCTGGGCTTTTCTTGGTTGGTAGTCTTTTGATTGCTTCTTCAATTTCATCCATTGATATTGGTCTGTTCAAATCGTGTGTGTCCTCCTGAGTCAGTCTGGGCAAATCATATGTCTTAAGAAATTTATCGATGTCTTCACTATCTTCTATTTTATTGGAATATAGGTTTTCAAAATAATTTCTTTTTTTTTTTTTTTTTTAATTTTTAATATTTATTTTTTAGTTCTCAGCGGACACAACATCTTTGTTGGTATGTGGTGCTGGGGATCAAACCCGGGCCGCACGCATGCCAGGCGAGCGCGCTACTGCTGAGCCACATCTCCAGCCCCTCAAAATAATTTCTAATTGTCTTCTGTATTTCTGTAGCATCTGTTGTGATATTGCCTTTTTCATCCCTTATGTTAGTAATTTGAGTTCTCTCTCTTCTTCTCTTCGTTAGCATGGCTAAGGGTCTGTCAATCTTGTTTATTTTTTCAAAGAACCAACTTTTAGTTTTGTTAATTTTTTCAATAGTTTCTTTTGTTTCAATTTCGTTGATTTCCGCTCTGATTTTAATTATTTCTTGCCTTCTGCTGCATTTGCTATTGTTTTGCTCTTCCTTTTCTAGGGCTTTGAGATGAAATGTGAGCTCATTTATTTGTTGGTTTTTCCTTTTTTTGAGGAATGACCTCCAGGCGATGAATTTCCCTCTTAAAACTGCTTTCATTGTGTCCCATAGATTCCGATAGGTTGTGTCTGAATTTTCATTTATCTCTAAGAATTTTTTGATTTCCTCCTTTATGTCTTCTGTAACCCCTTGATCATTCAGTAACATATTGTTCATTTTCCATGTGATATTGGATTTTCCCTTCCTTCTTTTATCATTAATTTCCAGTTTCAATCCATTATGATCAGATAAAATGCATGGTATTATCTCCACCACTTTATATTTATTGAGGGTTGCCCTATGGCATAATATATGGTCTATTTTTGAGAAGGATCGATGTGCTGCTCAGAAAAAAGTATATCCATTTGATGATGGTTGGTATATTCTATATATGTCAGTTAAGTCTAGGTTATTGATTGTGGTATTGAGTTCTATAGTTTCTTTATTCAACTTTTGTTTGGAGGATCTGTCCAATGGTGAGAGAGGTGTGTTGAAGTCACCCATAATTATTGTGTTGTGGTCTATTTGATTCTTGAACTTGAGGAGAATTTGTTTTATGAACTTCGCAGCACCATTATTTGGTGCATAAATATTGATAATTGTTATATCTTGTTGTTTAATGGTTCCTTTTAACAGTATATAATGTCCTTCTTATCCCTTTGGATTAATTTAGTCTTGAAGTCGATTTTATTCGATATGAGGATGGCCACCCCTGCTTGCTTGCGAGGACCGTGTGCGTGGTATATTTTTTCCCAACCTTTCACCTTCAGCCTGTGTATGTCTTTTCCAGTCAGGTGTGTCTCCTGGAGGCAGCATATTGTTGGATTTGTTTTTTTAATCCATGTTACCAGCCTATGTCGCTTTATTGGAGTGTTTAAACCATTAATGTTTAGAGTTACTATTGATATATGGTTTGTACTTCCAGCCACTTTTGATTATTTATCTCTCTTTTTTTTTTTTTAAATTTCGTTTGTTTCTCCATGATTAGCTTTCCCCGCTCCGTCTGTCTTTACTGAGGTACTTCCCACTGTTGGCTCTGGTTATTGTTTTTCATTTCTTCCTCATGAAGTGTTTTGCTCAAGATGCTTTGCAATGCTGGTTTTCTGGCTGCAAATTCTTTTAGTTTTTGTTTATCGTGAAAGATTTTTATTTTGTTGTGGTATCTGAAGCTTAATTTTGCTGGGTACAGAATTCTTGGTTGGCATCCATTGTCTTTCAGTGTTTGAAATACGTTGTTCCAGGATCTTCTCGCTTTCAGCATCTGAGTTGAAAAGTCCGTTGTTAACTGTATTGGTTTACCCCTGAATGTAATCTTTCTCTTTTCTCTTGTAGCTTTTAATATTTTCTCTTTGTTCTGTATATTGGATATCTTCATAACAATGTGTCTTGGCATTGGTCTACTGTGATTTTATATGCTCGGTGTCCTGTATGCATCTACAATTTGTATATCTGTTTCCTTTTTTATTTCTGGAAAGTTTTCTGTAATTATTTCATCTAGTAGATTACTCATTCCCCTGGTTTGAATCTCTTTCCCTTCCTCTATCCCAATGACTCTTAAATTTTTTTTTATATTATCACATATCTCTTGTATGTTTCTCTCGTGATTTTTAACCAGCCTATCTGAGTCAGCTAGACTCTTTTCAAGATGATATATTTTGTCTTCATTATCTGACGTTCTGAGTTCTACTTGCTCCACTCTATTAATGATACTCTCATTTGAGTTTTTAATTTGGTTTATAATTTCCTTCATTTCTAAGATCATTGTTTGATTCTTTTTTATAATCTCTATCTCCTGATAAAGATGTTTAACTTCTTCTTTTATCTGTTTATGTAATTCATTCTCAATGTGTTCTTTCGCTGCTTGAATTTGCTGTCTCGTATCCTCTTTAAGGTTCCGGTCCATCTGTCTAAGGTGTTCCATGAGTTCTTTATATGACCATTTTTCTGATGACTCTATATCCTCCTGAATATTTAGGCTGCCCTGCATTGTTTGCACTCCTTTTCTTCCTTGCTTTTTCATGCTGTTCATATTGCTTCTTGTTCTGTTTGACTGCTGAGTTACTGTTTACTCCTATAAATTTATTTGATGCTTGGGAGGAAAGGTATTAGAAGGGGAGGGAAGAAGTCACTAAAGAGAATGAGAGTAAGCAGGTAGAATTCAAGGAAGGGGGAATAAGAAAATTGAAAAGAAATGTAAAGACAGAAGAAAAGAAGGAAAGAAAAAAATAGAAAATTAAAAATAATTTAAAGAAAAATAATAATAATAGAAATGAAAAATGAAATTAAAAAATAGAATAAAATAAAATAAAATGGATTAAAAAACATTTAAAAAGACAGCAAAAAAAAAATTTATAAATGCAGTCCTAGAGTTCGATTAACTGCTCTTCCAGTAGATGGAGCTATACCCACTGGGCCAAGTTTCTCCTCTCAGTAGGCGGGAGTCAATCACTGTGCAGCAGTTCTTCCTCCCGGACTGGGCGGGTCTCCACTCCTGCTGTTGGCTGTGTGGGCGGGGCCTTTCACAGAGCCGGTCAGGGGTCGTTTGCAGCGCCGGGCTGGCAGGTGGGGGGTGGTCATCTGCAGCTCCGAACTGCCAGAGGAGGTTCACAGAGTGGGGCCGGGGCCGGGCAGGCAGCGCCTGCTCCCACACTCACTGCAAGGGTGTAGGCAGCGGCCGCTTGGCGGTGGCCGGTGGCGGTTCACAGAGCCGGATGGGCGGGGGCCCAAGCAGGCAGCGTGCGTCCCCTCGTTCGCTGCAACGTATGGGCAGTGGGCGTTTGGCCGACAGCGGCTCACAGAGCGGGTCCAGCAAGGGCCCAGGCAGGCAGCGCCCGCTCCTCAGTTCGCTGCAACGTGTGGGAAGCGGCGCTGGCAGTTCACAGAGTCCAGCCGGAGGGGGCCCAGGCGATCAGTGTCGGCTCCTACATTAGCTGCAACGTGTGGGCAGCGGCCGCTTGGCGGTGGCAGGCGGGACTGTGCCCCTGCTCTGCGTTGCCGAGATTCAGTAGTCTGTGACAAGCTGACACCTCCAATTAAACTTACTAGTTCCCGGCCTGTCTCCTTTCAGTGGAATTTTGCTTGAAGTTTCTCAGCCTGACGCATGTGGGTGTATTAATGAGTCTCTCTGATCCCCTTACCACGGACGCATTGAATGTGCTGCCTTTTCGCCCGGCCGCCATGCCATGACCTGCATATCTTGACACACTGTCAGAATGGGGTGTCATGTGCTCACTTGGGATATTGAAGCTTTTATAATGAAATTGTTTGGCCACTTTAAAATTGCCTCAGTGCCTATAGAAGCACTTCATGAGATTTTTGGTTTTACAGAAATGGACCTTTCTAGACCTTGTTAGATGTGGCTAATTCTTGTTATCCATAGAAAACATTAAAATATTGGGCTGGAGGTGTGGCTCAGTGGTAGTGCACTTACCTAGCACATGTGGGGGACTGGGTTTGATCCACAGCATCACATACAAATAAATAAATAAGGGTATTGTGTCCATCTACAACTAAAAAAAATTTTAAAAAAGTTAAAAAGATTTTAAAATATTGGCCTGCCAGAAATCAAATTTTCAAAGTGTGAGACAAGAAGGGCATCTGATTTAGTTTGCTTGGGCTGCCATAACAAAATCTCATAGACTGGGTAGCTTAAACAATGCAAAATTATTTTCTCATGGTTATGGAGATTAAGATCGAGGTGATATCAGTGTTGGTGTCTGGTGAGGGTTCCCCTCTTGGGTTTCTTGGGTTACAGATGGCTTCTTGTGGTGTGCTCACTTGATGTTGTTGTGCCATACAGGATGGAGGATGGGGGTGGTGGTGGGAATGGAACACAACAGATAAAGATATTACTCCTACAGGATCCCACCATTATGACCTCCATTAGCCTTAATTACTTCCTTAGAGGACCCATTTCCAAATACTTCCATACCAGGGATTAAGGCTTTAATATATGAAGTTTGGAGAACAGAAATATCTAGGCCATAATGATGTCCTTTAATTTCAAAATATATTGAGGATGAGAAAGAGAAAATGATTCTAGTAAGACCAAAGTTTCTCCAAAACTCTTTCAGGAAGCCACAGGGAACCTGAAAAGATTACCTCTGAGTTAAGTGATGTTATGTGCTAAGATGTGACAAAAACTCATATAGCAAAACCTGCTTTTAGAAGTAAGACTGCTTTAGAACTCCAAAACTGCCACCAAAGGAGGATAGCCAAGATGAGCAGGAATTTTCAGTTTCTTTATTAGAAGTTGTAACTTATTTAGACTTCAACTTCAATTTCAAAAGATCCCATTACCTCTGTGCTTGTTTTCACTTGGCAAATCAAATACCAGGATGCATGCAATGCTGCACAATTGCTCGTTTCTGTCTGCTCATGCCCTATCAGTCAAAGTTAGTCTGTGGCCAAACCCAACAACAAAGGAACAAAGATCCAAGCTCTGCTCACTGCAGGGGGAAGAAGAGTGAACATTTGCTAAACAATAATCTAAATTACTCCAGCCCCCTTCAAGAGCTTTCTGTGGGCCTCTCTCAATGATTTCCATTTTCTCTTTGGCTGTCCTCTTTTGCAAGGAAGATTGTGAAATATGTCATTTTTTTTGACCAGGTACACTTCTGTCCCTAAATTATAGGGGTTCAGTGAATAATGAAAAAAAAAAAAGAAACATAAATTGGATGTTAGCAATCTCAGTTGCAAAATAAGCTCCTTTCTCATTTATTATTCATGGATTCAACAATTATTTTTCCACGTTGACTTTGAGAAAAGCCCTGTCCTGGATGATGTAACTTACTTGAACATATTCCATGGCCATGGGAACCCAGGGAGGTGGGCTGGGTAAGGTTGATGTTCCTTATTTGTCAGATGAGGAACCTGAAGTCAGTGGAGGGGAAGTTGCTTAGCTGAGGACCCAGAGACCCAGGGTGATGGAGGCTTCACCTTGACATATACTTTTTAGTCACTGACTAAAGGAAGGAATGTGGTCAATCATGCCTGGGTTCTTACAGCTTCCAACCAGAACTGATGTCACTTCCTTTCCCATCTCTTTGGCCAAAGCTAGAAAGATATTCACACCTAACTTCAATTGGGGTAGAGAGCATATCCTAACCATTGTCTGAAAGATGGAGAGCTAGGTGTTGATTAAACAGCTCTAGTGACTACCATAAATTAGCAACTTGGAAACAGGGCCTTCCAAATCTCCATTGCAATATAACTAAGAGACCCTTTGATATCTACGTGGTATGAGGTGGGTCAGGGACAGTTTAAAGGAGACCTTGCTTTCTAGAATGAAACAGTTAAGTCAAACACTGTGGCACACACCTATAGTTCCAGCTACTCAGAAGGTCAGGAATTTAAGGCCAGAGTGGACAACTTAGGAAGACTACTGTCTCAAAAGAAAGGAGAGAGAGGGAGGAGAGGAGGGAAGGGGAGGAGGTAAGGTAAGAGGGGGAAGAAAGGAAGAATAGTTAGACTTACAGGCATAAGTCTACACCTCTTACAAAACTGCCTGGGTCAAAACTTTAAAATTGTCCTTTTTTTTTCTCCCTCATGGGGTTGCAAAGCCCACAGGGGTGAGAGGTTCTGCAAGAAGACCCTGTCTTCAGCACAGGGAGGTCCGCCTGAGTTGGGGAAGGAAATGACAGAAGATCTAATTCTTTGCACCTTCTCTGACCTCTTCCACTCATTTATTGTGCCCTGATGTTTGAAGACCTGCATCCTGCCTTTTGTTCTTGCCTTAAAAATATCTTCCTCTTCATTACACTCTAGATTTGGGTTTGCTAAACCATTTAATATCTGGCCTCAGGAAAGTCATTTCAGTCTCCTAATCCTCAATTTCTTCATTTATAAAATGATCATCAAGCCGGGCTTGGTGGTGCCTGCCTGTAATCCCAGCAGCTCAGGAGGATTACGTGTTCAAAGCCAGCCTCAGTGACTGTGAGGCTGCTAAGCAACTCAGTGAGACCCTGTCTTTAAATAAAATACAAAATAGGGCTGGGGATGTGGATCAGTGGTTGAGTGCCCCTGAGTTCAATTCCTGGTATTCCCCCCCCAAAAAAAAAATGATCATTTTTTTTTTTCTGTTAGGATTGCTTGTAATGATTGAATGAAATAACGAACAGAAGGTACCTGCAACATTAAGGGCTGATTACATTCCCTTCCCCTGCCCTGGCCCCAATATGTATCCAAAAAGAACCCTCTGGGTCTTTGTTTCCCTTTAGAAACACCATGGTCAGTGATGACCTCCAATCGTTCTGGGGCAGAGGGCTATTGGAAAGATGCCAGTTTTAGTCACCTAGTGATGATTCCTGTTAATTTCAATCTTGAAGTGTAATTTTTTCAGCCTGGTCCACAGATTCTCTCAGGGCATCCTACTGCTGACTCTTCCCCTACTCCCACCCATTGCCTATAGGTTCTTAAGAATCTTGAGTTCAAAATATTGGACTACCTAGGGAGGGAAGTCCAGGGACTAGTTGAAAGCCACCTAGCTGTGAATAGTGAAGCCAATATGGTTCTGGGCTAAGAGCTCAAGTGCAGTGCTCTCTCCAACAAGGAGCATGCAGACCCTAGGGTCCTGCCCTGATTGTGCCACGGTGGGCAGTAAGTAGGCCACTCAGGAGACATGCAGGAACTGTCTGCACATCCGAAGAGGAGAATGTCACCGTATCCACCTCTTACTCCAGCAACTTTAACAGTGATTAGTTCTCCAGTTTCTCCAGAGGAAAATCTGTTCATTGTTAATGACCTTAAGCGGTCAACGGATTTTTCTTCCAAACCGCCCTTGGGAGCTGAGCCCAAACCAGGCGAAGAGGTGCCAATAAAAGAGACTTGTCTTTCCGAGGCTTTGCAGCAGAGGCGGTTTGAGGAAACCTCAGACAGGCCGTCGCAAGCTCATAAAGCATCCGCACACCTTACAGGAGGGATTGGGACGACGCATCCAGGCGCTGCCCGGCACCTCTCGCTTCCCAGCCTTGGCGCTTCACCCTGCGGGCGGGCAGGGAGGAGCCCTTTCCTTCCCAGCACCTGGGCCCCTATTCCCGGCAACTGTGGCTGGCTGAGCCCCGGGCAGGGCTCTTATTGTGAAAGGAGCTTCCCCCTCCCTCACTTTAGGGGGGAATGTGGGTGCTGGGCCAGGACTTGCAGCGGTGACTTTGCAAACTCCGCAAGCGTCCCCAGCAGATCTAGGAGGCTCCAGGCTGCGGGAGGGCTCGGGCAGACCTGCAGATATTGGCATCTGCACAAATCCCGCGTTAGCACCTGGCTCCTTACCCGCAGAACATCCCAGGACTCATTGCACGCCCGGGAGTTGGCGCCGGGCCACCTGGCCGCCAGAGAGGTGTGGACCTTCAGTACGCGAAACCCGAGCCGAGCGCAGCGGCCGCGTGTCCTGCCTGGGACGCCTGGAGAGCCGCGGCGCCGGGGCCGCCCGGAGGTGGCGGGATGAGTTTGCAAGGCGGCTGAGCGCGCGGAGGAACTGGCCCAGTCACCGCAGGGACATGGTAGGATGACCCAAGGGGATGCGCGCGGCGGGTGGGGCGGGCACCTGGACAGGTGGTTTCTAGGGCGCACAGTGTCTCTGCGGCGAGCCCGCGCTGTCTTCTGGGGCCTGTTGTTCCCCGAAAGTTGCAAGGGCCGCCGGCGGTTTTCTTTTCAGAACTGGGAGAGATCAGAGTTGCGGGTTCCCTTGCCGGAAGCACCTTGGTGGCTTTCATTGTGTTTGGACTCACACATCTTGGTTGAACCATAATCCATACGAAGTGCTGCTCAAATTGCATCCAATCCACAGAGAAAGGAAACGGGAGTATTCTGTATGGCATCCGAGGCTCCTGACAATGGGCAAGAAGCCTTTGAAGTCACAATGCTTTCTCTGGAAAATGCATGTGAATTCTAAATATGGAATTATATTTCTACAGCTTAGCTGGGTGTCCATATTTTAAAAACAATGCCTTATTGGTTTGTTTTTTTCCTTTTTTACCACGTAGTTGAAGTTGCTTTAGTAAGGTTCCACGCCTGGCTCCCAGTGCCCCCACCTCCCTCTACCTGCTGGTCAGAGGACTATTTAGGGCAGAGGTGGGAGACTGGTCAGTCTGAGATGTCTCTGATGAAGCTAGATCTGTGGACTGATAAACCTCAAAGATACCAACAAAAGGAAAGATTAAAAACCCTTTGAGAATTTGGCCAGGCAGGTTAGCTGAAACACTTAGGTAAACCCAAGGAAGAGACTCCCCCTAGGACTGGCTCAGATTTGATCTACTTCCAGAAACCATTTGAGAATTTGGCCAGACAGAACACCAGTGGTTCCCACCTGGTTTTCTGAGTACACTGAGCTCCCCTGTTTCTGTGTCCTCCCTCCTCCCTTCCCTTCCCCTTCAGGCTCACTGAGGACACATTAGAGCTCCACAGAGATGCTGTGGGCCTGGAATTTAGAAGGATATCTCAATACTGGATCTGAGAGGCTTTATCCAGTAATTCCTGTATGCCATCATATTACTGATCCAAGGTATACAAGGTGAGAAATGCTGGGTTAGAAATATAAAGCTGAAAGTTTGGAAACCTTCAGGGTCTTTAAAAAGTGAACCTGGAGTTGCAAGACCTGTGGGGCAGTTTTGATCATATGGAGGTGGGTGTGGGTCTCTGCCAGGGCTAGGTGTGTATATTTCAAAAGCTAAGATTGAGACAGTTGCCATTTTCTTTCTTTGCATCAGTAGTGGGAGACTTGATGTAGGCCAAGGGCTCTGAACTTGGATAAAAAAGACTGATAGAATTATTACTAGGGCTGGGGATGTGGCTCGTAATAGAGCACTTGCCTTGCCTATTATACACAAAGCCCTAGGTTCGATCCCGAGCACCAGGAAAAAAATAAATGTTTTCCTTCTGTATCTTTGAAAAAATAAACAATATATACAACTTCTGTCGGTACCATGATTATCACTGGGCATATCTCCTACTTTTTTTTTTTTGACTGGGTATTGAACTCAGAGGTGTTTAACCACTGAACTTACATACATCCCCAGGCATTTTTATTTTTTTATTTTGAGACAGTGTCTCACTAAGTTGCTTAGGGCCTCATTAAGTAGCTGAGGCTGGCTTCCAGAACCTGCAATCCTCCTGCCTCAGTCTCTCACGCTCCTAGGATTACAGGTGTGTGCCACTGCTCTGGCTTTCCTAGTCTTTCTGAATATTATTTTAAAGAGATGAGATTTTATCAAATGTGCAGTTTTGCATCTGCTTGGTGTTTATTCATAGTAAAGCATGTTTCCATGTCTGGAAGGTCTCTAAAGAAATCTTTATAACCTCACCTTTAACGTTCAGCATCATGATTTTGGTCATCATCTTGTTTGGGGGAAATCTGAGTGGTTTCCAGTTTGGGGTTGTTTTCAGTAGTGTGTGGCCAGCGTCCTGATTGTGGAAATGGGGATCTGAGTATCCAGCAAAGTGGAACTCAGGTGAATTCCATTGTAACCACCTTCCAGGACCCAGAGAGTGTGTTGTGGAAGTTTGTATGGCATTTTACTCTGTCACGTGGGCATGTGATCAGGTGGGCAGTCACGAGGATGGGATCCCAGGGGAGCCCATACATGGGCCAGTCTTTCTGAGAAGAGCCAAAGCCAAAATCCCTGGAGGTTAAGATTCAGAGAGGGAGGAGCTGAGCCTCCATCCCGTCTTAATCTCTTTGGGGTCACTCAGAGTTGGTGAGGACATCCCAGATTGCTTGTGTTAGTTGTGGGATTGGTGTGGTAAACAGTAGAGAAAAGGCCAAGGGTTTGTGCCAAGCAGGTCATTGCCTGGTTCTGGCAAAGCAGTCCATTATTCTGAACCTCAGTACTCATCTGTAAAATGAATTGTTATGGGGAGCAAATAGAATCATAGAAGCAAAAACGCTTAGTGCCCCATAGATGATATGTGTTGGAGTCTTGTGGGACACATGCATTTTTTTTGGTCTGAACCTAAAAGAAGTAAAAAAAAAAAATGCCTTTTTCATTCAATGCCAGTCAAGGGGATGCTTCTGGATGCTTCTCCAGGGTGGATCAAGTAGAACAGATTTAATCCCCCAATAGTTGTCTGGCTCCTTTCAGCCTCTCTTCTCGGTAGGCAGGAGAAATCCAGTCTACAGAGATGCTTGTCCTGCTGTGTCCCTGGGCCTTCTTGCTGAATGCTGCTTCCTGGGAATGAACAGCCCACAGACCTAGCAATCTGGGTCTGGCTGGGTGCCCCAGCAGTTGCCCGAGCTGAATAAGTCCCAGATGTTCTCAGAATCAACAGGAGAAGAGGTTAAACCAGTTTTGGAATCAAGAGTTGAGAACCTTGAAATCCAGCTGCTGAGCTTAGAGAATTTGATTCTCTCTCTCTCTCTCTCTCTCTCTCTCTCTCTCTCTCTCTCTCCCTTTCCCTCTCCCTCTCCCTCTCCTTCTCCCTCTCTCTCCTTTGGGCACTTCCTGCTGCATGCACTCAGCTCTGTGTAGGGCTGGGCTGGAGCAGAGGCTCTTTAACAATCTCCCACCCCCTAAGCAGACCACCAAACTGAGCAGGGGTTGTTCCACAAATCGGTGGCTGGGCAAGAGGGGGTGGAAATAGGCCACACAAAGAAATTAGTTCCTTACTTATATCAGGAACCAGTGAGAGAAACATACTGTAATCAGGTCTCAAAGAAGATGATGAACCCTCAGGATAGGCCTGGAAGACCCAGTCCAACTCCCCACTGAACTACAAGTAGACCACAGAGCATCAGTTTTCTTCAGGGCTTGGGTGCTGAGAGTGACAGGGGGCTATCTTTACTTGGGTCATTTTTTGAGTGACTGCTAAAATGTTCCCACCAGGGAAGTTTGAGATGCAATTCCTACGTTGTCCCTGCATGTGCACAGGCCTACATGAAAAGGACCAGCTGGCCTGAAGTAAAGATGGAAACCTTGATTTGTGGATAATCCCCAGATGCCTTTCTGTGTGTGGCATCCATCCCCCAGCCACACACACCTACTCTTGGAGTCTGGCCTTATTTCCCAGGACTGGGCATGGTGGCCCAGAACTGCTTGCTGAGCAAAAGAAGAAATGGGCTTTAAGACAGCAGCTGTCGGATCCTGGGGTTAAAAGTGGTAGGTAGGGAGGAGAGGGATGTGGAGGTGTGGAAACACTGGAGGCCTCAGGCTGGTCCCAGGCCTCCACCGAATTTGAAGGAATAGGTGTTCCCTTGGGCAGGGGCTGGGTTTTACCCCCAAAGGCTTTGGAATTCTTGCATGGTGTGTTAAGAAGGCCACAAAAGGGGATTCACAATCCATGTGTAAATATATGTTAATGTTCCCCTCATTCCCAGCTGCCTTGCCATTCACTCACTCACTCACTCACTCACTCACTCATTCATGAAATGCCTACCTTGAACCTGAAGTGGTGCCGGGGCAGAAAATAAAAAAATAAAAACACATACCTTGCTCCCAGGACTGCAGAATCTAATTAGGCTGCCTATGGGTACCTGTGGGTGCCTGGGGGTGTGGATGGGGATCAGGAGCTGGTGGTTGGTTTAGAAGAAAGGGAAGCACAAAATGTTTCAGTTCTGTGAACTGAATGTTCTGATGAGGACACAGAGGAAGGGTGGACCCAGACTGAGAGGAGTGGGGACACAGGGAGACCCCAGGACAGGGAGTATTTGAGGATGACCTGGATCTTTTCAAATGAAGAAAGGAAAAGCCATTACACATCTATTATAATAGTTAAAAAGCAACAAACATCCTGACAGTATCAAGTGCTGGTCAGGATGTGGAGCAACTGGAACTCTAAGAACTGTTTCCTGGTGTGGCAATGATACGGTCACATGAGAAAACAGTTTGCCAGTTCTTTTTCTTTTATCTTTCTGGTGCTGGTGATTGAACCCAGGGCCTTGTGCATGCTAACTACTCCAGAGTAGTTGGGATTATAGGCAGGCACCACTGCTATGCCCAGCCAACTCATTACCTCCCCACCACCCATTACTGAGAATTAAACCCACAGACTACCACATGCAAAGTACTCCACTGCTGAGCTTTAGTTTATTATAAAGTTTATTATGAAGTTAAGCATGCACTTATAGGATAACCCAGCAATCTTGTTCCTATGCATTTATGCAAGAGGAATGAAAACATATGTCTACACAAAACCCTGGATGTAAATAGTTATAATGGCTTTACTCATAATTGCCCCAAATTAGAAACAACCCAAATCCCATATGCTCCTCTGCTGTGGACTGGATAAATAAACGGTGGTAAACTTAAAAGCTTTTTCTGTGTGATTCCATGTATACAGCCTTGTAGAAGAGGCAAAACTATAGAGATGCAGAACAGATCAGTGGTTGCAGGGGTTAGGGATGGGGAGGCTGTGATTGCAAAGGGCCAGTACAAAGATTTTTGGAGGGATGGAAATGTTGGGTTCTGATTGTGGTGGTGGTTGCATGAAGCTGTCTGTATATCGAAACTCAAAAAACCGTACACACAGAAGTTTAGCCTTACTATATGTAGATTAAAAGACAATATAATCAAAAGAGGAGTGGAAAGCCCTCTAGCAGATGAAACAGCATGTTCATTTTGCCCTGGAGAAAAAAGTGAACTGTTAAAAGCTGTCTGATAGGGTGTACAACCAGAGATATGAAAAATTGTGCTCTTTGTGTGTAATATGAATTGTAATGCATTCTGCTGTCATATATAGCAAATTAAAAAAAAAAAAAGAAGTTGTCTGGAAGGGACTAGGGAAGACCACAAGGGAACCTCTGGGAGATGGGACTGTGGACAGAGCCTAGTTCTTAGATGTGGGAGGAGGTCTCTCCACTGAGTTAGGGATTTGTGTTATTGTCCTGAAGACAGAGCAGGCAGTGGAAGGGTTTTTGAGCTTGGAGAGATAAGACTGTGTTTGCATTTTGGAGAGTAGTTTTAGGACTGGGAGGAAGGGTTACTGAAAGGAGTGGGGTGTCTGGGGAGTGACTCAGGTGGCCCATAGGCAAAAGGTAAGAGGGATATTTGGGCAGGAGAAGCTGCAGCCTTTGGTAATCTCACCTTCTGAGTATGTGGCTTTCTGCCATCTTTCACCATCTTCATTTTTATTTATCTTTTGTTGTCTCTTAACTATCATACTTAGAAGTAATTATGATATAGCCAGGCACAGTGGCACACACCTGTAATCCCAGCAACCAGGAGGCTGAGACAGAGGATAGAAGTTTAAGGACAGCCTCAACAACTTAGCATGATCTTGCCTCACAATTAAAGAGAAGTGCTGGGGATATAGCTCAGTGATAAAGTCCCCTTTCCTGCCCCGGGGTTCAATCCTCAGAACCACCCCCACAAAAGTAATTATGGTATAATATAGAAATAGCTTCTTTTTACAATAACCGTATCATTTGAACTCTATGAAGTAGATTATTAGGTTATTCTTTTTTTTTTTTCAGTACTGAGATTTGAATCCAAGGGAGCTCTGCACCCCTCAGCTTTTTTAAAGCATTTTTAAAAATATATTTTGAGACAGGATCTTGCTAAGTTACCAAGGCTAACCTTGAACTAGTGGCCCTCCTGTTTCAGCCTCCCAAAACACTGTACCCACTGCATCTAGCTATTATGTTATTCTTAAAAGGAAGTGATATCTCTTCCTCAGTCCTCTGAATAGACTTTGTTCATATTGTCTTTATAATCAGAAGAGTAGGATGGAGACAATTCTAATAAAAAGTGAGTACAGTGTTGCACATGTCACCTGCGTGGCCTTGCCTGTGGTGCCTGATGCCTCCACTGGACCATACATCCAGCTGGCTCCCTTCTTTCTGGCCTCAGACCCTGCCAACCAGCCCTGCTAGAGGCCAGGCAGGGGTGGTGGCTGCTACTCCTCTTCTAACCCAGCTTCTCTGATGCTTGGGTTTGTGCTAAGTGGCCGAGGGAAAGGACTGTGTCACATGCTGTTTACTTGTGGGCAGTTTTTGTTTGGCTTTGGAGGGTGTTTGCTTGCAATGAGCAAACAGCCTCTTCCAGAACCATCTGGAGAATTCAAATACTCCTATCTTGGCTGGGCCAGCAGGTTCGTGGTTCTGTGTTTAGGAGCCAAGTTGGGTAGCAATTTTTCTAGAAATGCCATCAGCCAAAGCCTGGTCAAATACAGCAGAGTGGCTAGGGCTAGATGACACACAGGGAACAGTAAACAAAGAGAGGAGTCCCAGATGATGGATGTGTGATGAAGAGAGGGAGGCACAGGACGAGACTGGCTCTGTGGAGGGCCTTTCACCTGTGGGCACCGTGGGAGCAACAGGTGGCCCTTTCAGGCTGTGCGTGGGCCATGTGGCAGGGGCTCTGGGTGGTGCTGGGTATAGTGATCTGAGCTGGAGTTCATCAGTGGTGTCAGCCTTTGATGGAGCAGTGGTGTTTTCTGCAGGTCTGGCTGGCAAGGGCTGCCTGTGCCGCCTCTCACGTGCCCAGGAAGAGCCCTGTAGGCCTGCTGGGGAGGCATGATCAGCAGACAGTTCTGGCTCCTTCCGGTGGTGGTATTGGCTCTGCCAGGCTGGTTTTGCTCCAGTGCTGTGAGGTGACTTCTAATGCACTGGGCACTAGGAAATTCTCAAGATATATGTGTAAGGATTTAAAAAGTTGCCTTAGTACCTATAAAAGCTCTTGATGCCTTTGAGGTGGAAAGTGAAGACTTAGATATATAGGGTCAAATCAGCAACATCAGAGTCATAATTTCAAGAAGTGCAGAATCTATAATTGCCTTTGTCTTTTTCCCCAAAGGAGATGAATGAACGCCAGGCCCAGGGCTCATGTGAGAACCTGTCACTGCCAGGTGGGGAGGGGGAGCACCTTGTGGAGGGAGCAAGGAATGTTTTCTATAAAGCTCAGAGGAGGTGTGTCCTGGGAAGGGGCCTGTCCTCCCACTTGCTGTGTTCTGGTCTGGGCCATCTTGTCCCTCTAGGCCTCCATTCTGTCTGTCTGGACTTCTCTTTCAGGGTTCATGTTGATACATTTTGTGTGTGTGTGTGTGTGTGTGTGTGTGTGTGTGCCTGTGTGTGAATATAGAGTTGTAGAATTTTAAAAACTTGTTTTTTGAATGTTACTGCTTCTCTAATCATAGAGGAACTCGTTTGAAACTTTTATTTATTTATTTACTCATTTTGGTGCAGGGGATTGAACTCAGGGGTGCTTTTCTGCTGAGCTCCATCCGCAGCCCTTTTTATTTTGTCTTTTGAGCCAGGGCCTCATTAAGTTGCTGAGGCTGGCTTTGAACTCACAATTCTCCTGCCTCAGGCTCCCAAGTCACTGGGATCACAGGCATGTACCAATGCACATGGCCATTTTTGAGACCTGATAGTATTTTGAAAATCTCTTGTTTTATCTTCTCTGCTGCTTTTTTAGTGATAAGAGCAATCTCTGCATGTTGTGGAAAGTCCCACCTGCTTTCTGTTCTCTTTGGAGGAGTCTCTGAGCTGTGTGTCCACAGTAGAGCCTGCTAGGGGGTCCCATGTGCTCTTGGAGGGGAGCTTCCCACCAGCTTCTCAGAGTGCTGCTCTCTGGCTGCTCCTGGGTCAGTGGTCGCAGTTGTTTATAGTGGAGGGAGGGGGTATAAAGAGAACCCACATTAACTAAGTTTACTTATGGGAGAGGCATATGCCTGCAAGTGCCCAGGTCATGTAAGAGCATTGAGAAGGGAATGAGGAGCCCCAGGTCTGGGTAGGGAAGGGACCAGGCATAGTCAGTACCCTGACTGGGCCTCAGATGTGATGTTCTGTGTCCACCTGTGTTGCTCTGTGGTCCAGGCCCATTGTTCTGTGGGTCAGGGTCTTGTTCTATTGACATGATTCTGCCTTTTTTTGGGGGGGGGGTAGGGAGTACCAGGGATTGAACTCAGGGGCACTTGACCACTGAACCACATCCCCAGCCTTGTTTTGTATTTTATTTAGAGACAGGGTCTCACTGAGTTGCTTAGCGTCTCGCTTTTGCTGATGCTGGCTTTGAACTTGTGAGGGTGTCATGTGGGGTCTGGGGGCTTCTCTACTACCCATCTCTTTTTCTTGCTTGTATCTCAGCTTATTCACAGCCTCTACAGAGGCCTGCTCTCTCACACACTCACTCCACACCCTCATATACAACCACATGCTCACACTGACACACACACCCTCACACATACACTCACATAGCAGCTGCAGAGGTGCCGTGTGGGCTCACAGTGGCCTGCTGTAAGGTGAGCTGTTCAGAGGGTTGGGAGGGTGGGACCCAGGCTCATGCTGTGCCTGGGCTGTGGTGGGGGCTGTGGGTCATACCACCTGGCTGGCTGGGACCAGAGGAGGTAGAGACTGCAGGCAATTGAGGGCTTGAGGCTGGGGTGGCCAGTGAATGGACCATTGGTTGTCTGTCCCTGTGCTGGGTGGAAGGTGGGCAGGACATGCACACCTCCTCCAGGACAGAGCTGCTCTGTCATCTGTCCACACAGAGCTCAGTGTGTGCTCCTCGGGGCTTGGACCCCACTCAGGGACTGGCTACCAGCAGGACTGCCTCCTGGATGGCACAGTGCTCCCTCCAACCCCCACCTCCACATCCGGCCACTGGCTGCTGGCCTTGGTCCAAGTTGGCTGTAAGGTTAGCCATGACACTCACACCCCCGCAACCCCCACTTCTCCTGGTGGCCCATATCCTATTGCATCTACAAAGGTGCTGTTGTGTTCCTTTCTTTCAGAGCATTCTCCTTTGAAACTCTAGTTAGAATCTTCCCTCTCCTTGCAGAGAGAGTACTGATGTCTGGCTGGGCAGCGACACCCTGTCTAGTCACTTCCTTGTGACTAGAGGCTTCTGGCTCCTCATTAACACATTCTTTCGCCCCTGGCAGTGGCCCAATATGACTAGGTTTAGACTAATTGTCACAATATCTTAGTAAAGCATGAAGGGCTCAGAAGATGGGTTATAATCAGAACTGAATTCAAACCCTGCTTCCCACCTGGGGCAGGTCAGTGAATATATTACCCTTCAGCCTCAGTTTCCTTTTCAGAACACTGCCTCCTTGTGGAGCCTTATGCTCCATGCCATCTGAGCATGAAGGGCCTTGCACAGTATTTTGCAGCCTGGAGCACTGAGCTGTGGACATTGACCTTAGATGGCAGACAGGGCTGGAGACACAGCAAGACCTGGGCCTCCAGGACTGCCCTTGGGTCCTTCAGTGCACCAGGAGGAGAAGGAGTGGGGAAGCCTGGACTTTAGCTCCCACACAGAAGTAGTTTTGGCAGGGAAAGATCAGCACTGTGAACTAGAGAAAGATGGAATTGGAGCAAGGGGGAGAGCTCCGGGGCCTAGTACAACGGTTCCATGACCTGGGGTCCATGAATAGTACTCACGGGAGCCCTAAACTTGATTGAAGAACAATTAACATCTTTAGTCTCCCAAATCTCTAACTGAAATTCAGTATTTATTCAATAATGAATGTGGGAACCTGTTTTTGTCATTGTATCATGACAGTGGAAACAGACATTTTTTTTTAAATTTATTTATTTATTTATTTTTTGGCAGACACAACGTCTTTGTATGTGGTGCTGAGGATCGAACCTGGGTCACACGCATGCCAGGCGATCGCGCTACCGCTTGAGCCACATCCCCAGCCCCAGAAACAGACATTTTGAAATACAGTCTTCACACATCACTACCTTGAAAGTACATTTGTTACGAGATGTGCTGATCGACTGTGTTATTTAATGTTTTGGTAGAGAAGCACATATAAGATCAGATCACAGATTTGTACTTTAGAAGATTTTAGTTGCCATGTTTCAGTGCCAGTGATTACCTTTGTTATCCTGTCATTCATTTTATACATTTTAACATAGCATCCTGAGACAGGCCCACGGCTTTACCAAATGGTCAGAAGCATCTTTGGTATTAAAATCCAGAAGCCCTGCTTCTGTGTGGTACCTATCAGTGTGATCCAGTTGTTGGGGAGTACCCAAAGTCCATTTTGCCTAAAAGTCTTTCCCCAGCCTCCACTCCAGGGTCATTAAAAATAATCTCCAGCAAAATTCTAGCATGTGTTGCTTATTAGAAGAGAATTTCCCCTCAATAGTGAGAACGACATACTGTGTATGTAACTTGTATTATTCTAACAACATCAAAACAACCATATCATAAGCCCTGGGCTTTCTTGCTTTCTCTCTCACAATCTTATTGAATCCCCTCAAATCTTCAGACTGGTAACATTAGAAATCAATAAATACAGGCCCAGTGAGGTTGAGTAATGGCCAAGTCATGCAGTCCACAAGTTCTGAAGGCCTTCAAGGTGAGCCCTTCAACCACAAATGTGATGCTCTTCCCAGTCAGTTCACCTCCCAATCCTCCCACTTGGATGGAGCCCTTTCATTAGAGATTATCTGTTAAATGTAAATATCTTTGGACATCAGTAGAGGGTTGCCCGGAGGGTCTAGGTCCCAGGAGCATCTTGGGTAGATAGAGAGAGAAGGGTAAGGCTGGAGCAGGGGGGCCTGGAGTAGGGGCCTTATTCGGATCTGGGGAAGTCTGGGAAGAGGACATTTCCACAGAGGAGGTCGGGGATGGGGAAGCCAGCGCTGGAAGGAGGCATTCATAAGAAGGAGGAGCTCTGAAGCCGGACTTGACCCTGTGTACTGGCACATGTGGGGCTGAGCCCCTGTTATCTAAACACCTTCTGCGAGGTGCCGAGGGAGCTCCCATTTCTGGAGGCCTGACATAGTTTTCTGTCTGGGACTGAGCCATGAGGGCAGTGGTGGTAGAGAAACCGCGTTTTCTTTGTGTTATGGACACAGAAGCCTGCTTTCCTTCTCTGCCTTCAAGAGGGTCCACGTGATGCCCACAGGACACTTTCCAGAGCCTCTCGTCTTTAGTTATGGCTCTCTCCTTAATTAGGGAGTTCCTGGGAGGCAGCAGCCCCGGTGCCTATCACTTCCCCCCACAGTGCCCAGCATAGTGTAGACGGCCGAGGATGTGTGCAACAATTGTTCTGATTGCTTGGTAGCCTTCCATGTCTCACATTTAAATCTCTCCAGAACTTTCTCAGATGATGAAATACTCTATCCTGTGAGGTCAAACAGAGTAGCCACGACTCACAGGTGGCCCTTGAGCTCTTGAAATGTGACCAGTGTAGCCAGAAATGGAAGTATTTAATTTTAAGGCATTCCTATGTAAATTGTGCCCTGTGGCTAGTGGCTCTCATGTTGTATCAGTACAGCCCTGGAACAAGAGATGGAAATTGAGGTGCTAACGGAGCTTGGGCTGCTGGCAGAGGTGAATGAAGTAGACTGACTACAATTTAAACCAATCCAAGTTTAACTGAACAATGATCAGAGAAATGTTCATCTTCTGTAAGAAGAATAAAGCAAATGAGATGCCAAGGCACCTTGGTGCTGGGGGACAATATGGAGGGGTGGGGTCTGGGGTGAACTGCAGTGTCATTGAGAGAGGAAGCCATGTTCTACTCCAGCCATGCAGGAACATAGCTCAAAATGTGGCTGAAGTTCCCCCTTTCTGAGGAAAGCTGGAAATCTGTAAAATATCCTAGATTTTAAACATTGGCTCAAATATATTTACAACACTTTAGGTCAAACAAAACATACCTACAGGCCACATTTGGCCCATGGATCTGATTTACAAATTCTCCTCTAGGTCTGTAGCAGTCCATACCACTTGTTGGAGACTGAGATAGATTTAAGGCAGAGAGAGAGGTGCATTCTGTCCTGAGGCCTCCCTGATTGACTCTGCCTCCTCCCTTGTCAGCAATTTGTTCAGAGGGGAGGGTGGATGAAAGATACAGAGGCCCCTCCTCCACTCATCTCTGTATCTTGGCCTCAGAGCAGCCAGAGAGTAGAATCTCTGGAAGGTTGGAAAAGAGCAACCCAGAGAGAAACTTGCTTTAATTTTTTTTAGCCACAATCCCTATCCCCTCCGGCCTCAGTTCCACTTTCCAGCCTGAAAGCAAAATGTGTAGCTCTTAATACGATGGCAGCCAGAGAAAATTTCCAACAAATGACAGGGTCTCCTAAATTCCATCTGGCCTGCATGTTCCCACACTGGTGCTCTTGTGAACTGGAACAAAATGCTAATTCAACTATGGATTGAGCCGCAAAGCCCCAACCTATAATCAACGTAGAGGCTGGAGCAGAGCAAGCATCAATCAAGGCCCAGGAGATGAGGGACCCTCCTCTAACTCCTCATCTCAGGAGTGGCAGAGGGTTAACATTCCCACCTATAGGGCATGGGTTCTCAGCCCAGGTCCCAGGATCCCTGCCACAGAGCCAATCCCATGGCACTGCTAGAAAATCCCAGTTATTGTAATGGTAACGAGGTTAGCAACAGCTAACACTGATGAAACTTAACCATGTAGCAGGCTCTCTTGTGAACGCTTCATCTACAATAGCTCATATAACTCTCATGTACTTAGTTGAGTGTCTTTATTTTTATGAGTGACAAATAACATTGTTATCCCATCAGAATTGCGCCACCATAAGGGGAGGGCTTTGGTCTGTTTTGTTTGTAGTGCATCTCTCCTTCCTGGGAACAATATTTATCTCAGGGAACATCTGCTCACAAGGTACTATTATTATCCCCAGTGTACAGATGAAGACACCAAGACCCAAGGTCACACAGCAAGGGCGCAGGGGAGTTGGGATTGGTGCCCAAGCAGACTGGCTCTCGTGTTATTAACAACTACATTCACTGTGAGCAGATCAGGGTTTCAGTGGGGCTCTCCGGGACATTTTAGATTCAGGGTTCTCATTTCCTGGCTCAGCCTGTACCCTGTGGGCCTTGGGCTGTCCATGCTGAGCCTGAGGACTTGTGGCCTCCCTGGAAAATGTGTACAAACCTTGAGAGATTGTTTGTCTTTCTGATGACAAGTAGGTCCCTCTGTTCCGGGAGCAGAGATCTGGCAGCATGTGTGAAGGGCCAGCACAGCACATTCCATGTCCCCTCCCAGCTGAGCAGGCGGGCAGGGCTGAGCTCAGGCTGGAATAATGTCCCTCTGTGTGGGGGTCCAGGGGCAACCCCGTAGCTGGGGCTCCCTGGATTGGGTGGGAGATGGGGAGTTTTCCCTTCCTGCCCACTTCACCCTTCACCTTCTGCAACCCAGACTTGGGTTGCAAGTTCCTTTCAGAAAGTCACAGAGAAGTCATTTAGTGTGTGATGTGTCTGGGGATTGGCGAGGGGGGCCTGGGATCAAGTTGCCAGACCTGGGAGTGAGAAGGCCCTCAGCCAGTCTTGCTGGGCGCACCTCTGGCCTCTGCTCCCTGCTCTGTGGGGCTCTTCTTTGGCTTGAATTTGCAAGTGAGAGTCATTATGTGCACAAGTTTCTATGGTGGGGGTGGGGTGGGAGCAGGTGGGGTGGAGAGAAAGAAGGATAGATGTGGGATCCACAGAATTGGTGAGAATCTTCAGATTGCAAAACAATTCATTCTTTTCCAAAATTGTACCTCCCAAGGGCCTCTTACCAAGGGCTGCTGTGACCTCAGTGGACACACTCTTCCCCCCTATGCCTCACACGATAGCTGCCCAGGGGAGGAATCCTCTTCTTTCTGCTCTTTGTTGACATTTATTGAACATCTACTAGGAGTGGAGAAATTTTAAGTGTTTGACAGTTATAATTCAATTAGCATCATTGCCATAAAGTTTGTCCTCTTCAAAGGGCTTCCTCAGGGGGAGACCTGGAGACCAGAATTTCAGTGTGCGTAGGACTGTGGGAGACAGCAGGAGGGAGGAAGTGAGACAGGACAGGTAGCAGGTACAGGGCACGTAGGTGAGCAGGTGGATGCTATGGACAGCTGGGGCAGGGTCCTATGGAGACATCTGGGAGACCATGTAGAATATGCCCCAGGTCGGAGTCATGCTCCACCAGGAGCCTACCAATTCCTGTCTGTCAGGGGTGGGGGGCTGCTCCTGGGGGTATTTACTTCCCAGCAAGCATACTGCTGCTAACTACTTCTGAAGAACAGGGGAGGGTGCAGGAGAAGGGGTGGAGGAGGGAGGGGTCAAGACCAGCAAAGGAGACCCGTCACCAGCAAAGCTCAGTCCTGGGGTGCGTGTGTGTGCGCGCCTAGTTTGCTCTTTGTCCTGGTTCATTCTCGGTGGCATGATGTTAATAATGGTAGCTATCATATTTTGAATGGTTACTATGGTCCTGTGACTCTTACATAAGAGGTTTTACACATTAACTTATTATCATTTGGATATGAAGTATCCCTCCACCCAAAGCTCATGTGTTAGTCAATGTTCAGGAGTGAATGATTAGATTATGAGAGCTGTACCCTAATCAGTGGATTAATCAATTTGATGGATTAATAATTTGAAAGGACTGTCTGGTTGGAAACTATATATGCAGCTAGGCTGTGGTGTGAAGAAGTATGTCACTGTGGGCATAACCTTGGACTATATGTTGTCTCTAGTTTCTCTCTCTCTCTCTCTCTCTCTCTTTCTCTGTCTTTATCTCTTTCTCTCTCTGCTTCCTGGCTGCCATGAGCTGACCAATTTTCCTCCCATGCCCTTATCCCATGATGTTCTGTGTCACCTCGGCCCAGAGCAATGGAAGCAGCTGACCATGCACTGAACCTGGGAAAACGTAAGCCCGAAACCAACCTTTCCTCTTCTAAGATATTCTTGTCGGGGATTTTGGTCACAGTGACAAAAAGCTGACTAACATGCTCATTAATCATTTGCATCAACCGTAGGAGGTGGGTGCAATTATTTCCATCATTTTAGAAATAAATGAAGAGTTACAGCACCCATCCTGGGTGTCCTCCCTAGAAACAATGTGAGGGACAGTCTCTTCCTTCTGTCTTCTGGTATGATGGGCACAGTCTTGTGTGGGTGGCCCTCTTCCTGGTGGATCTTCCTCCCCACTGCTTACCCTCTTCCCTGTGACCTTGGTGCTAACCTGGGGTTTACCGGGGTGAGTTCACCTGACATCACCCCTGTCATCATAGCTGGTGCTGAGGTGGTCTCTATGCTCAGACTTGGGTGTGGGGACTTTCCATTCAGTGACAGCTTTCTTAGAATACACAGGCTGGGCAAAACCTGTTTCTTGACTGTCACAACTGTGTCATTTCACCCATTAGCTTTGGCATTTTTTTCTACTAACGTGCATAGAATGCATTTTACATTGTGACCTAGTGTGCGCCTGAACACACTCACACACACACACACATGCTTGTGCATGTGCATAGATAAATGAAATTAAAATTTCATGAAATAATGCTCCATGACATTTTCTCCTCTTTTTCTTTCTTCCTTTTCCTACACTTAAAAAAAAAAAATCAGGTAATGACCCAGACACCACTAATAAATCCTAACCACAATGTGACAACCTGTTTGAACTCTTCTCTCATTTTAATGTCTCCCTTCTGGAACTTGGCTCAGGTCCCAGAATGAAGCAAGTTTGGAAGACAAATGCGTGCTTTTGCATTATCAAGTCACCATGCCTCCCTGCCAACATACAGTCCCTCTTTTGGACTCAGCTGGTGCACATGGTGCTTCCTCTCCACAGATGAGTGAGTACCCCAAAGTGAAGGTGCTCAGATGCCAGACCTGGGCCCAGCTGTCAGCACCAACCCTGCTCTCCTCCCCACTCTTCCTTCTGGGCAGGTTTAGAGGGAGGGGGTGTCTATCGGTGTTCCAGTGGCTGCTTCCCAACTGCCCACACTAACGCAAAACTCAGGTTCCCAAAGTGGGGTGTGCCAGTTATGGACCTTATGGAACCCTGTGGCTTAGGAACTCCTGCAGTGGACAGATATCTTAAAGAAGCCAGGTGGTTAGTCCACAGCAGCCAGGGTAGGAGGTTGTATTAGTATTCTATTGCTGCTGTAACAAATGAACACACATTTAGTGGCTCAAAACAATGTAAATTTGTTTTCTGATGGTTCTGGCTGGAAGTCCAAAATCAGAGTCACTGGGCTGAAGGTGTGAGAGGTCTGACCCCTCCTGGTGGCACTAAGGGGTAATTCTTTTCCTTGCCTTTTCCAGCTTCCGGTAGCTGCCTATATGCCTGACCTGTGCCCACTTCAGAGACCACTGTTCTGATCCTGCTTCCATCACTAGATTGCCTTCTCCTCTTCTGTCATCCTTTTCCCTCTCCTAAGGACACTTGTCATTTTCACTTGGAGCCACCAGGTAGTCCAGGATGGTCTCTCCATCTCAAGATCCTTAATCGTATCATAGCTGCAAAATCTCTTTTTTCAGATGGAGTAACATAGGTCCAGGGATAAGGGCCTGGATATCTTTTGGAGGCACTGTTCAGTTAATCGTGGGGGTCACCCAGCCTCTGCTTTGAGGACCATGAATTACTCACCCCTTCAATAGCTGGCCTGCCATTGAGATTGGGCTGGCATCATGTGCTCCTAGGGGGCAGGTGAGACCAATGTGACTTCTTCATTGCTTTCCTACTTGCATCTACCAAAAATAAGGAAAATCACTAGTTATGAGACATTGAAGAAACAACTATGGTGTTCTTCCACTTCCAGGGCCAGATTTTCACTCTTCAGCCAAGTTCTTCTGTGGAAAGACAGGGAGCCCCAAAGTCTTACAAGTGGAAGAAACTTAAAGATTGTATAAGTCAGAGTCTCAAACTGGTGGCCCTGGGCAAAATCAATGAGATTCTCTAGACTTGGTCCTTGATGCTGAAGAGAGAGAGATGAAAAAATCTGGAGAATTTTCCCTCAAGACAGCAGCCATGTGCACCAAGCCATGCATTTCCACATAATTCCATGTCACATGCCAGAAGATAAACGTGCTCTTGGTGGAACTCTTAACATGTCTTTGTCACAATCCTCTGTAACACTCCCAGGTGGATGGGTAAGGTTCTTGGAAGGCAAACAGGACAAGTCCTTTAATACTTTGAAAATGCTATCCTTCTTAGATGAGTTGTTTTGGCATGGTGCTCCCATGGAATTCATTCAACCAGTGGCTGAGATTATGATCGATTTAGTTTTTGTTTTGTTTTGTTTTTTTTTTTTTGGTGGTGTGGGGGGGTGCAGGATGGGGCATGAAGGACAGTGACAATGAATTTCTCCTACCTGTTAGTTTTGTCTTTGGAAGTATTTTTCCTGGACCTTTCCCCCTCAACTAAATTGTACTTTTTTTTGAGGACAGGGAGAATTTTATGGTTTTGGGGGCCCTCACAGCACCATCATGATCTGGTGGAGGGGCCTATGTACCTGTCATAGGAAGGAAGAGGGAGTTGTGCCCCCATGTACCTAGGAAGAGTGCTCTTTCCTGGGCTCCTTTTGTCCTCTTCCACCTTTGCCCTGGCCCTGTCCACCAGATACACTGTTTATGAGAAACTCCAGTGCTGGGGATACCCAGGACTAGATCTTCACCTTGTCAGCACTCTGACCAGAGACCTCATAGTGTGGGCTAGTTAGCCTGTGCGCTGGGTCAGGCATTGTAACAGGTTCTACTTCATGATGTGAGGAAGGAGCAACAGCCTTACAGCTCCTGCTTTTCTTGGGAGAACTTGGCCATACGTAGTCCAGGAAGGGGATCATTCCTTCTAATACTGGATGCATTTAATCCAAACAGCATGTGGTCATATCCAGCCTGAAATGGACTTGGCCTCGTCAGAACAGAGGAAGAAGAGCCAGATGTTAAGAAATATTGTTCTGTGCTCAATGGGCTTGCATAGCCTTTAGCAAGTGTGTGGATGAGGTGGGATACCTGCTTATTTATTTTCAAATACAGAGCTGAAGGTAAGGAGCCGAGGGCTGGTGCTGATTGGCTTTGCCCCTTTCACAAGATAACTGAGCAGGGTATGGTGATGCGTGCCTGTAATCCCAGGGATTTGGGAGGCTGAGGCAGGAGGATCCCAAGTTCAAAGGTAGCCTCAGCAATTTAGCCCTAAGAAACTTAGCAAGACCTTTCTCAAAAACATAAAAAGGCTGGGAATGTGACTCAGTGGTTAAGTGCCCCTGGAATCAAGCCACAGTACCAAAAAAAAAAAAAATTACAAAAACCCAAAACAAAACAAAATACAAAAATCCTGAAATTCAAGGAGAGTTGGTAACTTCTAGAGCCTTAATTTCTCTAGGAGCTCAGTGAGAAGCTATGGGTGGTGAAGAAGAAAAAGGTGAGGGTCAGAACAGGTGGACTTCTGAGGGCATGATTACAGTGCTGGCATTGGGGGCCTCTGGGGATAATGGTACTTTTTCTGTTTCTGTAGCCAATGAGAAGTGGGTCAAGCTTGATTTGGAGAAGGAAATTCTGAGGGCTGGGGAGGCTTCCTATCATTTGGGTCTTTGGTTCAACCTTTCCTCTTATCCTGCAGATGCCAGGTATCTGGCCCGCTGCCTCTCCTCACCCTCCCTCTCTCCCACCTGGGGTTCTGCCTCCCCATGGCTTCCTGGGCGCATGAGGCATGTTCCTGACCCCCGACCACATTCTACTCCTACCCTCCCTTCCCTTTTGGATGCTTTTTATTGCTAGAAACTACATAACATAGAAAACTTGTTGATTGGAAATCTGGTCAAATATGAACGGAACTAGGTAGATCTGCATTCAGATGTTCTTCTTCCCAGAATCCCTCATTAGATGATGTTGCTTATTTTACAAGACTACAATGTTGGAGACTGAGTCTACCATAAGAATTTTCCAAATCTAGTTTCATTTTGTTGCTACAGAAGATTCAGTATCTGTTCTAAGACTCAGGGGAAAATGGATGAGTTTTCCAATCTCTTTTTTAAAGGTTATTTTCCAAGAGTAATTTGGATCTACACTTAATTTTTGCCTAATTTGATATATTTAGAATCTGACTTTCCCAAATGTTAATGTGTCCTGAGTACATGCTTGCCTTTGTATTTGTGTCTATATTCGCACTGGTACAGTTTATCCTTTAATACAGCATTTCTCCAAACCCTGTGGGCTCCAAGGATCTCTGCCTTGGTGTGGAGCTGTGCTGTTCAACATGGTAGCCACCAGCCATATGCTAGTCTAAATTGTGATGTGCTGTATGTGTGAGATTCACACTGGACTTTATTATGGTATGAATCTGGAATGTCCCTCCAAAGCTCATGTTTTGAAAGCATTGTCCCCAATGCAGCAAGATTTAGAGATGGGGCTTTTAGGCAATGGTTAGATCATGAGGGCTCTGATAAAAATCAGTGAATTAATTCACAGATGAATTAATCCATTGATAGCTGGATGGACTACTGAGAGGTGGGATGTAGTTGGAGGAATGCCATGGAAAGGCTTCTCTTCTACTGGTCCCTTGCTCTCTCCCTCCCTTTCTATTTCTCTTCACTTCCCTGGCTGCCATGAATTGAACAGCTTTCCTCTGCCACACTCTTCCACCATGACGTTCTGCCTCCTCTCAGACCCAGAGCCATGGGGTCAACTGACCTTGCACTGAATACTCTGAAACCATGAGCCAAAGTAGAATTTTTCTCTTCTGAGTTGTTCGTGTCAAGTGTTCTGGTCACAGCAATGAAAAGCTGACTAACACACACTTCAAAGACTTATTATAAACATTGCGAAATATGTAATTAAGAGGTTTTATGTTGGTAACATGTTGAAATGATAATGTTTTGGATATGTTGAGTTAGAAAAAATTATATATTTAGATCAATTTCCTATGTTTTTTTTTGTAATTTTAAAATGTGGCTACTAGAAAAATTTTAATTTCAGATATGGTTTACATTATATTTCTGCTGAATGGGTCGGAGTTAGAGAATACTGGCTCATAGCTGAGCCTCATTGCCCCAGTATTCTGGCTTTCTATCTCATAGAACAAACCCCCAGTTTTTGATGGTTGTTGTCCAACTTGCCAGTACAGAACAAGAGATCAGGGTGTCTAGCTTATTAGGTAGACTTCCAACCAATCCTCTGTTTGTTTTGATTCATCTTCACTACCCTCATCAGAGGCACCTTGTGACACCAGTTCTTGACCAGTTGGTGGCTTCTGTGGTGTAAGTCGTGGTGTCTTGACCTTCTGTCTTCCAGTTTAGGATTCACTTTTGTGGATCTGCTAAGGTTGTCGCCGCCACTCATTCACCTCTTTCCGGCTTCCTAAATTTTGCTTGTTTGCCTTCTCTCTTTTCTCATTGTCCTTCAGGGTTTGTCACTTAGAATAAAAATGCTTGGGCTAGGTTATAGCTCAGTGGTAGAGTACATGAGGCCTTGGGATCAATTCCCAGCATCATAGGTGGAAAAAAAAAAAGAATGCTTTGCTGCCATTTTACAAGACTTCAGGGGCAAGACAAGGAATAGCATGTGCTTAAATCACCAGTTTTGGCTGGACAACAGAATTTTTGTTTTAGCTTTGTGTCACTGTGACCAAAAGACCTGACAAGAACATTTTACAAGAGGAAAATTTTATTTTGGCTCACAGTTTCGGAGGTTCAGACCATGGTTGGCCAATTCCATAGCTCTGGGACCAAGGTGATAAACAACATCATGGCAGGAGGGCCTACTACAGGAAAGCAGCTCAGGACATGGAAACCAGGAAGAAAAGAGAGAGCTCCACTCACCAGAGACAAAGTATAAACCCCAAAGGCACGTCCCCAGTGACCTACTTCCTCCAGCCACACCCTAACCTTCCTACAATTACCACCTCGTTAATCCATCAGTGGATTAATCCACTGATTAGGCTAAAGCTATCATAACCTAATCATTTCACCTCTTGCATTGTCTCACATATGAACTTTTGGGGGAGGGGCTCATATTTAGATCATAACAACAGCATTGCTTTTCTGAGTCCAGTATCTGCCTCTGAGCCTGTCCTCCTCCTCATGACCCAGGATCAGTTAGATGACCCAGCTCAATTTGCCTCCAGAACTTGTTTGACTTTTGAAGGCAAAGCCCTCCCCACCACCGTTTTTTTTTTTTCCTTCTGGGACAGGAAGAACTATGTTTCAGCTCTCCAGGTTTGCTTACTCGTGGGGAGAAGGGAGGGAGAGGGGAAACGACTTTTGTTCTTTGAGTCTTTTATAATAGTAGGGACAAAAATCCAGTTAGTATGCAGATGGAAGAAGCCAGATTGGAGGCTGAGTCCAGCTTTTAGACTTAGATATAAGGCCATGAGAAAGTGACTGAAACTCTCTGTGCCTCAGTTTCCTCAGTTGCCAAAGTGAGTGATGACTCTTTCCTCATTGGAAAATCTTAGCTCATATAATCGTGAAGAGACAGATCCAATTATTTCTAGGTCTTCTATCACCTCTGCCAGCAATAGAGGAATTGAGCTTGGCAATGGTAGCTACAGGCAATGTCCTAGAGTCTCCTGAGGGGGGTTACTTTCATGTCTCCAAGTTGGTGACATGTGTCCCCAGACATGACTGCTTACACTTCCTCCTAAATCAACTTCAGCCTGAAGCCATCTGTCTGGAATGAGCTCTGTGCCACATAGTTGTCAGGAAATACCCACAAACGTACTCACTGCAGGGTCCCTTGATCCCATTGAGTCTAAGACCACTTATCTGAAGGAAAAGGTAAGGATTTATTTTTTTCATCTCAGGTTCCAAGCACAGTTTATTTGGTCTGAATCTTCCTGAAGGCCAGTCTTCCAGGGGTACCATGGCTCTCCTAGGGTGGCCATCCTCCCAGGAGTTCTTTAACCCTCCTCAGGGCTCTGCAAGAGTCCACAGAGCAGCTGGTTGCAGAAGTCTTCCTCACTGGACTACAAAGAAAGGGGGTTCAGAAGCTGCTCTTTTAGTCAACCAAGCAAGTGGTGCTCCCAAGGAGGGATCTTGACATCAGTTCCTAAGACTGTTGTCAATCTTTCTTCCCTTTCTTTTTCAACCATGGGTTATCAATTCTCAGAGTGCAGGGACACTGTTTTCAGCCCATTCATAGATAGAAAGAATGAGGCACAGAGTAGTGCCTAAAGAAGGTGCTGGAGTTATAAAGTACCTCAAGGACTTACTAATCCTGAGATTTAATGATAGTACAAGGTGATAACCATAAAGATATATGCAAATACTTAAATATATTAGCACTTACATATATTAAAACATATTGAATTCTCACTACAGTACTTTGAGGAAAAATATAATTTTCCCCATTTTTCAGATGGGGAAGCTGATGTTAAGTTACTGCTTGTCAGTGGCAGAGCTGAAGTCTGGCCCTAGATATTCCAGCTCCTATGAATCCTTCACCAAATCCTTCCAGATACTGCCTTTCTGAAGTAAGTGTTTGTAATACAGCCAGCCCTCACTGTCTGCAGGTCACACATCATGGATTCAACCAATCATGGGTTGAAAAAATTTGGAAAAAGTATGTCTGTACTGAATCTGTGCAGAATTTCCTTCTTGCCATTATCCCCTAAACAATATAGTATGACAACTATTTCCATAGCACTTACATTGTATTGGGTAGTGTAAGTCATTTAGAGATCATTTAAAGTAAAGACTATTTAAAGGAGGTGCCTACGTTAAATGCAAATACTACATCAGTTTATATAAGAGACTTGAACATCTGTGAAATTTGGTGTCCTCGGTGTCTTGGAACCAATCTCCCTCTAATACTGAAGAACAACTGTGTTTGTCCGTTGTCTCAGTCAGTATCAGGCTCTTAGCTCATATAATAAAGAGACAGATCCAATTATTTCTCAGTTTTCTAACACCTTTGCCAGCAATGCTTCCCCATGTCAGCTAGGAGCATCAGAAATGCTTCTGGATAAGGCCCTGAGCTGATCCCTCCAGCTCTGGCTGCTGGGAAGGGCTTGGTTTCTGGAGGCTGAAGACCTCAATGGAAATCCCAGCTCTTCTACTTAGTTAGCATGTCACCTTAAGCAAATTACTAGGTCTTTCTGAGTCTTGAGTTCCTCATCTGTAAAATGGGCATGATGAGAATTCCTTCTTATCATCCAGAGTCAATGTGAGATATACGGAAACAATATCTTTCTACTTATAATAGTGAAAATGCCAAACAAACGTTATTATCAGTCAGTGGAGTCCCTAGGAGGTGGCACCCAGCTCTGCTCTCCGGTCTTCCATTCTTTGCCAGCTCTGCCCCAAGCTTGAACAGATACCTGGCCTGAATGTAGACAAGGCCAGTTTTGTGGAAGAATTGGAGGTTAGGCCACACTGGAGCGGGGGGTGTGGAGGGGAATGATTATCATTCACATTTTTACTATGAGACAGTGAGTTGCTTGAGGGAAGGGGCCACACCTTCTTGACACTGGTGTCCCTATTTCCTGGTCTAGTGCTTGGCCTGGGGGGGATCAGAATATAAGGATAAAATTTTGATGTAGCAGAATTGTCCCTTTGGAGGCAACTACCTGCATCGTATCTCTGGATACCTAGGATTCCCCCACTGGTACCCCAGGGGTCTCAGAAGTGCCTGTTGTCACATGGTTTTCCCAGTGTCCTCTATTCTGTGGCACCACCCAGACATGTGTTGGATTCAGGCAGTTGTAGATAACAGCTCAGCTACCAAAAACAGAAGCCACTCTGGTGAAGGAGGGAGAGTGAAAAGGTGAACCCGCTTCAGGTTACCCTGTAAGAGCCTCCTTCCTGCTAGTGAGTGGGCTCCTAATGTTTTCAATGGCTGCTTCTTGAGTCTTTCTCCAATACCCAAATTTGAGAAATACGATTATATTAAATACCATTATAGCACGAATGTATAAAAATTCAATAAAGTAGGCTGAGAGAGTTAAATTTCAATTTTTATTGCTGTTCTTGAAATATAATTTTTATTTTGGCAAAAGGTCTACATGAAACAATTTCTTGAATTGCTTTTTCATTTCGTGAGGGCATGGAAATTTGTTTGGATTGCAGATTTCTGCCGTCTCTAAATTTGACATTCCTTTCTTTATTGTTTTTAAAAGTAGTATTTTCTGTGGCTTGTCTTCTTGTTTCTTTTTTTTTTCCTCTTTACAGGGAATAGTAACTTTCTAAACTTATTTGGGTTTTCATTTCCTTCCCAACACTAGCTATTGTTATTAGCTCACCAGGGGAGTTTCCATTCCATCACAGGGATACTGTGTCCCTGATGTCATTTGTGGACACTAGCAGCAGAATCTGGTGGAGAGCATGGACTCCTCCCACCATATTTGCTTGGAGAATATGAGACCCAGATCTGAGCCTCAGAGGTATTTCAAATGCCATGGACCTTCACCCCATCCAATCTCCAATAAATCCCCTAAATTGAGAATCCCCTAAGTTGAGACATCTATAGTCACTTTGCCTGTTCAAAATACTTTTTTTTTTTTCAAATATGCCAAGGGCATTTACTTGGGAAGATTAAGGAAAAGGATAAGGAGGAGATCAAAAAAGATGTTTGTTTTCAGTAGGAACTTTTTTCTGTCCTGAAGAATCTACTGTGTGGGCTGCCATCATTGATGAGGCTGGACTGGCTCCTTTGACTCAATACCCACTGCATGTCAGGGACACCTGAAGTCATTGGAAGGGGCTGGAGTTTACCCTCATCATTCTGATGTGAAGTAACAAGTATATGAAGTTTGGGGAACATTTAAGTCCTGCCAGCCACTTGCTAGTTGTGTGACCTTGAGAAAGGTACTTTACTTCTTTAAATTGGAATGTTGGCAATATAGTCACTCCATTAGTGCATGGTGGTAGGGTTTTGAGAGAGCCTTGTGCATGGTGGACACCCAGAGTGGTTACTGTTTTTAAGGGTTGCTAGATTTACCCCATAAGTCAGCTGTTTTCAATTTCCTGGCCTGTAGTCGAGAATGTTTGGGCTGGAAGGAACTGGGCCACCACCTGGTTCTGGAACAAGCAGGAGGCCTAGAATCTGCCTGGTTGTGAGATCAAGCCTCAGTTCCAATTAGGGGATAACAAGTTATTAAGAAGTTGATTCTGAGGCTGCCTCTCAAATATGCCCAGATTTGAGTGGGTCAAATGGTGGCATTTCTCATTGCTATCCTTCTATTTATAGGAGTAACGTAAGGCAAGAGACACAAATTTATTTTCGTTTTGAATGGAAAACATGAAGCCCACAAACATTTTTAATTTCCCTCAATGAATTTGCCCTGATGCAGAAAGGTGGCCACCCACCTTTGGTCTCATTCAAGTCTCACTTTACAGATGAACAGATCACTCCCAAACAGAGAGGACTCCTTTGAGAGAGGGGCCATTCCTACCATCAAGTGTAATCTTTTGGAGTTAGGGCTGGAGCAGGGGCTGCCACCCGCAGCACAGCAATCAAGCCAGGGGCTCAGGCCAAGCTGCTTGGGTTCACCCCCTAATGCCGCCCTCGCTAGCTGTGAGCCTTGCTTTCCTCACCTATAAAATGGGGATATCTGTACTAGTACCTGCCCCATAAATCCAGCCTGAGGATTCAATGAGGCTTCTTCCCCAAACAATTTCAGGCACAGTGAATACTGAATAAATGTTAGTTATCATTCCTTTGGTTTTGTTTCTTTTTTCCTCTAAATTGACTGGGTCAGAAATTACAGGGGCAAAAGTCCTTTCTTGCCTTGAAGTTGCTGATGTGGAAGGAAAATCACAGCCCTCTAATGGAACTAAGCAAGGGAGCCTGGCCGGGAGGTGGCTTTGGAGACAGGCAGCCTGGGATTCTGCCTGCAGTGGAAGGAGTGACTCCAGTCCTCCAGCACCCAAAAGATTTGACCAGGAGAGGGCTTTGGGGTGCTCAGTGGCTCTAAGGGCTGGGCCCATCCCCTTTTGCCCCTGAGGGCTTATGTCAGTCCAGCTTTCTCTGCCTGGGGCCTAGCTCTGGGAAGCTAAGGGCAGCAGAGCCCCACCAGGGCCTGCAGACTTGCTCCAGGGACTCTGACATGTGGTTTTAATCCAGGCTCTGAAAATCTGCTCATGCATTCTCTCTCGCCCCAGGCATAGTTTTGCTGTGACAGTTATTCAGCTAAACTTTAAAAAAAGAAAAAAAAATGGCACAGAAACTCCAAATTCTCAAGTCTCTGCCAGTTTCAGCCAGAGTCTGAATAGTGATAAATCAGTGATCAGTTAGTTGGTGGGGAGGTGCTGTTTAGAAGAGGGTAAAAGCTGGGGACGATGCAAGAGGCTGCCAACCCCTTAGTGATGACCCCAGAGTCAGAGTCAAACTCGGCTTCTACTAAACACACACACACACACACACACACACACACACACACACACACACACCACTAGGCTTCCCACATCCCTTCTCTCACTCAGAAAGCTCCTAAGAAATGCTTGGTGAGTGCTCTGTAGTGCTGCCTATGGGGTGGGGACAGGAGTGTGTGGTCTCTTCCCTCCACAGATTATGATTTCAACTTGAAAACATATTCTTTTTTTTTTTTTTTTTTTTTTTTAAAGAAGAAAGAGGAACCCAAACAAGCATTTCATGGTCATCCTGCCATCCTGTGATCCCACTCTCCATGACAGTTTGGTTGAGGACCAGGCTTCTGCCATCTTTTTCTGGTCTCTAATAGCTGAGAAGAGATGACTTTGCCTCTGTCTCTGCCAGGTCGTCCCTGTGCTGCCAACTGGCTGGAACCATGTTTGTTAAGCTCCGGGGCTGTCAGGGGGTAGAGGCAGTGTCAGCAATGGAGAGCTGGTGCCAAAATGTGAGCCAAATCCAACTGGGTTTTCCAGCAGTAGAAGAGCTTCCTTTTCCCTGTGACCCTATAGAAATGAGAGAAGTCTTCTGCTGGCGTCAGAGTAGAAACCATCATGAAGCTCGGCATTCCTGTTTCTCAAACTGTCTATTCGAAGGTCACTAGTTTGTGTTAGAATTTTTTTTTTAAAAAATCCTTCTTGAGAGCACTCCTTGGTTCCCATTTAACCGGCAAGTCCTTCCAGGTCATCTTACCCTTTCATGGTAAAAAGCAATTTTCCTGTTAGTCCTTCCACACCCTTCTGTGTCTGTGGTCAGGTGAGACCATCAGCCTCATCACAGCCTAAACCCTATCTGTAGTGACAGCACCACACTCTTCTTAGTCCAGGGAGGGTTTTGTGCTTCATTACTAAACTGCCTTGGTGTTACCTGACCAAGTGTACACATTGAGCCCAAGAGAGACTTTTGAAGCCAGGAATCTATAGAGTTGGGTTTTGCTGAGATAATGCTGCCTAGCAAGAGACCCATAATCTCAATGGCTCAGAACAACATATACCTGTATCTTGGCTCCAGGGCTCTGGGTAAACTGAGCCACAGAGGTGTGGCTGGGTTGACCCCAGGCAGAGGTTGGGATCAGGTCTTCTCCAAATGCTTCCCCTGGAGTTCACGCTTCCCATAGGACAGATTTGCAAGGAAGTAAGCAAACCATGCAAGCAAGTTTAGAGTCCACTTGTTGGATCCACTCATGTTCTAATGACAATGTTAAGTCACATGGCCAAGGTCAGAGAGAGTAGGCAGGTCAGGATTCTCCATCTGCAGCAAAACCACCACAAGGAGGAGAGGAAGAATTGTGAACAGATACCACCATCAGTGACATTGTCCTTCACTTCCTGTTGAGAGCTGTCTTCCATCCTGTGGAGGTTATGGTGGGGTGTGCTGGGGGGTCCTGTCTCTCCTCAGTACAGCCTCAGCTTCCCAGTAGGTTGGGGTCTTTTGATTACCAATCTCCTGGCCTCCCTTTGAATCATCCCTGGGGAGCTCCAACCCCACACCTGTCTGAATGTATCTTTTCCTGTTAGTCCCTCCATGCACTTCCCTCCTGGCTCCCACTCTGTTAACTGCATTTTCCCATATGCTTCTAAGCCAAGTGCTTCCTCCCCATCACATCCTGTTTGTCTCTGGACAGAGCCTCTGCAGAAAATTGAGACCCTCCTTATTGCCAGGTGGCTTCCTACTGGCTTACTCTGTAGGTTTAGGACCAAAGAGCTTCTTTTCTCCCTCTTTCTTGGGTTGGGCTCCAAAATATCTCCATTTTTACCCTGACATTACAATGTGCCAATACCTGGGAAGAGGAGTGGGTATTTTGCAGACCCCAGAAAGATAATGTCTAAAAAATGGGGAGAGAACAACTTGGATCCCACCACTCATGCAAATGGACCAAACCCCTTGGTGGGCCCTTTACACATTTTGACTCATTTGCATAGTTATATATGTCTTCCTTGGTGGGAGAAATGGTCTCATTTCCCTATTCTATAACTCAGGCCACGGAGCAGAGGCAGTGTGTGATTTGCACATGGTACGCAACTTAGAAGGGCAGGCACAGAACTCCGTGGAGTCTTCCCTAAGCCTGTGCTGTTGGTTCTTCTGGCTGATTCCTTTTCTCACTCCTCCTCCACAGCTGTGGGTGGATGTGGCCCTTGGGCCAGTGGGCATCTCCTCTGAGGAATTAATGGGGAGTCCTGCCAAAGGGGTAGATGGTAGGGAATTGAGAGGGAAGAAGAAATAGAGCAGCTGTAGGAGAAGACACACCATTTCACTGCAGGGCAGAGGACGATGGGAGTGTTTGGATGGTGAGAATTGGGGGGAGCAGGAAGCCTCACCCAGCCAGTGTGCAGCCGGGGTCAGCCGGGGTCCTATCAACAAACATTCCAGCATATTAGGCATCGATCCCTGCTCTTTTTTTTTCTAATGCATTTTTTTTATTATTCAGCTGAATATTTCTCTACAGAGGATTTTTTTTTTTTTTTCAGTTTGATCAAAGCTGCCTTTCATTTCTCAAAGCTTTACTTGGGTGGCCCTACCAGGGACATCTGCTCATGGCGGTTCTGAACCTCTCTCCCTGCAACTGCCAACTTTCCCCAGGTTGTCCGAAGCCAAGTAAGGCCGAGAGCAGGATCAAAACAGCCTGTCTCCTTGGAACATCTTTAGAAGATGATTTATTTCTCCCAGTGGTATCTAGTCGTTTGAGAATACAGATTATGACTTCAACTTGAAAACACATTTTTTTTTAAAGAAGAAGAAGGAACCCAAACAAGCATTCCATGGTCATTTTCCCCTGCAGTATTGATTTAGAATATTGGTATTCCTGCCAACTCTGTGACCCTAGGCAAACATTAGCTCTCTGGACTTTTTTGTTTTCTCAGCTGCAAAATAGGAATTAAATAATTCCAATTTCCATAGGTGGTTGTGCAGATTAAAGGAGATAATAACTGCCATCCAATGGAACAGGACCCAACAACTTCCTTTCTTAGTGTCTCCTCTATGGAAATAATCAGGATTTTCCCTAGAGAGATGTGTACCAGATATTCAGTGCAGCATTGTTTGTTATGAAAAAAAAAGGGAATTGCCAACACCTTGGTTTTGACTATGAAACTGATGTGAAACTTGGCTTCCAGAACTGTGAGGATATACACTTCTGTTGTCTTAAGCAGTCAGATCTGTATAATTTGTTACAGCAGCTACAGGAAACTGATACACTGTGATGGAGGCCTATATTGTAATGCGGGGAAAAGAAAGGCCTGGAGAGATGTATCCTCAAATGGCTAACTGTGGCTCCTTCTGGGTAGGGGAAGCAGATGTTCACTCTTGGCTCCGATTTCATAGTATTATTTGGATTTGTCATAGGCAATTTTTTTCTATATGCATGCTTTACTTGTGTGTGTTTTTAAAATGGTAAGAAAACCAAATTAAAAAGATATCTGACCTGGACAAAACTTTGGACTCTGACTTCAAAATGGTTATCAGATAAAGGCATCTTAGGGATGATATTCATTGCTTGATCAGGTTTGGTTCCACTGAGGACCCGGGGTTATATCATACAGAGTGCCTCTCAGAATTGTCTCTCTGAAGGATGGAGGCTGACTTTTGTCTCCTAGTGACTTAAAGTTTTCACAAAAGGCATTAATTTCTCCTGCAAGAAGGCAGAGAGTGATTCAGGCCTTGAGGTGGCAGCTGACGTTGTGCAGGAGGATTGTCCGCTGGGGCTGTAACATGAGTATGATAACTTTGATTTCCTCTTTTCTATATTCTTGATGCTCTGCTTTCCAAGGCCTTGCTGCTCAGGAAGGTCCTGTTTTTGTAGTGTTAGGTAATTCCTAGAGATAGTAGTATACAGACTTGCCTCTGAGTGTGACTTCATAAGTAAACGAACCAATCCTGGGTCCATATCCTCACCTGCTCCTTCTATCAGGCGTCTGCAGTCTGGGACACTATTCCCATCCCTCAACTCCCCCAGGATCAAGGGGAACCACACCTGTAGCCCAAAGCCAGAGGAAATTAGTCATGCAGCCCTGAACCTGCTCAGCTTCCTTCTTTTCTTTCCCCATTCTTCCAGGGGCCACCCGTCTATCTGCCTGTTTTTCTCCCTGTCTGGGCTTCACCTTGTGGCCCTGTGTGGCATGCCATGCCTCCTGTTTCTAGGGGACCTTGAGTTTAATAAAAACTTCTTTCATCCCAATCATTTTTATGTCTGTGTGTCAAACCACACCTGTTTGAAATGAATCGGAGTGCCTTAGGATTGGAGGAGTCCCCTTGGCCATCAGGTTAGCCAGGGAACAGTGTTTGCATCTCCCTGATAACCCCTCTTACCTGAAACTCATTTCATAGAGAGCTTCCTGTGTCCCAGGCACTGTGCCAGTCCTGAGATGCAATGGCAAGTGGGTCAGGGTCTTGTCAACCTGAATCAATCCATCCACGGGGAGAGATGACTGTTCAATGATAAAATACCGAACAAGAGTGAAAAATGTTGTGCCTGGGAGGAGCAATGAATTATGGGAGCACACAGAGAGGGTGTCCAACCCATGGAGGGGCCTCCAGGGAAGACTTCCAGGAGACATGTCTAAGCTGAGACCTGAAGAATAGCAGGGAGGAGAGGAATGTCCTGGATTAAAGGAACAGCAGGTGTGAAGGTGTGGAGACAGGATGCCTCTGTCCAGAAATGGAAGAAGCTCAGGATGGTTGGAGCACTGAGGCATGCGCACTTTCTCTAAAGAGCTCAGAACGGTGTAACCTAGCTGCAGAGAGTGGATCACAGAAGAGCGGGAGTTTGGCACTGGAGGCCAATCAGGAGGCTGTTGGCTGTTGCCAGTGTCCTTGATTCAGTCAAGTCATCACAGTGAGAAATGGACTGATTGAAGAGATGTGTAGAAGGAAAAAATGTGCTTGAGTATATGGAGCAGAAGAAGGTGTGGAATGAAGGTCAGGCTTCTGGTTTAGGTATCTGAGTGGAAAATGCTACCTTTTAGCCTGGTAAGAAACAGAAGCTATTTTGGTAAAGTGTGTGTGGGGGGTGGGGGGGACGAGTGCACAGCACACTCTCTTAAACTCCTGCCTCGAAGTCGACCATGATGGAACTCCCTTAGTAAGTTTGAAAACCATTTTTCTAATGCATCTCCAGTAAGAAGGAAAAGATTCTGGTAAAATCCAGGTTTGGGGAGCACAGATTTTTTTAGGACCACACATTTTCAAGGAAAATCTCCAGGCTCCTTCTCCCCATCTGGTGGCCCTGGGAGCCCTGTCTAGAGTGGGTGGAAATCTGAACCCTGCTTTTACTTCATTTCCTGTTGCTTACTGTTTCTGTTACTCATTTGTCCGTAGGACTGTTCCCTTCAGACTCTATAGTAGGGCATCTCTCCTGGAGACTGTGGTCCTGGGTTGTCAGGTGCCAGAAACCAGAGGGTAGTTCCCCTAGAGTCTCCTTCACCCAGGTGAGGGGGACAGTTACCTTAGTGGCCCCTCTGACAACAGCATCAGGTCTTGGCCTTGCACATCACCCTAGTGTTGGCACATCCCCGTGGGCTTTGGGACTGTCAGTCTAGAGCTTCAAGGGAACCTCACTATCCAGGTCAAGGTAGGTGATTGGGTCTCCTGGTGGTGACTAGGCAGTGGCAGGAAACCACCTCCATTTTAATCTGTCTTCTCCAAGGGTATCCCTCAAGGACCCACATTGCCTTAGGGGATGGTGGTGTTGGGGTTCCTCATGTCCAGCTTTGCTTTGCTGTAGATGCTTATCAGGGATGGATGGGTCAGGGGAAGGTCCATAAGGGCCCACATGAGGGTCAGTCCACTTCCAGTGTCCACCTGAATTGGAATCACTGGCTATTGTGGGGAAGGAGCCTTTAGGGTCATTCCATCCAAGCTGGCCCTTGGTAGTGAGGGAGGCTGGTCCAGAGAGTGAGGTCAGGCAGCCAACAAACACTGCCTCTGCTGACTCCTTGTCCCCTCTTCTCCCTAACGCTACACACTGGCTCCCTGCAGCCAAGGTATCCGGCATGAAGAGGGTCCACAAGACATGAATGCACCAGCCACGGGGTGGTGAGGGGGAGATGTTGGCCTCATTTCCAAAAGATAGGAAGACCTGGGGCAGGGAAGGCATGAGTGTGGAGGAACTGGAGGCAGGAGGGGGCCGTGGGATATTCTGAGGCTTTCCCACTTCCTTTTGCTTGTCTTTTGATGTTCAGGGTACTGAGAAGAGAATGTGTTTGGTTCCTGTAGAAACTGCCACTGGCTCGGAAAGAGAGTAAAAACAGACAAAAAAGAAAATGCATCTAGGGGCCATTCTTCCAGGTCACATGCTTGAAGGGAAGTGGAGGGCCTAATGGTGACTCAGGGAGGCTGGGGATGCTCTTAATTGCACAGGGAAGGGACCTCTGAGATGATCTTATGAGGCCTTTTTGGTTGCCTGAAGCAGGAGTGCACATGGTCCATGGCCCTGGTACAGAGAGGATGGGTCACATTGGATTTGCTGAGTCCCATGGAGTCCAGGCAGTAACTGCAGCTCCCAAGGGCCAGGCTCAGGACTGGGCCTGTAGCTCCAGGAAGCTGGCCAGGCTCCCTTCTGTTTCTGTCACTGGTTTGTCTGTAGAAGTCCTCCCTTCTCTCTCCCTACAGACTGGCTTTCAACAGAACAGACCAACTGCTGTCATACTTGCTGGGTGGCCACGGGCCCCCACTTTCATTTGATGAGCAGAGCAAGTCAACCTTACCACAATCCCAAGTTCCCAGGGCTGAGGACAAGGGCGAGGATCTGTTGGCCCAGAACTGGTCAGGGTCCAGGACCACCCCATCAGCTTTGGTCCGGGGTCAGGGTGCCTGGACAAATGTAGCTGCTGGGGTGGATTGTGGGGGACAGAACTGGAACTTTTGAGAGAAACTGGGAGTCTATTGATGCTGCACATTCACTGCAGAACTGATCCCGAACAATCCCCTTTTGTTACCCACAAAGGGACTTTTCAGAACAGCGAGCACATACATGAGAATAATGGAACTGGGTTTGTTCTGTTGGCCTGGTTTCCTCTTTAAGGGAGATCTTTTAAATTCTGTCTGCTTTGTGCCTAGTTTTCTATGCATTCCAGAAACTTATCCCATACTTCACGTAATATCAAAACTCTCTGAGAAGAATCTGGCAAATGCAATAAGTATATTTAATCTGGGGAGAATTTTTGTGATGTGAGCTACATTTTTTTTAAATTATTTATTCAGTCGCCTCATAGTCATTGATTCTTACTATATATGAGTGCTCTACCGGCAGGTGTCATTAAAGGAAATGCTCATGGGTACAGAGACCTCCCAGTGGAGTGCCTCAGACAGCTCCTGGCAGCTCTGCTCCTACTTTTCCTTGCAGGCACCCATATTCCTTCCCTTTCCAGTGGCTCCACGCTGCCTTAGAGCTGTGGTGCTGGCATCTGTCATAGGGGGAAGTTGGGAAAACCCAGGATGCTGGGCCCACTTCTGGTTCAGTGCTTCTGGAGTAGCGTTGTAATGCCAGATTCATGGGACCCCAATAAACCTCCAGGAGCCGAATCCAATGCAATCACACAAGAGTCTTTATTGCAAGCTCGAGCCTGGACTCACAACAGTGTCTGACGCAGCGGTCCCAAGGAATGAGTCCTGGCCCTTAGTTCAGTGAGGATTTTTAGTTTTTTTGGGGGGATACTCTATGCATCACAACATCACACAAATCATTCACACCACGGGACAATCAAACAACTCTTAACATTGATTGGCACATTCACTTGCAGGAACAAGTCAGGTAGGGGTGATTGGTGATTTCAAGAGGTGGATAAATTTGAACTGATGGGTGTACACGCTAAAATACACAGTTTCCTAATGTGTTATCAATCACCTAAACTACTGGGAGGGTCACCTGGCATTTCAGGTATTTTCCCTGTCTCACGCTGATTGGTGGTTGCTAGGGGGATGCTATGGGTCCTCACCTAGACTAACTGAGTCAGGGACACCTGGCTCTGCAGATCTCTCCTGTTATTTACAGACAAACAACTCAGCGGGTTGGGTATGTGCCTAGGGGCGCTCTATGGGTTTTTCTAAGGACAAGGGTCACGCCCCCTCCCTCTGGACAGGCCTTGAGGTAGAAGCTGGTTTCTCAAAAATGGAGTCACCTCAGTTTCTCAGGGCCTGAGAATCCACATTTCTGATCAGTTCCCAGGAGATACTGAGACTGCTAGTCTAGGTACCACGTGCTGGTCACTGCCACTGGATGTTCACTTGCTAAAGTGTACAGAGCTGATACTGCCACATTCAACTGCCAATGGGACAGAAAAGGGACAGAGAAAGGCCACCGCAGCCAACTTCCTTTGAAACAAGTGGCACAGGCAGAGTGATTGGCGCTCATGCCAAAGGTTAAGAACTTTGTCACATGGCTATGAGCACTGGCGACGGAGGTGGGGCAAAGTCATCTTTCACTGGATGGCCATGTGCCCTGGAGAGGAGGATGAGCATACTAGTGGAGGACAATTAGAAGTCTCTCAAGAGGGCCCATGGAATCACATGGAGATGGGAGCAGAGGAGTTCCCAGCACTTAGTGGAGGACACAGATGTGGAAAATTCCCTTGTGGGGCATGATGGCCAGCGTTGTATGGTGGCTAACCCATACAACGCATAGGAGAAGGAGAAGCCCAAGCCTGTGTGCAGGTGTTTTCTGCAAAGGCCTGCGGAAGGTAAGGGCAAGCCAAGCTGCCCAGACTTTGCTCTCTTTGCTCGCTCTCTCTCTCTCTCTCTCTCTCTCTCTCTCTCTCTCTCTCGAGAGAGAGAGAGAGAGAGAGAGAGAGAGCAGCTAGCTGTCCCTCCACCTGGGCTACAATTTCTTCACTCTTCCCTGCACCTAGGATGCTCCTTTGTTCACTGTCGCCATGGGTTTGTGGGTTGGGGCTGATGTCTTTCCCAGTCTCAAGCTATCTTTTCCCACCCCATCCCCCAGGCATCTTGGCTCTGGAGAAGGCTGCGTGGCAAGAGGCGCTCAGCGATGGCATTCTGCCTCTTGATGATCCTGTCTGTGGTGGCTGTTAACCGCTTCCCCCCAGAGCATCTAGCTGCTGGCCCAGACCCTGGCCCTATGGATCCCCAGGGGGAGACTGGCACCCCTGGGCCCCACATTCGCCAAGCTCTGAGCTCCAGCCGGAGACAGCGAGCAAGGAACATGGGATTCTGGAGAGGCCGGGCTTCGCCAAGGAATTCCATCTTGGCCTGTGCTGAGAAGCAAGGCCACAGAGGGCAAATGGACAGAAGGACACAGTCCCCAGAAGGGGACACCAGGCATTTGGGGAGGGCCAAGAGGGCCATTGCTTTGGCAAGAGATCTGAGAGTCAGTACCCAGCATCTTGTGCGTCTGGGGGAGCATGAAGTCAGAGGTGCAGGAACCAAAGCCCTGGGACACCCCTGGCACAGCAGCCCCATCAAGGAGACATGGAGAGAGATGGGTTTCCTGGTCAATCCACTCACAGGGAGCAACGAGGCAGCTCTTCCAGCCTGGAGAGCTACTGCTGCACTGACCCTCCCATCCGCTCCAGCGGCAGGCAGGGATCAGCTGCTGGAAACTGAAGACAGGATCTCAACTGGTGAGGAACAAACAGGGGACAACACCCCAGGCTTGGGGGCTCATCAGTGGCCTAACTCTGTTGGGGAGCTGCAGACATCTATATGGTGTGACGCGAAGACCCCCGGGCTGTTGGCCAGCCCAAGGACTGCTGGGCAGGTTCCCCCATGGCTCACAGAACATGATGTGCAGACCCTTCGGATGTTGGCCCAGGGAGAGGTGGTGGGCAAAGCCAGGGTCCCCGCCCATGGGCAGGTGCTGCAGGTTGGCTTCTCTGCCCAGGGTACCCTTCAGGACATGTCTCCTCCCAGCTTCAGCCAACTCTGCTCCCAGGGGCTCTGTGGTCTGATCAAGAGGCCTGGGGACCTGTTCGAAGTCCTTTCCTTCCACGTGGACCGTGTGCTGGGTCTTCGCAGGAGCCTGCCTGCTGTGGCCCGGAGCTTCCACAGTCCCCTGCTGCCCTATCGCTACATCGATGGTGGCATAAGGCCTGTCATTTGGTGGGCACCTGACGTGCAGCACCTGGGTGACCCAGATGAAGACCAGAACTCTCTGGCTTTGGGCTGGCTGCAGTATCAGGCCCTGCTGGCCCGTGGCTGCAGCGGGCCAGGCCAGGCCTCGTGCCTGGGCATCCACCGTGGGGAGTGGGCACGCCTGGCACTCTTTGACTTCCTTCTGCAGGTAGGTGACTCTTCCCCTGGTCCTGGTTTGACAGTGTATGAATATGTACACCACAGAAATTAACCAATGCTACAGATCAGACTATCTTTTATTCCTAGAGCATGGGTTGTTAAGTGTTTACCAGCATGCCACTGTTTATAACTGAATATTTTTGAATCAACAATGATTCAAAACAAGGAAAGAGATAAAGGGTAATAGCAGTTCAGTGTAGGCACCAAAGAGTGCCTGTGGTCCCTGCCATGCCCTGGTGTTGTTGTGTTGAAGGGAAGAATGGGGATCCTAGGAAAGGTTGGGCTCTTAGGGCATGGGATCTAACTGGGGAGTCTATCTGTCTGTCTATCTATCTATCTATCTATCTATCTATCTATCTATCTATCTATCTATCGTACCAGGGATTGAACCCAGGGTTACTTAACCACTGAGCCATATCCCCAGCCCTTTTTATTTTTTGAGACAGGGTCTCACTAATTGCTCAGGGCCTCCCTAAGTTGCTGAGGGCTTCAGCTCTTTATTAACTGGCCTGTTACCAGTGTGGCTGTCTCAGTTTTTGTAAGCTGGGAGTCAGTTGTAGACACACACATGCAGAAACACAGCTGGAAAGAAACATAGACAAAAATAAAGCTCAGCAAAGGTGGACATGTGCAGTACATGCACACTGGGTCAAGTCCCTATTTCTGTAGAGACCTTTATTTATTTATTTATTTATTTATTTTAAGAGAGAGAGAGCGAGAGAGAGAGAATTTTTTTTTTAATATTTATTTGTTAGTTTTCGGCGGACATAACATCTTTGTTTGTATGTGGTGCTGAGAATGGAACCTGGGCCACACATATGCCAGGCGAGCGCGTTACCGCTTGAGCCACATCCCCAGCCCCTATAGAGACCTTTATTGAAGATAAAGGTCAACACTAGCTCTTAGGTTCACCTATGGAGATGAGTAGACAGGCCATAGGACAAGATTCAGGGTCACAGCCAGGTAGCCAGGGACAAATATGCCATATTTGGTTGGTTAGAAAATTCTTAGATGAGGACTGGGGATATATCTCAGTTGGTAGAGCGCTTGCCTCGCATGCACAAGGCCCTGGATTTAATCCCCAGCAACACACACACACACACACACACACACAAATATTCTTAGGTGACACATAATACTTTGGAGATCTCCCATAAAAATCTAGCTTTCTTTAAAATTCAGGGTTGTTTGATAACACTGGGCCTCCATTCCCATAGGTCAGGATCAGCTCGAGCTGAGTAGCTGGAGCCTGCCATACTGTCCTTTTGGCCATGGGCCCCACCTCCTCATGGTCTAATATCCAGCTCCTCCTGCCTCTGTGGCCCCTTGAATATAGCAGACCTGTAGATGCTTCTAGTCACAGATTGGCCAATTCCCTGTAGTCCTTCCTGTTCCTCCAGTCTGTGTTCCACAGCTGTTTTGTGGAGGAGGAGTCATGGAGCCTGATAATCAGGAGCACGGGCTTCAGTATCGCATAGACTTGGGCTAAACCCCTGTGCCCAAGGCCACTTGCCACCCTGTGACACTGAGCAGATCACTTCACCTCTCCCAACCTCATGGTTCTCACCTCCACGATGGGATTGGGTATCCCATCCTCATCCCCTCAGGCCTGGCCGTTTTAGTACATAGTATCTCCTACAGGTCAGCAGTTCTATCTTCCGACTTGCTCTGGGCCCTGTAGTCGGCTCTGGCCAGTGTGTGACACCCTGGAAGTGCTGGGAAATTAGTGCTCTCCAGGGGATGTGACCATCCATCCAGGTTGGGGTGGGTTTCCCAGGTCATAGGACTCTCCATGCTGGAACTGGGACATTCCCAGGTAAATAGGGAAAAAAAGCTGGCATGCCTCCTCCTGAGGCAGCCCTCAACCATAACTGATGGGAGTTGGTGTAAATGTCCCATGGGCAGGTTCTGCACATCTCAGAGTCTCCAATGGGATTGAAGCCCAATTATCACTAGGGGTAAGTCTGGCTTTCCCTATCTTGTCCCCCAAGTTCTCTACTTATATGTCTTAGAGTTAGCTCACAAATACATTGCTTTCAGTTGAATCTTTGTCTCAAGCTCTGTCTCTGGGGGAGCCCAGCCTATGTCAGATGGTAACACAGACATTGTACAGTTTCTGCACGTGAAATCCTTTATGTAACATACTTTAATGCACTTAATGCAGTACCTGGAGGGTACACACTCAACCATCAGCAGGCAGCGAGCCCAACACTTGTCAGGGATTAACTCACTTGCAAATGAGATACTACATTTATCTCTATTTTAAAGTTGAGAAATTGAGCCCAGATAGGTTCAGTTACTTGCCTAGGGTCACAGCTGGTGGACTGAGATGCAGCCTGGATGATGGAACTCAAGAGCTCTCTTCATTGCAGGGTCCCTATTCAGCTGGCCATGAATGAGGGCAGGAAAAGGGGACACTTGCAGGGATGCCCTGGGGCCTCGGATCTGAGGCACAGTTCCATGCAGAGGCCCAGTCCCGATCATGTGCTTGAGGCTGCTTTCTGCTCCACACAGAGTCCCTCTGTTCATCTCCCAGGGTTGCAGCATGAGCGTCTTCCTCGCTGCCAAGCCCTGCTGTGGGGACAGAAGTCTCTGCAGCCAAGGCACACACAGACTGGCAGCATGTGCAAGCACACACTAAGAGATCATGCTCCTGCAGGCAGAGGATGGTCAAGGCAGAAAACTGCAGGTGTTTATCATAGAAAACACTGGAGCCTGCGTGGGGAACAGTGAGTGCCCAGGGTGTACGCGTGGGGCACTAATAGCTTCTGCTACTCTTGATGAATAAGTCAAAGATACGTTTCAACTGGCCAATATGACCAGGACTGTGCTCTCAATTAAGCAACTAGTTTCTCTGAGAAAGATAAAGCACTGATAGGTAGTGGAATATCCTCCCACCTTACCCCATGCTGTGTCGAAGGAAGAGGTTTGACTAAGAGAAAGCCCATTGCGTCTACATGGATCAGCGAGAAATCAGTTGTACTTTAATTGTTAGAAATACCCAGGTGCCGCAAGAAATCAAACACGTGCTCTAAAGTGGATAGGCAAGGCAAATTTTTGCCCTCTTGCTGGCTATTAAAACCTGGTCAGCAAGCGTGCCTAGTGGCAGTCCCTAACCCAGCGCTGCCCTTCACCCTGATTGGAGGAGCTCAGGTCACAATCTACTCGATTGGCTAATTTTAAAATTGGGGCAGGCAAAGGGAAGGGGGATAATTAAAATGGCTACAATTGGATCCAATTAAGGCTATATTTTGAAAATGAGCCGCAGGGCTTTTCTATTTCTCACATAATGAACAAAACGGGCGTGGAGTGTGTGTGCATGTGTGCTGTGCTTATAAGGAGGAGGTGGCTCAGTGAGCTCCGGCCATCTACAGCCACAGTTGCAGTCTCTCTGGTGGAAGGTGGAGTCCTTGTCTTAGAGTCTTGGAAAAGTTAAGATGGTGACTGCACAGCCAAGGTATGGCTGGGAGGAGCCGTGACCTTCATTCCGCTACACTACAGTTCTATCCGAAGGGGAGCCAAGAGGCTCTCTACTCAGGAGGCCAGGAAGGAGGGACTTGGGACTTGCTGGGGGATTTGACATTATCTATCCTTTTTTTTTCTTTCTTTCTTCCAAAGAGCTTCTTATGTCTGACTCCTTCAAGAGGACACATGATGGCTGGACTGGGTGGGTGAGCCGGAGAATTCTGGTAGACTGTGAGCTGGTAGTGTTAAAGCATAGAAGTCATTCTGCACCTCTGCCTGTGGGACAGATGGTCTGGGTTGCCACCATCCTAGTGCAGGTGGTAAAATCCCCTGTGTGCAATTGAGGGCTGCTCTTGGGAGTGGTCCTTCACTCCCTGGCAGGGCAGGCATGGGAAAGAGCTCTGTGGAAGCCACATGGCACTGGAAGTTAGAGGGAAAACTTGGAAGTTTGCCCACAGGGTCGGGCTCAGAGAGCATAGCTCTTCCCCAACCTAGTCAGATGGTGTATTTCCCTGCCAAGACCAGGCAAGGTCTTCTCAGTGCTTTAGTTATCAGTACTTCAAGTCCCCATGGCCTCAAGGACCTGCACACCCCATCTGCTTCTGTCCTCTCCAGCTTTATCCCTCAGATCCTGGCCTCGGTCAGTTTCTAAACGCACAGCTAAGGCCAGGCACAGAGCCTCTGCACCCACTCTCCTCCTGGCCTGGAGCCTCCTTGCTCTGACTGGCTTGTAACTCCTCCTCTGGCCTCAGCTCTCCCCACCTCCTCCTCCCCAGCTGTTCGCTGTTGGTTCTCTTTCACAGATCCTATTCACAGCTTCCTTTCTGATCCTATTTACAAATCATCATTTGTTCACACATTCTCTTTCTCTCTTTCCCTCTTTCTCTGTTTAGTTCAATACCACACCCCAGCACCTAGCACAGGGTCAAGCCCTCAGCTGGTCCTAGATTAGCACTTTCTAAATGAAGGAAAGAACAAGTGAACTTACAGGGTCTTTGTATGATTTTCTAAGTGCTGCTATGCTCTCTGCTTCTCAAATATCACTTCTTTATACCCTAAAAGAATTCCAGGGCTTTCTACAATTCTCTTAGTCTGTCCTACAATCCCAGAGGTTGAAACAAGACAATCATGACCCTGGCCTTCTGGCAGTTAACCTAGACTAGTTAACCTTCTAGTTAACCTCGACTCCAGAACAAAAGATGGTGCCTGACACCGTCCTGCACCTGCATGAGCCACCCTACAGAGGGGGAAACGGGTTTAGGAGGTGTTTTAGTCGGCTTTTTTTTTGCTGCTGCGACTAAAAGACCTGACAAAGACAACTAGAGGAGGAAAAGTTTATTTAGGGGCTCATGGTTTCAGAAGTCTCAATTCATAGCTCCATTCCTTGGGGCTCAAAGTGAGGCAGAATATCATGGCAGAGGAATGTGTTGGAGGGAAGCAGCTCAGGACAGGGCCAGGAAGTAGAGACTCCACTCACCAGATGCAAAATACATACCCCAAAGGCACGCCCCCCATGACCTATCTCTACCAACCATGCCCTACCGGCCTTTAGTTACCACTCAGCTAAGCCCCATCAGGGGATTAATTCACAGATTAGGTCAACACTCATAACAATCATTTTAATCAGTGTTCCTGCACTGTCTCTCACAGGAGCTTTTGGGAGACACATCATATTCCATATCACAAGAGGAGGGCTGAGGAGCCTAGCCACGGTCTCACAGCCTTCGGTATTGGAGCTGGGATCTAACCCAATGCAGTTTGGCCATAGAACATCAGATGTTCTATTAGACAGGAGCCCAGATTGGTGACCCCTGCCAAGCAGAGTTGGGAAACATGATGGTAGCTAATATTCATGAAGTACCTACGCCTGTCTGGCAATACCTGTTGCAAACTACTACACACACTCATTTGTGTCCTTGGGCCCAAGACAGGGGTGCCATGCTTGCTTCTCCCCATTTTACAAATGGTGCAGCCAAGTACAGTGAGACAAGCTGCCTGTTCACGGATGCTGGAAGGTGCCACTAAGCATCTTATCATATATTTAAATGCAGGATCTAGACTAGAGTGAAGTGTGATAGGCAAAATTCTATCATGGCTCCCGATATTCCCACCCACCCAGCAATAACCCCCTCCCCTGAAGTGTGAGACCTGTAAACACGAGGGAGTATCACTCCAGGGAACAGGTTACTGATCAGTTAACTTTGAGTTAATCAAAAGGGAGGTGACTCTAGATGGCCCTGACCAAATCAGGTGAGTTTTTCAAAGAAAGCAAAACATCTCATAGTCTCTTGCTGACCTCAAGAAAGAAAGTGAACAGCCTGTGTTGAGTTGCTATGGGGAGGGGTTGCTATGCAACAATAGAAAACTAATTCTCGAGGCAAGGGAGGTACCCCCAGGAATTTAAAGGGCTGGCCCTCTCAGCTCTGTGGTTAACTCTACTTTTGCACAAACCTGAAAGTTAATGATTTCTTTGGTTTTTGTTTTATCTCTAATCCTGCCTTCATCTAAAAGCCTTTAAAAACAACAAAGCAGTCCATATTCTTTGCCCCATTTTCTTTTTCATTCGGGGTGGGTACTGGGAATTGAACCCAGAGGTGCTTAACCACTGAGCAACATCCCCAGCCCGTTTTATGTTGAGACAGGGTCTCACCGAGTTGCTTAGGGCCTTGCTAAGTTACTGAGGCTGGCTTTGAACTCGTGATCCCCTGCCTTAGCCTCCAGAGGCTCTGGGATGACAGGTGTGCACCACCATGCCCAGCTACCCCATTTTCTGTTGGGTTCTTGGTCTTTTTTCCTAACGATTTAAAGAGATTTTTGTAGATTACGGAAAGTGGTCTTTTCTTTCATTGTAGTGTAAATCTTAAATCCAGTTGTCAATAGCTTTGTGTATATTTTTTTTGCTGGGCAGAAATTTTTAAAAACTTTACATTGTTGAAATGATCAAGCTTTTATCTTTTACAACTTCTAGGTTTGTGTGTTGTCTTAAAAGGCCGTTTTTGCTTCAGAGTTATTTTAAAAATTCTCTCCTGCTTTTCATAAGTTTTGGATCCATCTGGAAGTTATTTTGGAGTAAGGATAAGGTGTGAAATGACTTTTTTTTTTTCTTTTCAGATGGCAGCCCAAATGTCCCAGCACCATTTGTTGAAGATTCAGTCTCTCCCCCCGCCCCATCTGAAATGCTACCGGATAGCATTTCCTTATGTATACAGATACTACCAGTTAGCCAATTTCCTTATGTATATACACTTCTATTTCCCAGCCCTTTTCAGTTCCAGGAAAGGGTCTATTTATATGCCAGAATCACACTGTTTTAATTACTGAACTTTATACTTTATGTTAATAACCAGTAGGGCTTGGTCTTTCTCATTGCTCTTTTTTAGAATTTTCTTGATATTCTTGTATATTTTTTATAGGAAATTTACAGTCAGCTGTTACTTCCATCCCCTTCCTAAATCCTTTTGAGATTTTATTGGAGCCAAGTTAAATTTTTTGTGGACTGATTAAAAAAAATTACATCTTAAAATAGAGTAATTCTAGCCAAGAACAGGATATGTATTTGTCTGTGTTTCTCAGAAGCGTCTTGCTGTTTCTTCAGCTGATCTTCATTTTTATGTTGGGTTATTCCTGGGTACCTCATCTTCTTGTGGTTACCACAAGTAGGATCTTCCCTTGCAGGATATGTTCAGGTGGATCACCGGATTAAATAAGCCTATTATTACTATATCTTAATTTCATTACCATTGCCTACTAACACGGTCTTCTAATGGTTGTTCACTTTACCCTCTGGGGTTTTCCATCTGTTATGAAAGGAATTCTGTCTTCTCATTTCCTCTTCTTTCTAGTGTTTCAACCATGACTTTTTTTTTTTTTTTTAATACTGGAAATTGAACCCAGGGTGCTTAACCACTGAGCCACATCCTCAGCCCCTTTGATTTTATTTTGATTGCTAAGTTGCTTAGGTTCTGGCTGTTGCTGAGTCTAGCCTTGAACTTTTTTTTTTTTTTTTTTTGGTACTGGGGATTGAACTCAGGGACACTCGACCATTGAGCCACATCCCTAGCCACCCCCCCCCCCTTTTTGTATTTTATTTAGAGACAGGGTCTCTTTGAGTTGCTTAATGCCTCACTTTCGCTGAGGCTGGCTTTGAACTTGCAATCCTCCTGCCTCAGCCTCCCAAGTGGCTGGAATTACAGGTTTGTGCCACTGCGCCCTGGAAGACTTGAACTTTGATCCTCATTTCTTAGCCTCCTGAGTTGCTGGGAATACAGGTGTGCACCACCATGCCTGGCTCCCATGCTGGCTTTGACTGGAGATAGGAGAAAGCATTCCTTATTCCTGCTTTGTTAAGAATTGTCAGGGATGGGTGAATAGTCGAATTCCTTTTGGGGATCTGTGGAGGTCGGTGTTTCCCCTCACCGCGTTTCACGGGGCCCTTTCTGTGAAAGCTGTTTAGACGACAACTCACTCTAGCTTTCCCAGTTGGAACCTACCTTGCTCTGGTGGATTTTCCTTTTCGTGGCTGCTGGTTTTGTGTTTAGAGTGATGTACAGATGGCTTTTTGGATAAGCAGTAGTTCTTAATATAGCTCTCAAATCCCATCACCTGATTCCTAACCTGGTGCTGAGAATGTGGCGTTGGGCATGAGGCTGATGAGCTGAGGTGGATCAGTTTTTCCTTCCCTGAACCTGTCGGGGAAGATGCTGTGATGGTCATGGAGGGAGCATGGCAAGGTGAGTCTTTAGAGGAGAGTGAGAGAGTCAAAGCAGCACTGCCAGCCAGTCAGTCACTGTGATCCCAGCCTGATGCCTCCATGGAGAATGATGCAGGGGTTGGAAAGGGAGCCCCACATCCAGCCACGATGCAGCCCTCTGACCCTAGGTAGTGAGCCTGTATAGCCAAGAGCCACCCTTTCCATCCTGTGGATCCTGTGACTGCACCAGGTTGGGGAAAGATCCCTACCAGGGGCAGTAGGTTTCCCTCTGGAATCTATCAGACCTGGATGGGCACTGGCTGAGGAACCCCAGAGTTGGCTGGGGAGCCTGGTGAGTCTTGTTATAGGATTAGGGCCATCCCCATCCCCTGGGCGGAGCTTCCCCCTGGACCTTTCTTTCCACCACAGCTGGGCCTGATGTCCCTCCTTGGCAGACTGCAGTGCCTTGTCCTATTCAGATATCCTATTTGGGAGGTGACCACACTAGGCCACCCCTGAAGCCTGGGTGGGGAGGTGGGATGCAGTGGGCAGGTTGTGAGTACCATCCTCTTGGGAAGAGTCCACTGTGCCCTGTTCTGCACTTCATTTGTTCTCAAATTCAGAGTGCCTCAACTATGTCCTGGTTAGGCTGAGCACCTGTTGGGATCAGACTGAACCAAGTTCATTTTTGACACTCAAGAGCTTGTGATGCTGATGCTAGAGAACAACATTCCTGCCACACTGTCTGACTCAGTGGTCAGATCCAGACCACTCGGGGTTCCAATCCAGGCACCACCACTTCCTAGTTATGTGAACTTAGGCATAGTCAGTCCCGTGACTCAGTTTCCCCATTTCAAGAGAGGAAACTAACAGTGTCTGCTTCTTGGCTGCTGGGAGAGATCAAACAAGTTGTTCTGGGTAAATCACTCAGAACAGCAGCTTGGAACAGCGTAAAAGCTTTGAGATGTCTTAACTAAAATTAAACAAAACTTCAATTCACATCATGATTTTGCAACACTGCTAGTTTGGTTCAGCAAAAGAGAACTGCAAAGGGTTATCATTTCTTTAAGTAATGCCTCTTTTTTTTTTTTTTTTTTTTTTTAATGGGGGCAAAGGATCAGATCCTGAAGGAATGTGGGAATGAAATTTCAGCTCTATCCTGTTTGGCTCCTGATCTGCTGTCTCAACCTAACTTCTCCTAGTGGAAAAAAATAACCAGACTGCGTGGCAAAGTAATCAAGCTGGCAGTTCTGCCAGCCAAGCTCTTCCTGTCAAACATTCAAATGGGAGTAGATTTTGGGAAGCCAAAGTGGTACATATGATAGGGGCCCACATTCCTTATAGCTTCCTCTGGAAATGAATGCTGCTGCAAGTTAATTTCCTGCATGGAATGGCCTGGAGATAGGTCAGGGAGGGTTGGCAGGACCAGAGGGCCTTGTCTGGCCTTGTATCACGGCATGAAGCAAAAACCAGAGCAGTTACTGTATTCTAGTCTGACTAGAGCTGCCCTGACATTTCCTCTCCCAGCATAAGAGAACTCGGGCATTTTTGACTCACAGATACATTTGTCCTCAAAACAGTAGACCTGCTCTTGCTGGTCCTGATGTCCCTCCTTGGCAGACTGCAGTGCCTTGTCCCATTCAGATATCCTCTTTGGGAGGTGACCACGCTAGGCCACCCCTGAAGCCTGGGTGGGGAGGTGGGATGCAGTGGGCAGGTTGTGAGTACCATCCTCTTGGGAAGAGTCCACTGTGCCCTGTTCTGCACTTCATTTGTTCTCAAATTCAGAGTGCCTCAACTATGTCCTGGTTAGGCTGAGCACCTGTTGAAGAAGGAATGTGGGAATGTGTCACACTCTGGCTCTCAGGTCTGTAGCTCTGTGACAGCTAGGGGAGGCTTGCCCTTCCTGGGAGCCCAGAGACCACTGAGAACTCTCCATCAATAGTCCCCTGCTCTATGCATCTGTCGTCAGCCTGTGTGGTTCTCAGAGGAGTCCCTGGGAATGTCACTGCTCCTTCTTGTTGATGAGATAACTGAAGTGTAACAAGGCCAATACCTTCTTCGGCTTAGTGGAGAGAGTGAAGATACGGTGGAACCAGGATTTATCCCTAGAATGAACAGACTAAGAATAGTTTTAGCACTCTTAAATGGCTAAAATAAATTGGAATTTTGTACAGGGTACTTTGGATTTAACCCAGGGGTGCTTTACCACCGAGCCACATCCCCAGCTTTTTCTTTCTTTTCTTTTTTTTTTTTTTTTTGTAAGATGGTCTTGCTAAGTTGCTGAGGCTGGCCTCAAACTTGTGATCATTCTGTCTCCCAAGTCACTAGGATTACAGGCATGAACCACTGCATCCGACTCAGAATAGTATTTTTGGATATAACAAATTATTGTGAAATTCAAAATTCAGTATACATAAAGTTTTATTGGAACATGGGCATGTCCATATGTATCCATAATACATACAATAAGCACACCAGTGGCAGAGTGGAGCGGTGGTGACAGACTGTACAGCTTCCAAAGTCTTTAAGTATTTGCTCTCTGGTCCTTTATGGAGCAGTTTGCCAAACTATACTCAATCCCATTGGCAGCCCTTGGAGTGATCTTTGCTACATAAGGACAAGTATGAATGAAAGCATGGAATACAATCTGTAAGCAAAAATAACCAAAATGGGAACAGACCTCAGACAGACCAGAAAGCTTTCTCTATTAAGCAGCACAGAATGGCACATTTTCAGGGGAGAAAATGGTAACTGGTTACAAGATGGGTCTTTTTTTTATATATAGGTTTTAATGATAATCATAGCAGAATGTTTAGGGTGTCTTAATCATTAGAGACTTAGAACATGCCAGCTGGGTAGTCAGGAAACTAGTTGTGCAGGTTCAAAGTCTAAATTGGGAAAACTTAGACAATGCCAAAACGTGAAATCCATTGTTACTGGGATGAAAGTCCACAGCCCAGAGCCCATTGTTTGCCTTCCCCTCCTCCCCTCCTGGATCACACTGTCCTCCTTTCTCCCTGGGGGCTGTCATTCCCCTTTTCTTGGGGGATGTTATTTTCCATATCTTTCAGAATCTCCCTTGCTAAGTTCAAGGACAATATGGAGAAATAGGGTGATATGATACTAGCTTTAGTGGACTTGGAATGAATTGGAGGGATAGGAGGTCTCTGGTGGCTTGCTGCAGGGCCCTGTCCTCAGGCTTGTCCTGGCCAGTCTTTTAGTTGTCTGAATGAGGACTTCCACACTTCAGGAGACCCAGCTCTATGCTCCTTCCTCTGTTCCAATTTGACTCACTTTCTACCCACTCCTAGATTGGGAGAAGATGGGTTCAAGGATCAGTTCGTCACCACCTTCCACTGACTATTGTTGGACTAGGATGAATATGTCAGCTGCTCCCTTTGGCAGAAGGGAGGAATTTCTATGCTGTGGTTGGTGGGACAGGTCCTTTTTCTCTCTCCCATTCTCTCCTACTGGCCACCAACAGGAAAGTGGACCCACAGCAGGTCCCTGCAGGCTTCCTAAGGCAATATGGGGACGTTGGTAACATTGTGGGTGGAAAAGTAGAGAGCAGCAAGAAACCTGAGTCCTGATCACGGCGTTATGGAGCTGCTGAATCCACCCTGCCTGCGCCATCTTGAGACTTACTGTGTGTGTGTTTGGGGGGGGGTGTCTTAATTCTCCCACTGGGCTTGAGAGACCTTTGGTCTCTACCTAGCCAAAAGCCAAGGATGTGAGAATATCTGAATCCTGTAAAAGATTTCCCCACCTTGCTAAAGACAGCATCTGAGTCCTGGAGAAGGGATTTCCCTGCCTCTTTATAGTCCACCTGCTTGGTGACCCCACCTACTTTCTTTTGTGACTATAAAAGCTCCTGTAACTTCTTCCACAGAGGGAAGAGCTATATCATTCCATGTCGTTTTGAACTGTGTTTCTGGGTCATAGTTTATTCTGATTTGGCTCAGAATAAACTATTGTTTTCTTAATCTCCTCAAAGCAGAGTTATTTTAATTGCAACTGAAGACCTGGATGGATGGCCACAAGTGAGAGTCTTGGACTTGGATATGTTCACTTGGGGCATGCTCCGTAGGTATCAGCAATGTGAGCAGACTGGCAAGGATGCTACCCAGACTCAGCATCTGGAATCCGGGAAGTGATGTTTCCACACGGCTCTAATCTGACCCTCCCTCCATGGAGCATCGTGTCCTGTACTAGATGCTAAAGTTTAATTAAAACATTGATCAAGAAGTGCCTGGACACATGGCAGCAAATGTGAGGAGCTTCTGCCTAAATTTGGGGTCTTCCAAAAACAGACCTCGAAACTAGGATCTGTGTACCAGAAGTTCATTTTGGAGATGGTTCTAGGAAGCCTGACGAACAAATGGGGAGGAGAAAGAAGAAAGGAAGAAAAGTCCACCAAGGATGCAGTAATGAACGAGTGACCACTGTGGGCAAGTGAATGGGCGGCCACTGTGGGCGAGTGAGGCTTAACCCAGGTGGGGACCCGTGACAGACTGTGTAGTACACTCCTGTAGAGTATCATTCCTTTAGGAGGGAGGTGCCATGGTATTTGTCACCAACTCCCATAAGACATTGGTTGATGGTAGAAGGATATTAATTTTATGGCATTTTTAGTTTGCTGAGTTGGGAGGCCATATCTGTCCAGGGGCCAGAGGGCTCCCCTAGACCAGGGAGCTATATGATGGGGACCTTTCCAGATTCATGGGTGGGTACCAAGATATCTGCTATAGTCTTAGAAACTAAGCATGTTTCATCCAAAAGAGAAAACTCAAGCCACAGACTTCAGCAGTGTGAGAATTTGTTTTTGGTAAGACTTAAGAACTGGGGCTGGGGTTGTAGCTCAGTGGCAGAGCACTTGCCTAGCGTGTGTGAGGCACTGGGTTTGATTCTCAGCACCACATACAAATAAATAAAGGTCCGTCAACAACTAAAAAATTATTAAAAAAAAAAAAAGACTTAAGAACTTCAGAGAATGGAAGAAAAAAGCCCTGGGAAGCCTTGGGAGCCAGGAGCAGGGGTGAAGGTGAGTGGCCAGGGGAACTTGGCCCCTTTCTACCTTGTGATTGGGAATGCGGGGGACTTTGATGCCAACAAACAATATTCAGCAGGGAAGACAAGTTCTCCCACAGGAAAACTAGGTCCTCTAAGCAGCCTCGGCTCTCCTGTTATCCTGCCCTTTCTTGAAGCACAGGAAAGCCTGAGCCACTTGCAGAGGTCAAAGGAGGTCTCCATTGTCACTCATCATGGAATTAATTAATGAAACTGGTCTCAGCCTCACTAATTAAGGCTGGAAAAGAATTCAAAATTGTGAAGGAGGAAGAAAACCCAGAGCCTAACCACCCTCCATGACAGCTGAGGCAGCAGCAGGCCTGGGTGGGGTCTCAAGGGTTCAATCTATCTTCTGTGGTCTAACCTGAGTCAGACCTGGTTGGGCTTTAGCCAGCACCACCATCTTGTTTCCCTGGGCCCATCTGCAGCCCGCCCTGCACAAATAGGGGAACCCAGCCCATCACCTCCAGGATTGAAGCACTCACTCATCAAATTCAAATCCCAGCTGTACCCATCTTGCATTTATGACCTTGGGCATGTTTGAGCTCTGGGACCTCAAGGGTAGAGTGAGGATAATAATGCCTTCCCTGCAAGGCTGCGAAGAGGAAGAAGCCAGCTAGAGGTGACAGCGGTGGTGGTAGTGGTCACCTGATGATGTTTTTTTTTTCCTGATCCAATCAACTCTGCAACACCAATTTGGTGTCAAGACTTCTACCCAAAGTCAGTATCTGATCCTGCAAGTCAGTCTCCATTCAGATGCTAGTTACAGTGTACTTCTGAGCAACCAGATATGAAGTAAGGGATCCTCCTCAATGTGCAAAAAATGTGCAAAAAAATGACTCTGAGAACTCAGAAAAACATTTTACTTTTATTGGTTTATTGTAAAGGGTACAAGTAAACATCCAGATGAAGAGGTGGACAGGGGGAGGTTGAGATGGGCCTTAAGTGTAGCCTATGTCCCTGAGGATTTGGGGAGTGCCACCCTGCCACCGAGAAGTGACTGATGTGTTCACCGTTCTGGAAGTTTTTGGAATTTGAAGCTCTTTGCATTGTTCAGAAGTTTTTATAATCCCATCTGCAGTCCGCATGACCCGCTTGGCTGGAGTCAATGGGCTTCGTGAAAGTTCCCACCCCTGTTCACCCTGAGCAGCCACATTGGCAAAAACACAGATGTGACCCAAAGGGCCTCATTGTGAGTAATAAAATATTGCTATCACTTGAAAAATTCCAAGGCTTTTAGGAGCCTTTTGCCAGGAATTGGGATCGAAGACCAAATATATTTTCTACCGTTCTACAGCATCACTGCTGAGGGATGCTCCCTCATCGCTTCACTGGATGAAAATGGCTGCCATTTCTGTGCAGAGGAAGCCTGGACCTGTTCTGTGCCATCAGCACTAGGGTTGGGAATGAGTCTGGCTGCAAGAAACTGGAGCCTCCTGACTGTAGGGGGAGGGAGTTGGCCAGCTTTGTTCTGGGCTCTCCTCCCTTTCCTCCTAGCGTGGGGCCACCTGGCTTCCTGTACCTGCCCCCCTTGGCTGTCTTTCCCTCACCTCTGCCCAGACTCTTTCCTCTCTTACTGGGTGGCCCCAGCCCCAGGCATGTTCACTGGAGCTGGTTTGTAGGGCTGTTTGCTGGTGTCTTTCTCCCCGGTGGTATTCCCAGGCTTTTTTAGTGTAGACCAGCCATTCTGCGAAGATGGGATCATAGTCTTCCCCCTGCAGTGCTCTTTCAGGAACTTGGTTCACTTTGTGGCTGGAGAATTAGGCACCTGTGTGACTTATCCAGTGTCCAGAACTCAGATCCTTCCTCCCTACCGCTGCCACCTCCTGGAGATTTAAGGAAACGACTCAGGAAAATCCCAGAGAGCTGACTCTTCCTATTTTTGTGTATTTCCTGTGCCTCATCCCCTGATTTTTTCCTCCCCCATACCAACTGGAATTCAAAGCTCAGCCCCATTACCAGCACCCACTAAATAATTCACATGGGTGACATCTTTGCTCCAAGATGGAGTGACCGAAGGGCACATCTCACTCCTCTGCCCCCTGTGGCTCCTTGCGGCTCCCTGCATCACCTAACCCCTCTCTCCTCTCTCCCTTTCTACAGCAACAAACTGAATCTTCCTCCTGTCCCATGCAAAGCAAGTCCTTCCACACCCAGACCTCTTGAGAGCTCTCCTTCTACCTTAAGTGCTCAACAAGGTCATGTGTCAAATCAAGATCCCTTCCTAAGAGGGGGGAAAAGTGCGAGTCTTCCCTACTTGGGAATCCTGTAAGTGATGGTGATTCCCACTGGATACTCATCCTGAATTCATCTCTCATCCAATCCTAAGCCTTCTAAAATTGCCTCCCCTTTTTACTATGGTCCTTCTCCTGTCTTTCTCCCCCTAGCAGAACCCTCTCCTCTGTCTCCAGAGGACTCTGCCACCTCTACTTGGGCCTCTCTCTTGTCAGTCTCTTGGTTCTTGAGGCTCACAGCAGACAATATCTTCCTGTAGGTCAGGACGAGGGCCTGACCCACAATATTGTTGGTTTCTGACCCATAGGTCTCTGCTGCTGCCTTCTAAAGGGAGGATAATGCTAGGTGTTCTTATGGAACCCTTCTGGCCCACTCTAAAACGCCCAGTGTGTCCTCAAGGCCAGGGTTCAGGGGCAGTGGTGCAGGTGGAGCAGTGGGCATTGGGTGCAATCCATACTGAGCCATGAACAAACAGCTCCTGTTGGACAGAGCAAGCTGACCAGAGCAGCAAATTGGAGGCTCCATTTCTAGCTGGAGGTCAGCCATGGAGCTGACCAGCCCAGAGAGCCACTGAGGATGGTCCCCAGAGAGGCCCTGGTGTCGTGAGGGCACGGCAGGCCAGGTGGCCTCAGAGCTGGGCCTGCTGGAGGCAGGCACTGTGCCACCCCTTCAGAGACTGGCTGTCCCTGCAGGTTCATGACCGCCTGGATCGCTACTGCTGTGGCTTCGAGCCTGAGCCCTCAGACCCCTGTGTGGAAGAAAGACTCCGAGAGAAATGCTGGAACCCTGCAGAGCTGCGACTGGTCCACATCCTGGTATGTCTCCACCGCATAATAGCTCCTTGTCACTCCAGACCTGGGTCTTCCTGTCTCTTGCGGAAGACATTGTTGGCGAGTCTCAGTTTCCCAATCCTGTTCTTCTTAGCCGCAGAACCCTTTGCCTGTATATTTCCTGGAATCTGCAATGAATGCATAAATCTGACCAAATGGAGCTTTTAGGGTGTGGCTGAGGTGGGGTGGAGGTGGAACTCCACGGCCCCAGAGAAACTCCAGAGAACCCTGAGGGCTCCTGGAGTTTGAGAACAGGTCTTTGAGTGGACTGGAGAAGAGGCAGAGAGCGAGGAAGCAGGTGTCCTGAAAACAAAATCTCCTGACTTAAGCTTAGGTTGCTAGAGAGGATTGTGGGGAATTAGCATGGCATTTTGAAGAATAATGCAGGGGATGGAGTGTGTGCATGGGAGTAGGAGCCAGAAGAGATGGTTTCCAGTCCTAACCACACCTTATTTTTCTTAAGGTACTAAAGAATTTTGTTGCTGGTTGTACTTTGGAAAAGGGTTTGGAGACACTAAGCTCTCCTCCTCTGGAAATAGTCTGATCAGTGCTTTCTGAGGATAAATGGTGTGAGTCACTTGTGCTTTTAATCATGCTCAGGGGATGCCAGGTGCTCAGGTGCAGGTGGCAAAGTAGGTGTGTAGGTGTACACACGTATGTAGTGTGAGCATGCACGTGTGCAATCTCTTATGATGACCTGAGGAGTAGGCCCCTTTTGCACCTCCCAGCTCCCACTCATGCCCCCGCAAACAGGAAGCCGTTCCTTGTCTTGTACGTGAGCAGGTGGTGCTGGGGCTTAACTCTCTAGGTCCAGGTGTGAACCAGCCAGGCTACTTATAAGCTGTGATCTTGTGCAAATTGCTTTTTTTTTTTTATTGCTTCTGTTAAATGAGGCTAATCTAGTGTGTTCCTCCTAGGGTTGCTAGGAGGATTAATTGAGATCATGTTTGGGAAGCACTTAGCATAGTACCCCTTATAGAGTAAGCACTCAATCACAGGGACCATTTGGACAAGTAGGATGGATTGTGGGGACTGACAGCTCAGGGTCCCCAGCCCCTTAAGACTGACAGTCCATAGGTGCCAGCTATCCTGCACCCTTACCCACCTCTCTGTGTCCATCGTCTCCCCCGCCCCCGCCAGGTTCGGAGCAGCAATCCATCTCACCTGGTCTACATCGATAATGCCGGCCACCTTCAGCACCCTGAGGACAAGCTGAACTTTCGGCTGCTAGAAGGCATTGACGGGTGAGGATCTGAGGGGTTGGGCTGCAGGCTGTGGGACCACGGAAAGCCGCAGTCCATCAGACCAAAGTTGTTGGATCTGAGCTTTAAGTGGGGAGCCCTGAGAAAGCTGACAGGGGTACACCCTGATATCCTCCTGTTTCTGAAGAACCTGTGGCCCTACTGGGGTCTGGGAAGGCTAGTTCTTCTCCTGCTGTGGGTGGGAGAGCTAGCCTGGGGCCTGATATTCCCTGCTCACCCTTTGCAGGCAGCTGGGTCCTCCCAGGGCTTATTCTGGTTCTGCATTTGCCAAACAGAGCAGAGGAGAGCAGTCTTGATCCACCAGGCTTCTCTGTGGGATGGGCCCCATCTAGAAGATCTGCCCTGTGCTTTCACAGCACAGCAGGTCAAAAAATCCCCTGAGGACGAGATGGCAGAAGCGGGCCTGGGAACTTTGCCTGGTTTCTCCAGCTGTGCAACTTTGACAGTCTGCCTTCGCCTTTCACTGGAACTTTCTGAGATCACTTTTGCTTTCCCTTTCTATTGTGGGGTTCTGGGGACTTTGCTGCAGGTTTCCCGAGTCTGCTGTGCAGGTTCTTGCATCAGGCTGCCTACAGAATCTGCTGCTCAAGTCGTTGCAGATGGACCCAGTGTTCTGGGAGAGCCAAGGTGGAGCCCAGGGGCTGAAGCAGGTCCTGCAGACCCTGGAGCGGCGGGGGCAAGTCCTGCTGGGACACATCCGGAAGCACAACCTCACACTCTTCAGGGACAAGGACCCGTGAGCCCACGGCTGCCCAGACAGGGCCCAGTTGCTGATGGACTCCTCACCGCACAACCCTCGGCCAAGGAGCATCTGTCTGATGTTCATATTTCCTTGGGCTCACCCATCACCAGGACAAGCAGGAAAAGCCAAAAACCAGAGGGTCACATGGATGCCATGGACTATTCCACCTGGCTGGACAGGGGATGTGTTGAATTTTCAATCTCTCCACATTTTTTTCCCTGCCTTCTGGGCTCTGGCTGTTAACCCTGTCGCACAAATAAACGAGGTTGATTCTGGCCTGAGATTTTAAAGCCTATAAAGACAAATGCTTTGGTTTTACTATTCAATTCCTACCAGTTATGGGTTTTTTTGTTTGTTTCTTTAAAAGTGATAAAAGTAATCATGTTCACTAAAATCAAATCCATGAATAATAGAAGCAAAGAGGACAATAAGTGAAAGTACCAGAACCTCCCACAAGGATGTTTGTGTGTATATGTTCTTTAAATACACACTACGTGCAAATAAAGAATTGGAATTGTGCTTTGCTTTTCAATCACACTCTTTACTTTTTACTAAATTCTGTATTCATCTGAACTGACCTCATTTTTATTGGTGGGTACATGGAATTCCAAGGCAGGAATGTGTCATATTTTATTTAGACATTCCCATAATAATGAACATTAAATGGTTCTAATTTTTTTTCTTTTACAACAGTTATAAACAATGGTGCTGTGAACATCACTGCGTGACATGAAATATTTGCCAGCTAGATTCCCAGAAGTGGGTTTCTGGGTCCAAGTTACGGGCATTACTTATTTTAAAAGACATTGCTATCTAAAATGTGCTGTCAATCTAAGAGGGCAGAGAACTGATTATTTCCCTACACCCTAATACTTGATATCCTCAGAGTTGGTTTTTTATCACTTGAAGAAATAAATTTATTCATTATAAACACCAATTTATTGTATTCAATTTTCCAATATCTTTGTATTTTTGTTTTGTGGTGCTGGGGATTGAACCCAGAGCCTTGTGCATGTGAGGAGAGTAAGCACTCTACTAACTGAGCTATATCCCAGCCCCGATATCCTTGTACTACATTTTTATTCAAATTGGTTAAACATGAACATAGAATGCATTTTGACACATCACACATAAATGGAGTATAACTTCTCGTTCTTCTGGTTGTACATGATGTAGAGTTACACTGGTTGTGTAGTACATAGGATAATAATGTCTGATTCAGTCTATTATCCTTCCTCCCCTCCTTGCCCCCTCCCTTCACTCCCTGCTATCTAATCCAAAGTACCTCTATTCTTTCCTAGCCATGCCCCCTTATTGCGAATTAGCATCTACATATCAGAGAGAACATTTAGCCTTGGTTCTGTAGGATTGGCTTATTTCACTAAGCATAATATTCTCCAGTTCCATCCATTTACCAGCAAATGCCATAATTTCATTCTTTAAGGCTGAGTAATATGTCCATTGTGTATGTATACCACATTTTCTTTATCCATTCATTGGACTTGGTTTTTATCTAAGATGGAGACCTATTTTAAAATCTACATTTTCTTTTCTTTTCTTTTTTCTTTTTTTGTCCTGAGGTTGAATCCTGGCATGCTCTACTACTGAGCTCCATCCCCAGGATTTTTTTGAGATGGGGTCTCACTAAGTTGCTCAGGTTGACTTCAAACTTGCAACCCTCCCGCCTCATCTCCTGAGTTGCTGGGATTACCATGCTCAGCTGCATTTCTCTTATTACTAATGAAATGATCTTTCCATTTTTAGGCTTGTCATTTGCATTTTCTGTGGGTTGTCTTGTCTTCTGAAGGTATTTATCATTTCCTTGTTAATCTGGTAGAGATCTTCCAGTCTAATTAGTATAATCAATCTTTCCTGTTAAACATGTTATAAATGCTTTCTTCAAGTATGCCATTTGTGTCTGTTAATGGAGTCTTTGGCCAACTGGAAAATTTTAATTTTCATGTGTGTCTCGTCCCAAGACTAAAACACTCAGGGTCACTCCAGGTGAACTGGGCTGCACGAAATAACCACACAAGAGACAGAGATACCTTTCTCTTTAGGGTCCTTTGACAGCTCCTCTGACCTTAAGGGTCCACAAAAAGAGAGCAAGCCAGTGAGCAGGTGCTGAACCCTTTTATTGAGGAGAAGCCATTCAAATGAGGCCAGGGGTCAGGTTTCAGGGGGTTGAGTCTAGCTTCATGATGTCAGCTGTCAGCTGGTTGACTGTGGCAACGAAGAAGGCCACACACAAAGGCAGAGAAAGAGAAGGGGACACACAAAGGGAGTTTCCATGGAACATTCTATCCCAAACAGGGCAAAGGGGTATAGTTATAAAAGAACAGGTGAGTGTAGCTCTTTCCGATTCCCGGTGGTGCATCAGGACTGGAAGGCGTGGTAACTCCATGTGGCTTCCCACACATGTGATCAAATTTCTTCTTTTCCTTAGAGTCTCCTATATTTCATGTCCTATTAGGCTGTCACTATTTTGAGGATTGTTTAAATACTCATATATATTTATTTTCATATTCATTTTCAGTCCGAATGAAATTTATACTTGAGAATGGTGTGGATTAGAGATCTTTCATTTTCCCTCCAGTGGAGAGTCAGTTGTTTCAACATCAAGAGTCTCTTCTTCACTGATCGGGAAGTTGTACCCTTATCAGACGTGAAATACACATGTCCACCATGGTCCCTTTGTGATTTCTGTTCCACTGATTTTTTTTTTAAATTCCTGCATCAATATGACCCTTTTAATTTAAAGTTTGATTTTCTTCCTATCTAGTAGGGCAGGCTCCTTTCTTTTTGTTCTACTTTAATTTTTTTCTTTGCTATTTTTGTGCATTTGTCTTTAATATGATCTCATTTCCTGGAAGCATGCCACTCTTCTCCCACAGTTCTCAAAATCCCATTGGTGTTTTGATTGGGATTCTGTCAAATTACAGATGAATTGGCATCAATCTGACTCATTTAACTATTGAGTGCTCAGCCTTCAGGGACTTGGCTTATCAGTTCACTATTCTTTTTTTTTTAAATGTTTTTAGTTGTAGTTGGACATAATACCTTTTATTTCATTTATTTTTATATGGTGCTGAGGATTGAACCAGCGCCTCACAAATGCTAGGTGAGCGCTGTACCGCTGAGCCACAACCCTGGCCCCCACTTATTCTTTGATCTAATAAAATTTTAAAGTTTTCTTCCATAAATAAGCTCACTTTAAACATATAATTTTTAGCAATTGAGAATGATTTTTTATTTAGATTTTTAAAATAAATATTTAGATGCATGTCTTAGGGTTTTTAAGTGGAAAATCATATTTTCACAGAAGGATAAAAATTACCTTTTAAAATCTTTTGTGTATGAATGTATACCTGTCAATTATTTCTGTTGTCTTGGGATCTCTCTGGAAGAAAGTTGAATAATAGCAATAATAGCAACATCTGCATCTTATTCCTAACTTAAATGAGAGAACACCTACGGGTTCATCACTGACTATTATCAGACTTAAATCATTTCTGAAATATGTCTTTCACCAAGTCAAGGAAGGTCAAATCTATTTTTATTCTTTAAGAATTTTCAAAAAAAATCAAGATTTTAGGGGATCAAAGATCAAGATTGTAGGCATTTTATGAAATGCCTCTTCAGTGTCTATTGAACATACTGTTTTTCTCCTTTCTTTTCTAATACTAAATAACTTATGTTATCAGAATAAACCTGTTGGGCTGAGGTATATTAGTCTTCTAGGAACTGAAGCATTTGATTTACTAATATTTTATTTCAAATCTTTGCATATATATTCATGGATGGTCTAAAGTTTCCTTCAGTACTCTATGGCCATCTTGTTGAATCTAAGCAAGCCTCACAAAATAAATACAGAATCTTGTCCTTTTTTTTTTACTAATTTAAATATGAATCATTTATTCAAAGGTTTTACAGAACTCTCCCATAAAACCTTCTGGTCCCTGTGCCTTTCACCAGATTTTTTTTTTACAACCTTTTCAAGGAGCTTCCAACCCAGTGTGCGAGGTGGTGTGAGGGGCTACAATCAACCAGCACACCGCTCCGTGGGCATGGAAAGGCGGGTGTGTTCTAGGCAAGGCAAGGCCCTTGGAAGAGGGATTTTGGCTTCAGGTCACTCAGGGGTTTATCTGATGGTCACCAAGATGTGCTTCTTTGACTTCTTGTCTTTTCTCCCTTTGCTCTCAGTCCTCTCCAAGGATACCCAGGCCAAGCTTTCCTCCTGGACCCAGCCAGTTTCTATTTACCAGACACTGCTCTGCCTTCTGCCTAATGAACCAACTCAGCCAGAGGTGGGAGTGACACATTTACACTCTGGGAGAATGGCAAGGAGAGAGGAATACAAAGAGACATTTCATTGCCAAAGCAGAGTTGGGGCTGTCCCATCAGGTGAGACTCATTCTACTTAGAAAAAAATAACCTAGCCGACACTGTCTGATACTGGGGGGACTGAATATACAAACGGACAGTAGCCAGACCACACCTGACAATAGAACTATGACATGCAACCTCTGCACAACCAGCCCAGGAAACCAAACCACAGCATCTCAGCATCAGCCCAGTAGGGTGAGGACTTGGCCGATGGCTGTCAGCTGCCCCAATTCTTTTTTTTTTTCTTTCTGATCTCCTTCTCCAGGTCAGGACCAACCAGAGAAAGCCACCCCTAACCTGGCTCAGAGGCACTCCAGTTCTAGGTAACCCACCTCCAGAATCCCCCATATTAATAGCATCCACTCAGGGACACCTGACACCCTCCTTTTCCTCCAGTATAAACTCTCCCACTCCTCTGCCTACCTTGGAGTCCCTGCCAGACACAAATGATCGCTGACTCTCTAGCCAGAGCAAGCCCGTTCTCGTGTGGGAGGTCTTTGTTGATTTCCACACCATGGCTGTGAGAGTTGAACAGAGATGGTAATCTGGGTGATGGCAGCTATCTGGCCTCTATGGGGTAGCAGAGTCACATTCTGAGAACAGGTTCCCTTACATCTAACTGGGTCTGGATGACCACCTGGGAAAGGAGGGGTATTCTGCTGGCAGGTGGCATGGCTGGGGAGGGTGTGAAGCTTTCCTGAAAACACCAAGCCAGACTCTTCCTGTCTGTAGATGAGTTAAGCCCTTTGTGTCCTGGACATGATGAGAATTCTGCTCAGCACAGAAGGGGGAATGTGTGGGCAGACCCTGAGCAACCCCCTGCTAGCCTGTCCAGTGCATATCAACCACTGGTGACACTGTGGGACAAGGCCCAGGTCTCCCTGCCCAGCCCACCCAGTGAAGATACCATTTCTGGATGCTTCTCTCAACTGGCTCTTTCCTCCCTCTTCACCATGAAAGGTGGCTCACATGGATAAAGCATTTAACCTCACTGACTCTATGGATAGACATGATTATTATTATCTTCGTATTATTGATGATGCACAGAGAGGGTAATTTACCTGAGGTTACACAGCTTGTAGTTGGAAGGGTGAGACTTCAAGCCCAGGCAGGAAGTGTGCTAGCAATTCTCACTCCCAAGACCACCACTGAGTGATGCTCTCATTGCCCTCCCAGCCACGGACAGCTCCTCTCCTGGCTGTCCCTTTGGATGCATCTCTTTCTCTTTTCTGTTTTTATTTATTTTTTGGGTACTGGGGATTTTGGATCCAGGGGATGCTCAAACAAAACTACATCCAAAGCCCTTTTCAATTTTTGAGACAGGGTGTTGCTAGGTGGCCCAGGCTGGGCTTGAACTTGTGATCCTCCTGCCTCAGTCTTCCCAGTGGCTGGGATCCTAGGTGTATACCACTGTGTCTGGCAGGGCCATTTACCCTGAATGGAGGAGCAGCAATGCAACTCTTGGCCAATTGATAAGCTGGTTAAAGTCTGCTCAATCTATTAACTGAATCCTCCCTGCAAACTGGAAACTTCAAACTTCACCTTTTTAAAAAAAAAAAAAAAAAAAAGCTCAGCTTCAGTACTTGTTACTTACCTCCCTAGGACGTTACTTTTGGAATGAGAATGCTCTGCCACACTGAGGAGCCCGCACAGGGAATCAGGACATTCCCATCAACCTGAAGAGGCTGCTGGGAGAGGCCCTGAAGGTGTCTGCAGTGTGGTGGTGGGGAATGGGGGTTCTGCTCAGTTTTAGGCAAATCAGCCTTGAGAAAGGCCAGCCGAGGGGCCACAACTGCTGGCCTCCATGCTGCCCCAACTGGCTTCGTCCCAGGCCCAACTCTGTCCCTCCTGCACCCAAATGGGCTGCTCCAAAGAAAACGATGCAGTCTCCAAGTCGGAGGAGCTGACTATAGTAACACAGGTTCACAATCCTCTAGATGTGATTCTAGAAATCCTCAAAGCTCTGAAAATCAATGGGTTAGTGCCCAAACCCATGTTACCCTCAGTGTGAATTCCCTGCAGAAATCTGAGTATGTTTGGTGTTTAGGTCTAACCTCAGACCCAGCCGAGGGTATTGCATGCTGCATAGTCTATGTGCCATGCCACCTTTCTAAATCTGAAAAATTCAGAATTCTGAGTCACACATGGCCCCAGGGTTTGAATATGTAATAATTAATACTAAGGGCTTATACCAGGTTTTGAGGAACTTCCTGTTCACCCCAGGACCCAGTTCTCGGATTCTCCTAGTTCTTTGATGGGGCAGAGAGTTAAGATACAGGGGCTGAGGTTATAGCTCAGGGGTAGAGTTCTTGCCTAGCACCTACATGTGAGGCACTGGGTTTGATCCTCAGCACTGCATAAAAATAAATTTAAAAAAATAAAATAAATATAAAATAAATAGCATAGATAAAATACTCTTAATGTTAAATTAGCTCTGATAACTCCTATAATAATTTTTTTTGCATAATTTCTAGTTAAACAATTGTGACTGTGGGGCTCATGGAAATGATCTGTATTTGTTAGGAATCCAGGTAACAGGGATATGTGAACTTTTCAAAAACTGCAAAACACTAAAGCACTGTGCATTTCACTATAAATACACATAATAAAACTTGTTTTAAGAACACCAAAAAGCCGCAGCAGCACAGGGGGAGCTGGTACTGCTCAGCACTGACAAAGGTGACCTGGGCTCCTGCCCACGAAGGCCCCACTCCTGCCGTGCACAAGAGTGTGACCTGGGAAAGGATGCTAGCTTCCACGGAGTCCACACAATGTTCTGTAGACACCCAGAGTCCGTTTTCAAATAATGCTCAGTGACATGGCAGAGTGTTCATGTTATTATAATAAAGAACAAAACAAAGCTTCACTCTTCCACAGGAGGCCTATATGCTGCCGCCGTCATGTCTCTAGCAATCCCTGAAAAGTTCTAGCACATTCTGCAAGTATTTGACACTAACATTGATGGATGGCAGAAGTTAGCCTTTGCCATCCCTGCTGTGAAGGCTGAGGGGCAAAGATGTCCTCATGTGGTTTCAGGAGGGTGGACGCAGACCTCACCAAGAGAGCTGGGAGGTCCCTGAGGATGAGGTGGAATGTGTCATCACTGCTATGCAGAAGCCACACCAGTATGAACCCCACACCAGCCCTGAGCAGACAGGAGGATGTAAAGACAGAAAATACACCCAGGTTCTGCCCAACAGTCTGGACGACAAGTTCTGTGAAGACCTGGAGTGACTAAAGATTAGGACCACGGACGGCTGTGGTTCTAAGTTTTCTGGGCCTTCGTGTCCAAGGCCAGCACACCAAGACCACTGGCCCCCATGACCATGCTGTGTAGTGTCCAAGAAGGAATGAGTCTGTAGGCCTTTTCTGTTAATTGTTTATATACAAATAAATAAAAGAAAAAAATGCCATCAAAGTTTCACATAAAGCAGTATCCCAAACTTATAAAAACCATTTTAGACTTAGGCAGAAATCCCTTCACTCATTGAACCAATGAACATTTGCTGAGCTCCCAGCCTAGGAGCAAGCCTTTGTGGGCACCAAGAACCCTCCTGGGAGGCTGTGGTTGGGTCGCAGGGTTGGAGGTCAATTGCATGAAAGGCTTAGTTATCTGGGGAGCTGGAGGAGACACAGACCAGAGTTTTCAGGAGAGCTGGCCCTAAGCTGAGAGGTTCTTTTTAATCAAGGTGTAAATCCTATGCAGTACAGGAAGTGTGTGTAGGGCACTAATCTTAAGCTCAAGGAGAGCTTCCATGGACTCCCACGGTGAAACCACCACTTGGATCAAGATGCTTCCAGCCTCCCGTTTCCTGTGTCCATTCCTAGTCTTTACCCTCTTCCTGGAAACCACAATTCTGACTTCTCTGGCCATGGTTCCCTGTCCTAAGGACTTCATAGGAATAGTCACACAATACATGCTTTGGGGGAGGTTTCTGGTTTCTTCTGCTCGACATCATGTCTGTGAGATCCACGTTCCTGTGTTCACCCACATTTCATTCTTTTTATTTTCAAACTGCGGTGTCCATTTGATGAATATACCTATGATAGATTCTTGGGTCATTTAGTGGCTGATTATCAAGAGTGGAGCAGGGACACGTACCTTTTGGCTGCCCTAAGCGGTCATTCCTTTGGGGTTTCTGCCTAGAAATGAAATTGCTGAGACCTGGGGTAGCTAAGTGCTCAGCGGTTGTAGAAGTGGCCAAATGGTTTTCCAGGTAGTTGCTCTCCCCACCCCCTCGCAGGGTCTGAGACTTCCGGTTTTGGGTTGAGTCATGATGTGTGAACTCACATGGCAATTTATGGTGGTGGCAGATGGGGGCTATAGTTAGGGAGAAAGATGTACAGGGTGAAGGAAATGTTATGAAGGCACATGGCAACCATGAAAATGCATCCCTTGGATCTCCTGCTGTGGAGGTGACAGGTGGACAGCCTGCCTGCTGCAGTACTGGCACCGAAGTCAGCTTCCCACAGCACCTCTCAGCCGGGGACTAGTGTGGCAGGGATGCCCAGCTAATGGACAGCTTTGGCTCGGGAGCTCCTGACCAGCCTGGGAGACACTGAGCTACCGCCTGGGGCGGGGGTTCACTTACTTGCCCACCACCCTTTCCTTCCCCCACTGCCTTCATGAAAGTCTGACCTACAGCAGGGGCTCCTCGCCAATAAAGGACTAAAGTGTCTTCTCTCAAGTGGAATCTGATCTTGGGCTGACGGTCCAGTCTATTCCCATGGAAGCCAGAGGAATATCGGGTGCAGTGTTGGGCGAAACTACTGATAGAGGAAAGTGGATTAAAAACCACAGCTGGACTGGAAAGATGAGAAGCTGGTATCTGGTGGGCCACTGTTGCATGAGGCTTCCCTCAGAGCGATCCCACTCAGAACCGAGCACGTCCACTGAGGAACCCTGGGATCTACGGCTGTTGGTTATGGGGCTTCTGGGGTGGACCCAGTATCCTCACATTTGAGTGGTCACGTGGGGCACAGTGGACTAAGGTAAGGATACTCCACAGGAAGAAAACTGCTTGCCACACCCTGATGAGTGAACTGTCCTCCATCCTAACAGAACTGACGCCAGCTATGTCTACCCAGGTCTTGAGTCTAAGACAAACTCCTGGTGGCCATGCTCATCCTCACCACCACCCTCTCCCACCTACTTCTGGGCTTTATCCCACATCCACAACACAGGTGGCATGAATCCAGCTAGGCAGATGAGCTCTCTCCAGCCTGCTCCCTTCACAGTCCCAATGCTGACCCGCTGCCACATCTCCTTGGTTGACAATCGGGATTGAAGGACTACCAACCCCCTTCCTACTACTCAATGAAAAGACGTGACCAAGATGTTTATAATCATTTAATGACTGTTCCAAACACCCTTCACTGGGCTGCAGGTGAATTTCATGGCAATGAAGCTGATGGACCACCCAACCTACAACTCGGTGGTTACTCAGTTCCCAGTAGGCTGGACATAACCCAAAGGACCTTGAAGATCATTTAGCCAAAGCGGTTCCCTAGGATTATTTCTGCCCTTCCTCCTTCCCCTCCTGCCCACTAAGGAACTTCTCCAGGGTATGGATCATCAGGCCAGCAGAAGGGGGTGGGGGCCCCTCTCTCTAGCACAAAGAGGAGCCTGGTAACACCATACCCAGGTGCGATAAGACGACACAGGGACACAGGCCGCTCAATAAATAAACAAGTCAACCCTAGACGTTGCCACAGCAGGATCAGCGGGCTCAGGGACACAGAGCTGGAGAAGCCACCCTCCCTGGGGCCTGGCGGTGGCCTGCTTGCTACGTGCTGCACACCAGGACGTCTGCAAAAGGTCCGAGGAGGATCTTGTTGAAGATGCAGCGGACCCACACCAGGTAGGTCGTGAAGGGCTTGATGTTCTCGGTGAAGGTGTGGTTCTGCAGGGCCAGGATGTAAGGCACGTAGGTGTTCTCCCCCTGCTCCTGCAGCCACACCTCGTACTTCACCTCCCTCACCTTCAGGTACTTGAGGTTCCAGGGGATCTGCCAGGAAACGGTGAGGCGAGCCTCGGAGGCGCCCTGCACCGATGCCTGGCATCGCGCCTCCCGTACCTTGCCCGGGTACAAGCCCACTGTCCACTTCTGCTTTCGTGGCCCTGGCTGGCCCTTCACCACACGCCGTATGGTCTGCATGAGGGAAGAGACATCCACCTTGGTGTCCTGGTAGATTCGGAAGAGCCACTCGGGGTTCCGGCAACAGAGATGCCGGGGGACCTCACGGCTCTGCAGGATACGGGCCTGCTCGGCCCGGTCCAGGTGGGTGATGCCCCCCTGGTCCCAGGGCCGCTCAGGGTGTGTGACTGTATTCTCTGGCATCACGTTCCGCCAGGCGACATACTGGAGGTCCATGCCGGGCAGCGTGGCCAGCGTCTTATAGGGGGTGTAGTGTTCAGGATTGACAGCATATGGGAAGAGCTCAACCACAGTGGCCCCCCGGGGCAGGAAGAGGGCGGTGACCAGCTGGGCCCCATGCATGCTGACCAGCATGGAGGCGTTGCTGACCAGCCGCACAACATCTGCAAAGGTGTGGTCCTCCAGGGACACTGTCACCGTCTTCATCTGGAACTCCTGCGCCAGTGCCAGCAGCAGCTCTGCTTCGTTCAGGATGAGTCTGTTCTGGGTGCGGCTGAAGACCAGGATGTACTCCTCTCCCAGGGCGGCCCCAGCCTGGCTCACATTCAGCTTCTCCATCATGAACTGCGCAAACTGGCGGATCTCGTTGCCGGAGACGAGGATGTTGGCCTTTGGGCCCTGGGGCTGGACAAAGCCATACTGGTACCAGGTAGTGATCTTGGAGAGGCCCACAAAAGCATGGGAGAAGCACAGCAGCCGGCCCAGGGTCTTCAGCTGGGTCCGCAGGAGTGGCTGCTTGGGGCTGAGGAGCTTGTACAGGTCAAAGTGTGCCCCCTCGCCCCAGCCCTCCATGAAGAAGAGCCGGGCCTCCTGGGCGAGGCCGGGGAACTGCCGCAGGGTGTAGAAGAGGGGCAGCAGGTCATCGTGGAAGACGTGCATGAGGTTGTCGGGGTTGAAGCGGTTGGCAATGAGGGCCACGTCGGGCACGAACACGGGTTTGGGCATGAAGCGCAGGGCGGCGGCGGGCAGCTCCACGAAGTTGAAGTACTGGGTGTTGTGGTCCTCCACGGTGGACAGGTCCAGCAGTGCGGGCTGGAAGCGCCGAGAGCCCAGGTTGGGCAGCATGACGGAGGCGTTGCCGTGGAAGAAGATGAACTCCTCGGCCTCGTTGGAGTAGCAGAGCCACTTGAAGCGGCAGATGCGGTCGGTGTGTGTGCGGCCCGTGCACACCATGTGGGTGCCGCCCTCCATCAGGATCTGCAGAGCCTTTGGGTAGTCGATCCTCAGTGCCAGCGTTGGCTCTGGGTCCTGCTGGCCCAGGGCCAGCTCCTCTTCCAGAGTAGCCGCATGCTCACGTAGCCGCACGTGCTTCCACAGGACTGCCGCCAGCACGGACACCAGGAGGGCATTGAGCACCGCTGAGAGGTGCATCCTAATGCCACTGTGGGGCCCTAGTGAGATGATGGCTGCTGGGAGGTGTCACAGGTCAGGTGGGCCTCACCCATCCCTGTGGGTGCCCCAAGGATCAGGAAAGCCTGCAGGGGTAGAGAAAGGAAAGGGAGTTGACGAAGTCAGTCCAGAGTCATGACAAACTCCCACTATGTGCGAGGCACTGCACTAGGCTTTGTATGCCTGCTATAGCACTGGGTCTTTGTAACCACTGTGAACACGGGTAGCCGCAACAATAGACAGTTGTTCAAGAGCCACTCTAGCCCATGGCTCCTGCGGGTACAGTAGGCGTGTTTGCACCTGATCTTGGACCTGGCTGCACCAGCTGGCATTGGCCAGTGAGATGTTAGTAGGCAGAATCTAATGAAAGTTGTGGAAGGTGCTGGGACTGCCTTGGTCTCTTTACACTTGGCCTCTTTACATTGCTGTGTGTTCAGGCTAACTTACTGGCCCCAAAGGAATGAGAAGTGTGTAGCAGAGCTACTCCACTCATGCCTGGACCTGCTCAGTAGGCCCCCAGAGGCCTGAGTGAGCCCAGCCAAGATCAGCAGAGCCATCAGCCGAACCCAATCAGGCAACATGTGGATATCAGGGCAAGCAGTACTTATTATCATGTCATTGAAATTCTGGGGCTGTTTACAAAACACTTCTGGGGCCAAAGTTAACCAAGATCTGTGTGACTGGCAGGCCATGGGGAAAATGCCTTGGAGGGGCCTGACATTACTAGATGTCAGGTAATAATGCTCCTCACCAGGAGAACAAATGGCACTGAAGCCTGGGAGCACAGTTCCTGGGCTGCACCCCTGCTGAGAGACACGTGCATAGACACACAGCAGGCAGGTCAGGCAACGTCTGTTCCTGCTTAAAGCTCCCTTAGAAATCACTCCTGCTGGTTTTCAGAATTCTGGAGAAGAATGGATAGAAACTCAACCCTCCTCTGTGGTCTGATAAAAGGATATATCTGGGTGTCACCATTGACCAATGGTTTGCATAATGAGGCCCCCATACCTATAAAGAAGCTTGGCTCTCCTTTTTTTTTTTGTGATACTGAAAGGGTATTACACCGGTCCTGGGGATCAGGACTATTCAGACGGTTGAAGCAGCTCACCCTCAGCAACACAGGAGCAGCATGGGTGATATGTACTGCCACTTCCCTGGGGAGGCATCTATCCGCCCTTTATTCCCTTGCAGCTACCCTCAGATGCAATGTCTACCTTGTGACATCCAAAAGAATCAAAGCGCAATCTTTCCAAGAAAGAAAAAGTGTCTTTGGTTAGATTCCCTAAGAGGTAGAGGCAGAGAAGTATTTGAGACCAAACAGTTTGAGAAATTATCCTGAGAAACAGTCGTAGGAGAGTAGGAAGTGAGACAGAGAAAGGTGGTGAACCAACACAGGGTACGCTGATGAGCTGGCCACTGCTTGGGGAAACCTGGGATGTGTGTCTATCAGCTCCTGTCCAGCACTGGTTGAAGGACATTCCTGGAGGATGATCTCTTCTGGCCTATCCTCATTCAAGGATTGAGCACACACACAAGTCTGTTATATAATGTCCCCACCCGCATCCCCACCAGCACCCCCATCAATTTCAAGTGTAATGTACTCCAGTATTTTTTTCTTATTCTTTTTTTTTTTAAGAGAGAGAATTTTAATATTTTTTTAGTTTTCGGCGGACACAGCATCTTTTTTTTTTTTTTTTTGTATGAGGTGCTAAGGATCGAACCAGGGCCACACGCATGCCAGGCGAGCGCACTACTGCTTGAGCCACATCCCCAGCCCTTTTTTCTTATTCTAAAAAAAAAAAAAGGCTGGCCATGATCATCTTAATTGATTTTTACAACCTACTAATAGGTTGCCACTTACTGTTTAAAAAATACTAGTCTACACCAGAGGTTCTCAAACTGCTAATTATCAGGATCCCAGGGACGTATGCTAAAATCCCCATAACCTGGCACCAGCCTAGAGGTCCTGATTCAGTAGGTCTGGTGGGTGGCTTAGGCATATGCATTGTTGTTCCTGTTTCTCTTTTCCTACCTTCCTATGCACTACTTGGATTCCATTTTTACTTGTCTACCATCTACCGTGTTTCTGAGGATACCTCTTGGTATAGTTTCTGATGCTTTCTCCAAGGTCTTACATTGTACACATGAACTTACCAATCTGCTAGTTCCACATTTTGCCTTTTGAGTACACACAGAAATGCTACCTCCATCCAGTTTATTCTCCCCTCTTTATCAGGTAATGACAGTAAGGATTCCTCTACATACATCTGGACCCATACTGGACAATATTATAATTTTTGTTAAATATAATTTCCTCAAGAAGAATAGAATAGTCTGTTACATTTATCATTTTTACTTTTGTGCTTCTTTCTTCATTTCTGACGTTCCCCTTCTCCTTCAGTCATTAAATTCTCTCTTTTGAACTTTCGCTAGCCATTCTCTTCAGGCAGATCTGGCCACAAGTTCCGTTGGTTTTTCCTTCAAATGAAAACGGCTTTCACCTTCCTCCTAAGACATTTTCTCTGGGTATAAATTTGGGAGGGGGCGGGTGGGAGGGTGACAAATCTTTTCTTGCAACATTTGAAAAGTGATAAACAACTTCCTCTGGTCTCCTTGATTGCGGGTCAAGTGGCTGTCATTTGAGTTGCTTTCCCTCTAGAGGTCAAGTACTATTTGCCTCTTGCTGCTCTTCAGGTTTTTTTTTTTTTTTCTCTGTCTTTGGTTTTCAGAATTTTGATTATGGAGAGTCAGCATGTCTTTCCTTGGGTTTATTCTGTTTGGGGTTCACCAGATTCTTGAATCTGTAGGTTTCTGTCAACAAATTTGGGGATTTTTCAGCTATGATTTCTTTGGATAGTTTTTTTTCAGTCTCACTCTGCTCTTCTAGGTCTCCAATCACACTGATAGATTACAAAATTTATGGTCCCATAGACCTTTGAGGCTCAGTATGTTTTCTCTGTTGCTCTGACCTGAATTATTTTTTGTTTGTTTTGTGTTTTTTTATGTCTTTTTTTAGTTGTAGTTGAAACAACACCTTTATTTCACTTGCATATTTTTTATTTTTTTGTATGTGGTGATGAGGATCGAACCCATGGTCTCGCACTTACGAGGCGAGTGCTCTACCGCTGAGCCACAATCCCAGCCCTGACTGAATTCTTTTTTTTTTATTAGTTGTTCAAAACATTACATAGCTCTTGACATATCATATTTCATACATTTGATTCAAGTGGGTTATGAACTCCCATTTTTCCCCCGTATACAGATTGCAGAATCACATCAGTTACACATCCACGTTTTTACATACTGCCATACTAGTGTCTGTTGTATTCTGCTGTCTTTCCTATCCTCTACTATCTCCCCCACCCTTTTTTTTTTGCAGTACTGGGTATTGAACCCCAGGGGTACTCTACCACTGAGCTACAACCCAGGCTTGGTAAGATTTTTCTTAAAGTAGAAAATAACAAAGTTGCTGAGGTTGGCTTGGAAATTGTGATCCTCTTCCTCTGTCTTCTCATTTGCTGGGATTCCAGGTGTGTGGACCACCATGTGTGGCTTGACTGGGTATTTTGTCATTCTGTCTTTGATGTTTACTGATTCTTTTCTGTCATTGCCAGGTCTCCCTGAGTCCATCCAATAATTTAAAATGTTTGGTTGCTGTATATTTTAGTTCTCAAATATGCACTTAGTTTTTTATATCATTTCTTTTCTGAGACTTATTTGGACATTGGAAGCCTCATGTGATGATACTCTGGATCTTATTTAAGTACTCCATTTTAGCAGGCTTCTGCTAAAGCTGTGCTGCTGGAGGAAGGGTGACAAGGGCTCTCCTTGGAGTGGGGACTGAAGTCCAGGACCCCTACCTGGCCCCTGCCAACCCTACCAGGTGGATGTGGAGCGTCTCATGACTTCTGAAGTGGCATTTGAGTTTCCTCAGCCAGCTTCCACTGACCTCTGACTGGAGGGAGGTGTCATCACCATTGGGGAGGGGGCCTAGGGTCCATGACCCTCAAGGGGACTGCAGTGAGGAGGAACACCTGTTGCCACTAGGCAGTGGCACAAATCCAGGCCTCCGGCCCAGCCCCATGCCACAAGTAGGAGGTGGGCACTGGGTCCTCTGAACAGTCTTGGGTACCTCTCCACCATGAAGAGCAGGTCTGCTCCAGTCCCTGAAGCTTGCTCTGAGATTCCTCTGGAGTCCTCCCCTTGCCAGCACTGTGCCATCCCTGCCACCTTGGCTTGGCCAGGGACCATCAGAACATGTCTCAGGGAGCCGACTCCACAAATTAGTTCAACAGACAGCCGAGACTCTGAAAGAGCAAACCTAAAGGTCCACTAATCAATCAGTTATCACATTGGGTCCAAAACCAGCTGACTGACCTCCTGGTGCACTCCTGGTGGCAGGCAGTCCCCAGAAGAGGGTGTGTGTTGTCTGGGGAAGCTTAAAGATAAAAAGCCACATGACTAGTTCAAACTCCAGCTCCCTGACCTACTGGGTGGCCTTTTCCTCTGATCTCTGGTTTCTTGACAGTAAAAATAAGTGGCACAGCACCCTCCTCCCAGGGCTGTGGAGGAGGTCAGGGTTCATATACAGGTTGTAACATGAATGAATGGATAGTTGGGCCAATTTTGATGTGCAAAAATAGCAATTTCATTCAGTTAGGTTCCACCTAACAAGTGAAGTATATAACAGGGAGGAGAGAGAGAGGTTTTGAGGCACCTTCATGGTTAATAAAGGGCCGCAGAGAATTTGGCACTTTGAAATAGTTTGGACACACTTGGCTGCCTTCATCTGATTTCCAGCAAAAGCTGATCAGTGCTGAGGCAGAAACTGTCACTTTGCATCACCATCATTGGAAACAAAAGATTTAAACCCTAAAAAGAAGATTCTTTCCAAAGAAGACGGAGGCAGAGAGCAGACAGCAAATGTCACTGGCTATGCTGACTGTAGCACATTGGGTGCAGGTTAGAGGTGACCCTTTGCCTCTTGGGCACCCAGGTCAAGGACACTAATCAGCATTCTTGAAGACACTGCTGCATCCACCCAGCATCCACTCCATATCCTCCCTTTCCTAACACAACCCTGTGTTTGCAGACAGCCACCCCTCCCTTGCTCCCCACAAAACTCAAACGAGAATCCACGACTTTGTAGCTCCAGACACAGCTCCAGCACAGGGCACACTCCCGGAGCCAGATGCGGACCCCAGTGTGGTACACTGCCAGACTAGGACCAAAGGGAAGGAGTCATGGTCCATATTCCCACCCATGAACAGAACAAAGAAGGTATTGTCCCGTGGCTGTTGACAGCCACCTGCTGACCATATGGAGACCGACTTGGGGACAAAGAATGCCCAGGATGGCACAGCAGGAGAGACACAGTGGACCCTGGGGACATCCCCAGCCCCACCTCTGGCCTTCCCACTGTGAGAGGTAACTCTTCTTACTGTTTTTGAAGCCAGGCTGTGCTGAAGTTTTGGCATCTCACAGAAAAGAGCATTCTGACTGGTCCAAGGGAGCATCTCTGCAAATGTAGTGTACAGTGTGCAGCAAATGCAAGGGGGAATTACTTGGTATCAGTTTCCCTGTGACCCTTCTAACGTGGGTAAATGAAGCCCTCTCCCTAAGAAACTTGCATGAGAAATGAAAATGAATCAAAAATACTTATGTGGGCCAGAGAGGAGCTGTAGTTTCCCACCAGGGTGCCATCTGCTGGTAGGGAAGACTAGGGCAACTTGAGTGTCATGGTGCAGGTAGCAGGTGGCTCCAGGGAACCCTACAGGCAGCAAGTGCCTGACTCCTTGAGGAAGAGTCCTGGTTTGGCAGCTTCCTGGAGCTCTCAGGAGGAACACAGGGATATGATATCAAGGGTGAAAAGGAAGTCGGAGACCAACAGTCCAGTCAGGATTGGAGCAGACCACAATGAAGCAGGGGACGGAAGCTTAGAAAAGTCAGCTAAGAGCAATGTCAAAGGCTGGGTCCCAGCTCAAGGCACTTGAACTTGGCAATAGGAAGCTATTATAGATTTTCGAGCAGAGCAGCCTAGAAGCAGAGAAGCTAATTAGGAGCTTACGGGCTCAGTGTGTCTCCCTCTTGGCAAGGGAGAAGATGGCCTGGGAGTTAGGCTGTGGACACAGAAGAGGGAGCAGAGGGCCTGGTGGGTCCCACTCTGCATGGAGGGGATGCAGGGTAGGGAACTTCTGGTTCAGCCAAGAGGTGAGAGGCTAGGGTGCCACAGGTAACCTCTTGGCAGAGTTTTGACCTTCTGGTCAGCCCTGTTCATCTTCAGGGGAGAGTTTCTACAAGCCCAGGTACCCTGAGGGTGAGAAACGGACTCAAATTCAGTATTTCCTAATCTTTGCAAACCCATGTACCCACTGGTTAAACACACACACACACACACACACACACACACACACACACACACACCCCTTCATGCCTCAAATTGGTCTATATCTTTCCCTGAGAGTCTTAGTAATAAGAGAGTCTCTTCTTTAACATCTGTCCCTGAAGACGAGGGGATTTTATCAAGCTGATGTTGGTATTTTCTATCTGCACCTATACCTGTTTATCTGTTTCCTGATGTAAAATCATGCCACTGCATGTGCCTTTTCAAATACACACATCCTCACCTGCAAATTCTCCATCCAGTCCCACTAGCCAAGAACTATTTACTATGGATCCAAACCACATTAAACTGCTGATGTATGACCAGTTTTGATCAGTGTCCATGGTCCTGCCACAAGAACCAGCTCTCCTTACTGCCACCACAACCTGGAGACTATCAAGTCTGTTCAGAAGAGAGAGACTCTGTACTAAGATGTGATCTCAGCTGGACAGCCAGGAACCAGCAGTGGACACAAGGAGAGAGCTCATCCACCCTCAAGCTCAGGAGAGGAAAACAGAAAATAAGAGAAGGTACAAAAAAAGGGGGGGGGGGTAAGTAGGGAAATGCAAAATCAGGGAAGAGAAAGTCTCACCAGGATGTGATGAGACCACTTTGAAGTCCTCAGCTCAAATATGGTCCAGGGAATTGAAGACTCAGACAGAATGACAAGGAAGAAAATGAGAAGGAAGGACAACTAGGACACGTGTGATCACATACTATCCTACGGACAGTCCCTAGTTCTGTCCCCTGGGAGAGCCGTAGCTATGAGCACAACCATATCCAGTGTCGATCTCTAAACACATTTTTCTGCTACAAGGAACCAGGGTCCCTTGGGAAGTGGCTGATTCCAAGGGAGGGTAAGGGAGGTACAGATGAGCTTGGAAAAGCAAACTCATTAATAGAGATTAGTCCATGTGTAGATTCATAGTTGAATGGACCATTAGGGAGGTAGTGAAAACTGTAGGAGTAGGGCCACTTGAAGGAAGTGGCTCTTTAGGGATGGGCCTTTGGGAACTATATCTTGTCCCCAGCCCCTTCCTTTTTCTCTTCCTCTACTTTTGGCCACCATCAGGTGAGAAACTTTGACTTTGCTTTACCACATAGCCACCCCCAACTGCCATGATGTTCTGCCTTACCAGGGACCCAGAAACCATGGAGCCAAGTGACCAGACTAAAACCCCTGGAACCATGAGCCAAAATCTTTCCTCCTTAAAGTTGTTTTTCTGAGGTATTTTGTCACAGTGACAAAAAGCTGACTTAACATACACATGGTGCCAGAATCTAAGAAAGTGCTCCAAACAGTGGGGACACAGCAAAAGATACAGGAGCCAACCTAAAAGAATTCCCAGTAGAGAAATCTGAGATAATCTGAGTAACAAAATTAAAAAGTAATAGTAATGGGTTATAACCCATAGAAAACTATAAATATCCATGAGTCAATATTGATATGAATAATTGAATGAAAAGAAGGGACAGATCTTCCTTTCAGGATTCTAATTAATAAATGTAAAAGCAATGATAGAAATAGAAAAGTCACCATTTGGCAGATAGCACAGTAATGACTGTTGCCGAAAAGATCTGCTGATAGATGCTAAAATTAGTGGGTGAAAGCATAAAGAGAAATAGGATATTTGCATAGTCTCAAAGTATCCCCCCACAAGAGACATGTCACTTACAAAGGTAAAAACGGAGACTATAGGAGCAAGGCCTGGCAGACATCCCAGAACCAAGTAATCAAAGTCAATATCGCCAGTCGGAACACACTGACATCACGAGCCCCGACATGATGCAGTGAAAAGGGGGCCTCACTTCTGCAGTTTTCCCGCCCAAACTACCCACTTCAATCTGTATTTCCCTGTGTGGAACCTTGGCTAGTCCACAGAGAAAATATTAAACACAAATCAAGGGAAGGTCTACTGAATAACTGGTCAGTTCTTTCAACAGCAGTAAGGTCATGAAAGATAAGGGAAGACCTCGAGGAGCTGTCCCAGGGAGCACACCAAGGAGACTGAGCCACAAAAATCAATGTGGGATCCTAGTTTGCATCCTGGACCATGAAACAGGACCTGAGGGGGACAATGGGCAGAATCTGAATAAGGTCTGTGGTTTAGTTACCACATTGTATGAATGTCTTGTTTCTGATCATTCTACTGATGACCATGTAACAGGTTCACCTGGGGGAAGCTGGGTGACTGGTTTTTGTAATTTTGCAACAATTTTAGACTTGCTGAAAAATAAAAAGTTATAAAAACTGTCAGATGACTTAAGAAACCAGAGAACGTGAGTCTCTTTAGCTGAAGTGATATGTATGTGTTTTAAAATACTCCAGCATAAAAAGAAGACACGGGCAGAAACTGGCAGGAGGATACTCACTGTGGAAAACGATAATGGGGTTTTTTACATGGCCCCCTTCTGTATGTAAGAGATGGGTTAATATAAGAGAGAGGTTAAAAGGAAGCAATCATTAAATGACTCATTATTAAAAATGATGAGAATTCTGGTGGTGAGACAAGAAATTAATATTTAGAAAAAATAAAATCTTCCCTAGAAAGATGAGAGGCAGTTGCATGTAGCCCAAGATGACACATATTTTGCTCTGATTAGAGACAAGAACAACTTCCAACAGAAGCTAAAGCTAAAACAGCCACACTCATGGAATATCAGAAAGCAAGACCCTCAGGAAAACGAGGAAAGTAGAAAGGGAAGACCCACCTCCAGCCTGAACGGACCCCCCAGGCCCTGGGTACTCCCGACCTCTCTGTACTTGTTCTGCCCATCTGCCCCTCTCCTGGGTATCCCTGTGGTCCAAGGCAGGCTTGGGAGCAGGTGGAAATGTGGGGCAGGGGCCACAGGCAGGAAGGGGGCCAGGGTCCTCCTCTGAACCTGGCTGGCTGTGTGTGCTATGGCCAAGCCCAGCCAACCACTGAGCCCAGGGCCATGGGGCGAAGCTCACGAAAACTGGAAACCTGGGGTGGGTAGCAAAGACCAGTCTCTGAGTCACGGCTGGACAGTGGAAGAGGTTTTTACATTAGATGCTAAGCTCAGGCTCCTCCAGCATGGTGTTGTCAGAAGGCAGGATAGATCAAGACTGGGCACTTGAGGTTCCTGAGTTACCCATTCCAAGGGCAGGAGGTGAGGAACAGGAAGAAAGCTTTCCTGGTGATGGAGAAATGAACATTTTGCTAGAAACAGAGTGGGCTCTGAGGGTTGGATTGCCTGGGCTTCAACCAACTTCACAACTTGTGAAGCAGGCAGCCTGTGCTGCTGTGTGACGATGGAACTTGGGGCACAAACACTCCATGCCCCTCCTCCCAAGGTGGGGCAGCTTGAGGCTGTTCTCCATTGGCTTCCAGGCTTCACCAACACAGGGAGGCTCCAGTTGTCCCAATCCACACATTCCGACTGCTTTCCTTCCTTATCTCACTTCCCTATGCTCCTGTTGCTTATCGGGACCTAGTAAAAAATCCACTTGCATTTGAATCCTTGTTTGAGGATCAGTTTTGAAATCCTATATAGCACAGATGTGCTTGTATTTCAGCACTGCGGGGCACATGGACCTGCTGTGACGTAGCCAAGGTATAAGCAGGAAGGCAACAAGCACTTGGGCAGTCAATGGTCACCAGAAAGTCCTTCCAGTCTTTCCCACACCCCTGAGTGTCCCCACCCCCCATCAAGTCACTGCAGCCTCTGTAAGCCAGCCGAACTGAAGGATAAGGCAAAAGATAACAGATGGAAGCAAACAGTACAGTAATCAGATCCCCAGCCCTAAAGAAGATAAACGGGCCTTTCCCCATCACTGCATCAAAGTGCTCCTGGATAATAAGTACAGAGTTCTCTAGGAAGAAAATTCAAAACGGGGAAAATAACTGGGCCAAGCTGCTTACTGGGCAACAGGCCCAATGATGTTCCCTTTCTCCAGGCGAGTTTTCACTGCTCCTGAGGTTACCAGAGCCTGGAGAGGCTGCTAGACTCAGTGACAACAGGGCAGGGAGGCAAGGACCATGAGAGAGAACTTAGATTGCCATCCTTGGCCTTGGAGACTGAGAAGGACCTGGGGCCAAACAGCTGCCTTCTGCAGGACTGGAGTGTGGTTGGGCTGATACAACAGATGCTATTTGGTCCTGTTGTTTGACTAATCGTTCAAGGCAACTCCAGGAGCCAAGAGCCAGGAGCCTCCCCATGGCAACAGTGACAGAGTGCAAGAACTCGTTGACTGAAGGCCTTCATGCCCACTTTTTCATCTGGTTCTGCTGTAACAGGTGCAGGGGCCAGATCACAAAGAACCTTGCTCTGCAGTGACAGGGACCTCCCTCCCACTCCAAAAAAAGAAGCTCATTTTTCTTCACATGCTTCCTCTGAGCCCTCGAAAGCTCAAAAGCAGAGCCTGCCCCTCACCTGCTGCCTTTCATCCCCTCTCCCAATGAAATCACTTCTGAGCAGTGGGGCCGTATCCACCCTATACAGTAGCTGCCACATCTGACTGCAGATGTGCCAGCTACTGTATATGTAAGGAGCTCAGTGCACACCTGGGGAGAAACACACACACACACATACACACACACACACACACACACACACACACACACACACGCCTCACCACAATGCTGCTCAGCAGGGCAGTTCACTTTATCTCCATTTCTCACCCAGAGGGAGGCTTGAGGCTGGGCTGTATGTCCACAGTCCAGGACCCAACTCCACACATTTACCAGTGCTACCTGTTAGAGCTGAGGGCTGTCCAGAGGAATCCAGTCATGGTCAGTCATGAGGCTCCTTCTGAAAACCTATGCTGGTTCTTTTTTTCCTGGTGGTACTGGGGATTGAAACACTGAACCCAGGCATGCTCTCCCCCTGGCAATCTACTGAGCTACATCCCTAGCACTTTTTTTTTTTTAAATTTTAAGACAGGGTCTTGCTAAGCTGCCCAGGCTGACCTTGAACTTGTGATTCTCCTTAGTCTCCTGAGTAGCTGGGATTATAGTTGTGTGCCACCACACCCACCCCTGATCTGTAGATGAGCACAAAGGTCTGGTAGCCTGTTAGGAGCAAAAGACACAATTGCTTCTGGGCTTCAAAAATCCATCCCAGGGCTGCAGTGGGATGGGATCTGGATGGGATGGAGTTGTCTTTGACACGGGCCATTCCATGCAGAGGAAAAGAAAAGTCTGACAGTCCCTTTCCTGTTTAGGCAAGGCCATGATAGATGCTGTAACAAAGTTTGCCAACCTTGCCCTGGCCAGGACAGCTGAACATAAAAGTCAACACCAAGCTGGGTGCAGTGGTGCGTGCCTGTAATTCCAGCAGCTTGGGAGGCTGAGGCAGGAGAACTGCAAGTTCAAAGCCAGCCTCAGCAACTTGGCAAGGCCCTGAGCAATTTGGCAAGATCCTGCCTATAAATAAAATATAAGGAAAGGGCTGGGGATATGGCTCAGTAGTTAACTAGCCCTGGGATTAATCCTTAGTAAAAACACCTTCCCAGCAAAAAAAAAAAAAAAAAAAAAAAAAAAAGTCAAAACCACAAACAGAAAAAAATCTGCCTATGGAAAATGGACTCCACACCCATTTTTTTTTTTAAACTGTTCAGGGCTTAAAAAAATAACTCAAATTTCCCATTTTACCCTACATGCAAGAGATGTAATTGTTTTGCCCAAGGATTCTCTTTAGTCCTGTCTGCTGGCTGAGGGGACTTGTCTTTACCAGGCAGGAGGTACAAAGTCAGAAAAGGAGGGCCAGGGGTCCCTGCTGCCTTTTCCAATGACGTCTCACGTTGGAGGCTATTTCAAAGCAAGTCTGGCTGGGGGTGAAGAGATGCTCAAAAGGACAAACGCAAATCTTGATTCTATTCCTGAAAAGAAGTGGACTCAGATACTTAAATAGAATCAAACGTGGATTCCATTCTTCACTAGAAATGGCCTCAGTGGTATCTTCTCTGCTTGGGGGTAAGAATGTAAAACTGTCTTCTTTGGAAATAGACTTGTTACATGGCAAAGATCTCCCCCATTGGACTTGGGAGATGCATCAGCGGCTTCAACTGTGTTGTTTTCAGAAAACCTCTCCCACCACCACATGGGGGACCTAGGAAGGGAGGAGTCTGAAAATCACAGCCAGACCTCCCTAGTCTCTTGTTTCCTGCTGTGTTACTCTGTCCCAGACAAAGCCTGGTCTGTTGCAGTGGTACCTCCTTCCAGGAGAGGTAAGGAGCAGGGGAAGGACTCGATGCCTATGCTGAGTCAGAGCACAAATTCCCTTTAGGGACATTAGGATACCAAACAGCATGTGCCTGAGTTCCCATCTTCCATCTTCCAGCAAGGAGCCAAGCTCTGAAGAGGTCCCCAAAGGAAAATCTCTTCTGAAAACATCTGCTGAGGCCTGGATCTGTTGCATGGGGTGGAAAGCCTAGCCCTTGAGTCTCGCATGGCAAAGGTTTTTAGATTGCTTCCTTCGTCGTCCTGACAACAGGCATCAGTCAGTGTGGATATGCATGACTCTGAACTTATTTAATAACCAGCACGGCACAGCTACAAGCCAAGCAGAATGATGTCAGCCAGCATGGCTGTACCTGCCCCAACGGGCAGCACAGTGTGAGGGCCAGGGCAAGCCATCCCGACTTCCCACTGACTACACGAGAAGCTAAGGGGGAGGAGTAAACAGTATATATTTTTCTGTGAAACTGAGCCCAGAGACTTAGGAGGACAAGAAGAGAATGGGGGAATGAGGTTCTGTACTGGCCTAAATTGGAATATGTGCCAAAGATACGAAAATGAACAATGACATCCCTGTCCTCAAGGTTCTCACTGTGACAGAGGAGATTCAAGGCCACCGTTAACACCTGATATGACCCAGCTGTCAGACAGGAAGGGAATACGTGCTGTGGAGCAGTAATGAAGAGAGTATCTGAGCTCCTGAGGCCAAGGTGGGCCACAGACGTCGGGAGAGCCCTTTATCATGCAGGCTATGGTGTTCCGTCTTCAGTGGGGCCAGCCCAACTCCTCATCTGACGACCCCTCCCCTGCTTCGATGTACCACAGTGCTTCCATAATGCTCCCTTGAGAATGAGCACCATCAGGTGGGTATAAACAGTCTGCTTAGGCAACTGGAAAAACCCAGCAGATCTCCAACATCTCAGTGTGCTTGGTCTGGGCTAAGAGAGGGCACCAGGGCACACGGAAGGCTACATGCAGGTTCAAGTCCCACCGCCCAAAGGTGGCAGACAGGGATTCTTCCCTGGCCACAGACCTTACACACAGCTGCCTGCCTTCAGACTCAGGGGTAAAGTGGCCTTATGACCTGGGCTGGTTCCTTCACTTCTTTATCTGTACAATGGGAATAATCACCTCCTTAGGGTGTTCCAAGGACTAAATGAGGTTAAGGCATGGAAAGACTCTAATGCAGGCCTCGGCACCCATTAGCTACCATAATTGTTTTGCCATTAGTGTTTCTAAAATTAGCAATAAAAGGAAAATAAGAACCAAACTAGCCGTACAGCTTCAAATCAATTCCTAAAGGGACTGGACCCCCAATTGCTTTGGGGATGGGGGCACACTTATAGACTTCCAGGTTTGCTCAGTCTCCCAATGACTTCTTGACCTTCTCCTGTTAAAATGGCTCAATTCTGTTAAGATGGTGCAGAAAAAACTCCTCCCAGCCTGAGCAGTTTGTAACATAAAATAAACAGAACCACCACCTCCAATATATTATGTGCCAGACAGCAAACTAAAAACAATATATTCATTTCCTCATTTAATCCTCAAAACAATATTAAAAGACAGACACTATTTCTATCACCCCATTTGATAGAGGCTGGGAGAAGCTAAATAAACTTGTCCAGATTCCTTAGTCTGTATGGACTGAAATCAGGATTTGGACATGGAACCTAAGTACTGTGAAAAACTTGACAGCCCAGGCACCATGTAGGACCTCGTCTTCTCAATGCTCCATGGTAAAAATAGTGCAGGGTACTCTAATGGTCACCATTCTTACCATTCCCAGCCTCCTCCACCTCAGGCACCGGATTTAGGATCCAAGTGGCATGAGGAACAATGATTTTAGTGGCTTAGCCAGGATACAGCATAACACAGCAAGGATTGTTTTCCTTTCTCTTGGGGGAAAAAACACAAGAAATAAACAAGATCTTAAAATCATGCTTTAAAAAGCTGCTTAGAAACTGAGGCAGAAAGAGGATACTGCCAACTCACCCCTACCCTACAACCCACTGTACTCAGCTCCCAGAGCAGCTGAATATTATCAGATTTCCCTAGACTAAGTGAATCCTCCTTTCTAGGACCCATCTGTTCTAAGAGGTACTGCAGCACAGTACCAATAATGCTGCCACATCTGTCAGACACAATGCAAGCTGGACAGTGGGGTGGGGCTGCTTGCCTGAAGGGGCTCACCATCTGAGGCTGGTCAACCAGCACTGGGTGCAGGGTCCACTTCTGGGGTGCTCTGGCCAGACCCAGGCACAGACCTCCTTAAAGGGCTCATGTCCAAATATAATAACCTGGGCTTAGGGGTTCAACATATGGATTTTTTTTGGGGGGGATATCACATTTTAGTCTATAATAATACACTCTAAATTTTCCCAGAGAAGCTAGAAATCCATTTAAAATGTGAAATGTCCTAATCCGTAACTTCCAGCAACTATACAAACAGAGTGGAGACCACCTTCAGGTCCAAGGACTGGGCTGCAGGCCTCACTGCTGCTGGTAAAAACAGGTGCGTGTCTGTGAGCTCTAGTCTAAGCGAACCCCCTCCTCCTGGCCCTGAATCCTGCACCTGGTCCCCAGCTGCTTGTCTGACAGGAACAGCTGTTCACTGGTCACTCATGCAGGCACAGGGACTAAGGCGAGAGAATGGGTTCTGCCAGCACCTGCCAGACCCAGACTTACAGACAACCCAGCAGGGTCCAGTCCAGACGGGGAGCTGGCATGGTTATATTAATATTATAGCAATTAGACTTTAAAGGGCTTATAATTGAAAATGACAGAATCTTATTTTGTCACTGCAAAGTGGTTTTATCCTAAATGCAGCCTGAATATACAAGTGCTAAACTATGGAAGCTTTGGGTTCTTCATGGATGTATCTCATACACTGAGTTCATAAAGAGCCAACAACTTTCACTAATTTGGGCTTGCCCTTAGGATGGTCTCTCATACCTCCCCCGCATTCTGTTACCAGAAGTTGGGTAACAGAACTGAAACCATGAGCCCTCAAATAAACTGTATACATGGAAGATGTAGTAACAACATGTGTACCACAATTAAACATTAATTGGATGCTGTTGATAAACTTGCACATGTACCAAACGTATTTATCCTTTGGCAAAATGTTGACAGCTTCTGAGTGGCACCTGTGAACCTTAACAAGGATAATACCTCCTTGCTTTAGTTGAGTTAGTTGTTTTTCTTCAGTGCTAGGGATAGAACCCAGGGCCTCACACATGCTAGGCAAGTGCTCTAACACTGAGCTACATCTCCAGCCCTCCTTGCTTTAGATTAAAGGGCAAAGCAAACTCCAAGCTGGAGACAGGAATGGTCTGGAATGCCTTTCAAGGGGAAAGCCCTAGTGGAATTCAGGCCCATGACTCTGCTGAAGGGTGATGTCAGTGTTCCTGAGGATAAGCCCAGGCTTGTGCAGGAGGCAGGAGGCTCTGCTGAGCTGGAGGTGAGCCCAGCCTCCCTGCTGTGGCCTGTGTCCCTCTCACCAGTGTTCCACTTTGGAATGATGCAAACTTCTGCTCACCACACAGTCTGTCGTATCATCTAGCTTTTACTTGACACATGTGGGTCAACTGGAAGCTAAATCTGTCTGTATTGTCCTCTCTGGAGTCACAGGGCAGCACTACAGGTCACACAAAGGGACGTAGATGGGAAGAGAAAGAAGACAGCCTATCATGGGGCTCACCTAGGTGTCACAGAACCCAATGTGCCAAGTCTTCAAAGCGAAACTACAAGTTAAAACAACACAAAACAGAAAACAATTTCGTACAGGGAAAGCTCAGACCCTAACCCTATGCACACAGAATGCAAGGGCCTGGTGCAAGAGGGAGAATTGAAAAAGACACCCTCTATAAGAAGGCATAAGGCAGCCACAAAGAAATTTAAAGAAGTGTACATAATACACAGAGTTCTAGCACAAAACTGTCCAGAGAGGCTACCTGGAGAGCGGGTGCATGAGCTTTGAGCAATGTTTTGAAGGTGTCTGGTTGGAAACGACTACTATAAATCTGTCCTTTGTGGTCACTGCTGTGCCTAGTTCTCCTATCTGCCCGTAAGTCATGAGGCCTCCATGCCGTGGGGGTCCTTCTCCACCCTAGGTAGTGATAGCCAGGCCCAAAGCCATGTGCAGTTCAATGAGCAGACAGGTAGAACCTGGGAGCCCAGGCTGGGAGACAGGCCTGGGCAGGACCATGGACAGCAAGAGATGAAGCTGCCTGGAGACCTGGGTTTCTCCAGTGGAGCCTGATGGGCTCACCTGATCACTTGAAGCCCCCTGTAGGGTAAAGCTTTGTTGTGGCCAGATGACCAATAGTCCCTGCCAGATGACCAGGGAGCCTGGAGCCCAGAATTATTGAGTGGAGGGAGGTGACAGGTCTCAGGTTGGGATTTCCCTTGGTCTCATCACCATGGTGTCACCCTTGACTCCTCCCTTTCCTAACAATGATGATACAATCATTAGCTAGTGGCTAGTATCCACTGGCCAGGCTCGAGGAGCAGGGCTCTGTGTTTCCCAATGACAATCTTTACTGTATGGTTGGTAAAACCAAGGCTCAGAGAGGTCAGAAAGCTGCTCAAGTTTACACAAGAACCCATGCAGGCTGGCTAGAGCATCTGCAATCTTTTCTTCCTTTCCATTTGGAAAGAATTTCAAACATACCAAAAAGTTGCACGTACAGTGCCAAAAAAAACCTCCCACACTCTTACCCATATTCACCAACTGCTAATTTGACACACTGTTCTAGTAGTCTCTCTCTACAAACTCTCTGAACCATTAAAAAATAAGTTGGAGACATCTTGCCTCTTTAGCCCTTAACACTCTGAGCACTTCTAAAGAACAAGAATATTCAGGAAATTAATATTGTCATACTATTATTAATCCGTGGTCTCTATTTTGTGGTGCAGAATCCAATTAAGGATGAAGCATGGCATCCACAATGTCTTTCTGGTCCCCTCTAATCCGGGACAGGTGTCTCAGTCTTTCTGTGACTTTTATGATCTCGGCAATTTTTAAGTCAAAGAGGGTTATTTTCTAGTATGTTCCTCAATTTGGGTTTGTCTTGATGTTTCCTTATGATCAAGGTCAGTATGCATTTTTGTCAGGAATCAGCCTACCCACTTAAACATTCAGATGACCTGCTCTATGTGGCTCTTTCTGATACTCACCTTGGGGCAGCCAGGATGAGAAAAGATCAAGAAACCCCGCACTACATAGAATGCTCAGAGGAGGAGGGAAGATTCCCTGGAGAAAGGAAACCTCCAGACCCACAGCATTCTTCAAGCCTCTGAGGGGCTGGGTGGCAAGAGTGAGGCTGCTCCAAAGGGGTGGGATACAACCCTTTCTATCTGTGAGGACTCGTGTGTGCGTGAGGGTGACACATGTGATACGGGCGTCCAAGCAGAAGCATGGAATGCAGATTCACTAACTCCCATACCCTGCCCTGCTCCAGCATAGCCATGAGGGCTGCTTCAGCGACTACAGAGAGAAGTCATGGGCAGGCAGAGCTCAGCTCAGCAGGCAGGTAGCAGAACTCCAAGGTTAGGGCTGTTTAAGCAGGGCAGGGCCAGTGATCCCCTGCTTGGAAATGGCCCAGCAAAACAAGATCAAACTGCCAGGGCTTCTGCACAGGGGAGAGAAGTGCTGGTCATGGGATCCTCCTAAACAAGACTGGCAGTATCTGCATCACCTGGGATATTAGAAATATGGACCTACTGAATCAGAGTCTCTCTGAGAGTAGGTCCCAGGAATGTTTTAATAAAACTTCCAGGTAATTCTTATTGTGTTCAATAGAGGAGGGGACCTCTTCTATGTTTTGCAAGATGGAGAAAGAAACAAACTCTTGGCATATGTTATGGTTTGGATATAAAATGTCCTCCAAAAGCTCACATGGGAGACAATGCAAGAAAATTTGGAGGAGAAATGATTGGGTTACAGCCTTAGCCTTAACCTGAGTTAATCCCTGATGGGATTAACTGAAGTGGTAGGGTGAGGACTGGGGCGTGGCTTTGGGTATATATTTGTATCTGGAGAGTGGAGTTTCTCTGTTTCCTGATGTGAGCTGCTTCCCCTGCCACCTTCTCCTGTCATGATGTTCAGCTTCACCTCGAGCCCCGAGGAATGAAACTGGCCTTCTATGGACTAAGACCTCTGAAACCATGAGCCCTCAAATAAACTTTTCTTCCTTACAGTTATTCTGGTCAGATCCTTTAGTCACAGCAGGAAAAAACAAAACAAACAAACAAACAAAAAAAAAAAACAGCATAAGACTGTACCAACAGCAGTCCCAAGTGGCAGAGTGAAAAATCTGACTTTTAGATGCTGGGCACTGGGTAGGCACCAGTGAAAATATGGGAAGCCAGAAAAAAATGGAAAGCTTGCTCCCTGTCTAGGAGAGCTAAGGAAAAGAAACTATTGGCCTCTGTGGCAGGGAGGAATATCAATTCTACCACTATGTAATTTTACTGAGCATCTAGTATGTGCCAGGCACTATCCTAGGCCCTCTTCATGCCCTATTTCATTTAAGCCTCACAAAAGCCCTCCAATGCAGGTACCAATATTTTCCCCCATTTTCTTTTTCTCTTTTTAAATTTTAAATTACTTAATTTATTTTTTTTTGGAGGGTACTGGGGACCAAACCCAGGACCTTGCACATTCTAGGCAAGAGCTTTATCACTGAACTATATCCCCAGCCCTCTATTTTCTTTTGATAATAGAAAACTGAGGCTTAGTAGGGTTAAGTATCTTGCTTAAGGTCTTATATCTCAAAAAGAGGCACCGGGATTAGGACCTGCCTCTGACTTCAGGCGTCTTGTTCTTCAGAAGTGTGTTCATCTGTCCTTCGGACTTGAAGGAACAATCAGTGGCCGAGAAGCAGGACAGACCTCAGAGCAGTAAGCTTTTGTTACTCAAGGGCAGAGTAGGTGTGGACGGCTCTGGAAACACAGATCCACAGACCATAGATGGTAGCTTAGCAACCCAAGGCTTCTTGCTGTAATTACTCCCCATCCAGCCAGGCAGCGAGAGTACCAGGCTGTGGCAGGTGGCTTAGGGAGCTGTGGCCATTCTCTCACCCCAAGGAGAGTCTAGGCAACACACCGGGGTGATAATTGTCCCAGCTGCTGTGCCCTGGTGCTGTGCTGAGATGGTTACAGCATCAATATACAATTACAAAACCACCACTTTTTAGAGCTAAAAGAGCCCTTGGAAATGATTTTCTCCAACTCTTTTATTTCACAAAAGAGGTTTTGAGAGGTAGTGTGAGGTCTTACAGGCAGTGAGAATGAATATGATGGCCAGCTGGCTCTCGAGTCCTTCTCTCATACCCAACGCTCAAGAGCTGCCTTCTTAAAGCAGAGATCAGCCCAGAGACAAACCATGCAGCTCTGACATGTCCCAGCAGCGAAACAAGGGTATTCTTCTCATAACCAAGCCTTCCAGGTCCCAGCCAGACTGCAGCCACACCCACCCTGTGGCTCTGTGATGAGAGGTCACAGGGTTTGCCTCCTCCTAACCCCTCCTCCTGAACTCATGGAGGGGATGCCCTCCTTGGGTGTCGCCACTCATCCATCAGCAGGAGGAAACACAGGAGTAGCCAGGCTGCAGGGCTCTGCAAGTGGTGCCAGGAGACCCCTGCTGCAGCACTGGAGGCTGCCCTGGGTCAGATTGGCTTAAAGAATGGCAAAAACCATGGGCAGAGGAAAAGAAGGATTAAACGGTACCAGTTCTGGGACTGGAGAAGCCGGGTTCTGAGTTCCTCACCTGTCACTTAGCTACGTGACAGGCCAATCCTCAAACCCTCCAAGGCCTCCACTTCCTACTCTGGAAAATACAACGGATTATACCCACTTCACAAGGAGGTTCTGGCTTTGTGAATTCAAAGAGACAACATAAGCAAAGCACAGTACCTGACAATTATTCTCATCATATTAACAATAATAGTAATATAACAATTCCTATTTACTTACCCTATGCCAAGCTAAGTGCTTTACATGGAAGATCTCAATGACCCCCTACTACACACCACCTAAAGGAGGTGTTATTAATTCCATTTCACACTCAAGGAAGGATGTTCCTATTAAGTGGGGGCAGGGGCTGGGATTTGAACCCAAGTCTGCTTCCAAAGCCCAGGATGATATCTCTGGATTCTTCCTTTCACAATATTATGTCATCCAATTTGAAAAACCCTGGGAATTATATGATCAGCAGATCCTGGAGGAGAGTAAACCCTCTGACAAGCAAGCTGAGATTGATGAGGCCTCTTGGGGAATGAGGCATTTTGTAATTTAATTTTCTGGTGCTCTTAACATTCACTAGAATATACCCCCAGTCCTTTTTAAAATTTTATTTGGAGACAGGGTCTCACTAAGTTGCAGACACTGGCCTTGAACTTGTCTGTGATCCTCCTGCCTCAGCCTTCTGAGTTGCTGGGATTATAGGCGTGAGTCACTGCACCCAGCCTATTACTGCTATTTTCTGAAGCAAGGCTCAAAGCAAGCACTTGCCAAGCAGAAGGCCAGTTAGAAACACACGAAGCTGCTCCGATATCCCAATACACTGAGGTTATCAGGATGCTCACATGGCTACCATGACCCAGTAACAAGTACCCTGTCTTTTTCTCTGCTGAGGATCTCCACTCTTCCCTCCTCACCTCCCACAGGGACTCAACACTCAGGCTCTGACATGCTAGCCTCTCTAAGGATGAGGGGAGGGAACTTATGTTCTTTCCTGACTCTGCTACCACCTGGGATTCAAAGCCCTCATCTGTAATGTGAAAAGATGAATTGGAAAACTTCCAAGATCCATAGCAACTAGTTCTAGTAAAGACATACCTGGGTCCCAATCTCACCTCTAACACTCTATCGATAGCAAACATGGCTGCTGACATTGGCTGTGCACTCACACTGTTCCAGATCCAGGGCTGAAAACTTGCTTGAGGATTCATTTAATCCTCACAGCAACCTTGTGATGAAGGTATTCCATCCCCATTTTACAGAGAAAAAAAACAGGATCAGACAGGATAAGTGAGTTGGTAAAGGGCACACAGCTAGTAAATGAGCCAAATTTTTAATGTCCAGCACATGTAGCCATAAACATTTGGTGAATGAACCCTGGTCGGTCTGTGTTCTTAGCTACTGAACTCTAATCAAGCTCACTCCATAAAGCTTAAGTCCTCTTTTCCCAAGCGGGGCCATTTCTCCTAAGAGTAAGCTCTGAGAGCTGGCTGGAATAAAGTAAGTGGACACTGGTTGCTCACCAACTGCTGCAGGGCTCCGGATGAGGGTCCCATCCTTTAACAGCAATGAAGTCTTGTCAGTGACCAGGAGACGGGTTTCTACACACGAGCCCACTGGGGTGCCTCCATCATGGCTACACTGGCACTGTCAGTCAGGCCACAGCAGGCTCTTACCACTGATATCTCGGTTGGTGTCCTACTGAGCCCAAGGGACTCAGGGTCAGCTGCAGGCCTGCCCAGGTATTGCCTTCAAAGACAGCTCGGGCGGCCCAGAGCCGCTCCACGCACCTCGCCTGGCTCCGCGCCACCCGCATTAAATGCGCACCATCCTTCCCAAAGGAAAAGGGCTTGAGGACCCGCTGCCAGTGCCCGCCACGAGCGAAGGGCTTAGGCAGGACAGTCCCTGCCCAACCCACGGCCCCCAGGCCGCGGAGGACCCTCCCCCGCCCCGCCCACCGCCCGCGCCTCCTCCAGTCCGCACACACGTCACTTCTCCGTTCTGCAAACTCGCCGGCTCCTGAAGGCGGCTAACGCTTCGCCTTCACTCCAGGGCCCGACACCCCGCGAGTCCCTTCCGAAGGAGGTCGTGGGGCCGAACCCTCCACTCTAAACCTCAGCCGGGTCGCGGAGTCCGCGCCCGCCCCGACCAACCGTGCGCCTCACCTGAAGCCCGGGCTGCGCGTCCGGGCGGCCCCTCTGCTGCACTGGCTTTCCCACGCCGCCCCGCCGCCCATCCAACTCGGGGCGGCCCAGGCAGTGAACGAGGATCGGCCACCCGGTCCCGTCAGCCGCCAGCTGCCGGCTCACAGGTACCGGCGTGCGCCTGCCCGGCTGGCCAGCCCAGCGCGGGAGCCTGTACGCGTGCGCAGGCGCGGACTCCTCTGTCCAGGCCTCGGCCGGGACCACCCCCAGGCTCGTGGAGTCCTGGGAGTTGTAGTTTGCTCCCGAGGACAACCCGACCTGTCAGCGTGCGCAGTCTTGGGAGCTTAGTCAATGCCCCAGGCTTACACTTGGCGGTAGGCATACAGGATTATAGAAGTTGATAATAAATTTAAGTAAAAATTACAACAATAACCAAATGTCACTTGTAAAGGCAAAATGACCAATACCTTGACATAATTTTTAAAAATGTGCTACAGGGAACTTGAATACAAAAACGCCATTGCTTTCCAAGTGTTCCAATCATCCACCCCATCCTATCCCACCCGGGCCGTCCAGCTCCTAAGGGCAACTGCTCCCAGTTCTTATGGATGTTGCAACTGGCATTTGCTGCTCTCAGAATATGCATATGTCCCTATGTTTGATTTATTAATTTAAGTCATTTAGAGATCCACTAACCAGGACCTCCACCTCCACAAAGTTATTTCTGTATTTTCTAACATCAAGTTAGGAAAACCTGTCATTAATTTATAATTGTTCATTTATAATTATAACTTTATAATTGTAATTCATATCTTTAGATGATAATATTCAAGTGTGGAGGCAGTAGATTTATTCAGGGCAATTTTTCAATAGTCCGAAGCTTTTAAAAACAAGTAGTCAAAAGCCTCTAACCAAGAAATTATAATAATTGTGGATGACTGAAAAGACAGAACAGTGTTGTTTATAATGATAATAAATCAAAAGACTAATTACAGATAGAGTGGAATCAAGAGCAAGGAAAATTACTAGGGATAAAAAAAGATAAAATTATAAAAATTACTAGGGATAAAAGAGAGATAATTGATTAAAAAGATCAAAAAGACATCATAAACCAATATGCCAATGTATCTAACAACTGACCTTTAAAGTAAATGAATCAAATACTAGTAGAACTAAAGGTACAAATATACAAATCTGCAATTATAATTGGAAACTTCAATATCCTTCTCTCAACAATTGAAAGAACATCTAGAAAGGTCAGCAAGAATATAGAAAAGCCCAACTTGGTCTAATAGAAATTTACAAAATATTTCTCTGAACAACAGAATACACATAATTTTAAAGTATCCTTGGTGTGTGTGTGTGTGTGTGTGTAAAGATAAACTGTATCCTGGGCCATAAATTTTTAAATAGGCAAAAGAAATGAATAGATATTTTACCAAAGTGGATATCTAGATGGCAAAAAAGCACATGTGAAGATGTTCATCACTATCCATTAAGGAAGTACAAATTAAGACCACAGTGGAATATCATTATACATCTATTAGAACAGTTACACTTTAAAAAAAATGATGCCAATTCCAAATGCTGGTGAGTGTGGGCTCTCATACATTGCTGGTGGGAATTGTTTGGTAATTTCTTTTTAAAAAATGAGCTGAGTGCAGTGGTTTGGAAGGCTGAGCCAGTAGGGTTGCAAGTTTGAGGCCAGCCTCAGCAATTTAGCAAGGCCCTGAGCAAGTTAGCAAGACCCTGTCTCAGAATAAAAAGGGCTAGGGATGTGGCTCAGTGGTTAAGTGTTCCCTGTGTTCAATCCCTGCTTTTCCCCCCACCACTGAAAAAAGAAAAAACATACACCTATATGATTCATACCCCTAGGAATTTATCCCAGATAAATGGAAACTCGTGTTCACACAAAAATCTAGTACGCAATTTGTTCATGACTTCCTTATTTACAACTTCCCAATAATAAATAAGCTGTGCTTCTATCGGTGACTGGAAAGACAAACTATGATACATCTATACCACAGAATACCACTCAGCAATAAAAAGATAACAAAAACAATTGAGACATATAACAATTAAGCACTGTGCTAGGTGAAAAAAAGTCATTCTCAAAAGGTTACATAATGTATGGTTCCATTTATGTAGCATTCTTAACAGTAGAGGGATGGAGAAAATATCAGTGGTTGTCAGGGTTTGTGGGGGTGTAAGTAGTATTTGTGATAATGTAGGGGGTAGCAGGAGGGACATTTTGTGGTGATAGAGTTGTTTTATATCTTGATTATGGTGCTGGTTACACAAATCTACACATGTAATAAAATGACATATAACTAGACAAACTTAATACAAGCGTCAAATTTCTGAATTTGGTAATGTACAAAACTTATGTAAGATGGAATCACTGGGGGAAACTAGACAGAGGTTCTATGAAGCCTCTCTATACTATTTTTGAGACTTCTTATGAATATATAATTCCTTCAAAATTTAAAGAAGGAAAAAAAAACCTTGGAAACAGTTTGATTCCTCAAATAGAATTGATTATATAAAATTATGGCCAGTCTAAGAAATCATTAAAATTATGTTGTAAAATAATATTTACTTAATGTTGTGAGACATTTCAAATTGCATCAAATGTAATAAAACCAACATGAAGCATTCAATATTGTACCTTTTTTTTTTTTTTTTTTTTTTGGTACCAGGGATTGAACTCAGGGGCACTCAACCACTGAACCATACCCCCAGCACTATTTTTTTTTTTTTTTTTACAGACAGGGTTTCACTGAGTTGCTAAGTGCCTCGTCATTGCTGAGGATGGCTTTGAACTCAAGATCCTCCTTTCTTTGCCTCCAAAGCTGCTAGGATTATACGCATGAGCCACCATGCCTGGCCACAATATGGTACCTTTTAATAAAAGAGTAAGCTTATCATGGAAAAGAGCTCAGCAGGATGTCAGCAAGGTGTGGAGGATGGAGTACCTGGAGTGTTGAGATTACACGTGCTTACATTTTCATCTGTGTATATTTATCTCCGCAATGAGCATTTATTGTTCTGTGATTTTTAGATATAAATTGTTCTTAGTTTTTAAAAGCTCCTATGTTGAGTTCATGGTTCTCTACAAGAAAGCCAGCCATGGCCAGCTGATGATGATTCTCTCCTCCCTCCTCATTGCTTTTGGAAAACACACACACACACACACACACACACACACACACACGGAGAGGACATGCTTGACTATATTAGTTTGCTAGGTCTTGTACCAAAATACCACAGTCTGGGTGGCTTAGACAACAGAAACTCATTTTCTCAATTCTAGAGTCTGGAAGTCCAAGATCAAGGTGTTGATTTCTTCTGAGGTCTCCCTCCATGGCTTGTAGATTGCTGCCTTCTCCTCATTGTGTCTCTACGTGGTCTTTTCTCTGAGCACATCCTTGGTGTCTCTTAGGTCCTAGTCTCCTTATAAAACCACCAGTCAGATTGAATCAGGGCTTACCCCTAACCCTAACCTAACCACCTCTTTTTAATTTAATTACTACTTAAAGACTTTATCTTCACATATAGTCACATTCTGAGGTACTGGGGGTTAGGGCTTCCACATATGAATCTGGTGGGGGATGCCATTCAGCCTAAAATAATGGGTACAACAGGCCCTCAGCTCTCCACCCATATCAACTACTAGATATGCAAGTGAATGAGCCCTCAGAGATTCCAGACCCAGCTTTCAAGTGTCACTTGATCCCCAGGACATCATAAAACAAAGATAAGCCAGACCTGCTGTGTGATTTTCTGACCTACGGAAACTGCTATCAATAAGTGATTTCTGTTATTTTCAAGTCACTGAGTTTTAGAACATGGTTGTGTAGCATTCATTAATATCACCCTCCTGGATGAGTTACTCGTTGCTGCAGAACACATCACCACAAGCTTTAGTGGCATAAAGCAACAATACTGATTCATCTCATCTCACAGTTTCTTTGGGGGTGGGAATCAGTTGGCTCTGCTAAGGGCTGCTCATGAAGTTGCAGTCAGATGTCGGCTGAGGTGACAAGTCATCTGAAGGTCTGGCTGGGACTGAAGGATCAACTTCCAAGACAGCGAGCTCAAAAGGTTAGAAGAGTTGTACCCCGAGGGTGCTGGAATGTGCAGGGTGAGGTGGTTTGTTTCCTCCAAAGCAAGTGATCTGAGATACCAGGGCAGAAGCTGCTAGACCTTTTGTGAAGCCTCAGAGCTTCACATTCGGTCACTTTTGGGGTTCTCTGCTGGTCACATAGGCCAGCTGCATTGTTGGAGGGGACTGCGCAAGGTTGTGAATACCCAGACAAGAAGCACAGCGACATTCTCAGAAGCTGCCTACAACAATGTTAATAAGAGAGACCACCTACTTAGTACTCGTTATGTGCTTGGCTTTATAGAGAAAGGATCCCGTTTATCTTTACCACAACCTTATGCAGCAGATAATTTTCATACTGAGTTTACAGATGAGGAAACTGAGACTCAGAGTTATTAAATATCTTGCCCAAGGCCATATACAGAGCAAAGGGAGGAGCTGGCTGAGACTCCACCCTAGCCTCTCCTGCCTGTGTTCTCTTCCTTTCCATCTTCCCACTGCCAATTTTCACCTCTATTTCCTCCCCATTGCCCAGGTGTATGGATCCCTTCAAGGACTGTCTTCCTGCTCACCCTCTTCCAGGCTTGATCCCACTGTTCTGGCTCAGGGTGGGCCCGTACATATTAACTATTTCAAAAATTATATGAAAAAAGGACTTGTCTGTTAAATGAATGTCTACTGTAACCCTACACGATTTGACACCCCATGCATCTATTTGGATCTTTCAAAGGAATCCTCAGACTCAAGGCAAATGGAGAATCAGGAAGGCAGATAATCCCAGTGGAATCTGTGCCCAAATCAGAAAAATGGGGCCAGGGCAAGGTCTGGGATAGCTGAATTGATTGAAAAGGCAGAACTGGATTCCTCCTGCATCCATCAATCTAGGGCTGGTTTCTCCAGATATGGCGCTGAAATGAGAATTGGAAGGGCTTTAATAATACTTTTAAAATAGGACAATTTCATTGGAGAAAAAGTAAGTTTTGTTAATCTTCCCTGTCGTATGTTTTTACATACATACAAGGTTTTATTTGGCCAGTTCACTGATGGTGTGATGAGCAGTTCTGTTGTCATTGGGCTTACGAAGCCGGTTGGCCTTGGGCACACTTCACTTCCCTTCTCACGCACGGTGGGTACTCACTGCCCTGCAGGAGCAGAAGATGGAATCAGGGCTTTGTCAAGGTCTCTGCTGAGCAATGAGTTGGATAAATAATTAAATGTGACCTGGGGGGAGGATAATTATAAAAAACTTAACTGATTGGGTGCCTTTAATAAATGCTAAGCTGTGGAGGAAGATGTGCACCGTTTGCCTAATTCCCAATCACCCCAGTCTTTTATCTCCTCACCCCGACAGGGCCCCTTTGCTCCTTTTGCTCCCGTTAATGGCTGACATTTGAATTGTCCAGCCCACGTGGCCTGTGGAAGATTTTATTCCAAACATGAGAGGGAAGGAAGACACCCCTGTTTTTGTAAATGCCCAACATCACGTTGAAAAGAGGTGCAGTTGGTCTACACACCTAAGGAACAACACAACTGAGGACCCCAGGAACTGGCCACACCACACCTACAAGACTGTCTTGGGTCACTTCCTTGTCTCTCTCTGGGGCTTTATTTTGTCAAATAGATGCAGCTACCCCCTGAATTTGGCTACTTCTGAATTCTCCAACTCAGTGTCTTCACTCCCCCCAGCCCCCATATCTTCAATTTCTTGGAGGATAGTTCCACTGGAAATTTAATTGTCAATAGATGAATAGATAAAGAAACTGTGGTATCTATACACAATGGAATATTACTCAGCATCAAAAGAGAATAAAATTATGGCATTTGCAGGTAAATGGATAGAATTGGAGAATACCACGCTAAGCATAATAAGCCAATCTCAGAAAACCAGGGACCAAATGTTTCCTCTGATAAGTGGATGCTAATCCATACTGGGGGTGGGGCATGGGATGAGTGGAGGAAATTTGGATGGGGCAAAGGTCAGGGGAAAGGGAGGGGACACGGGGGTAGGAAAGATGGTAGAATGAGATGGACATCATTACCCTAGGTATGTGTATGATTGCACAAATGGTGTGACCCTACTTGGTGTACAACCAGAGAAGTGAAAACTTCTGCTCCATTTGTATACAATGAATGGAAGAGCTTTCTACTGTCCTGTGTAAGTGATTAGAACTAATAAAATAATGCAGAGTGCATTGGGATGCCTAATATTTGTGAGGGTATGTGGGGAAAGACACTCTCATTTACTACTGGTGAGAATAAAAACCAGTGTGAATCAGTTAGGAACTGCTTCAGGCTCTTAGAAACTGAGTCCTGCCTGAAATAGGTTAGAATAATCATGTCTTTGTTATTTATAAGAAATAGCCCAGAACTATTTGGCGGCTCTAAGATCCCAGGCTTATTTTTTTTTCTTTACTTTCCCATCCAAAGAGTACACAGCTTCCATCCTTGAAGTCATGACATAGTAGTTGTAGCTCCTGCCATCACCACAGAGATCCACAAAGGAAGTGGAGGAAAGGTTAGAAGCAAAGGAGCTCACTCAAATCGTTTCCCTATATTTTATCTGCCATCCCTACCTGCAAGGGAAGCCCAGCCTTTCGATTACTAAGGGAGAATGGATTTGGGGTAGATTACTAGCACTCTCCCCCAGGAAGTCTTTTTGGAGGAAAAGTCAGAGATTTAAAAATTTCAATGCATTGACTGTTGACTCAGAAATCCCACTGCTAGCCAGGCTCTGTGGAGCACGCCTGTAATCCCAGTGGCTCGGGAGGCTGAGGCAGGAGGATCACGAGTTCAAAACCAGCCTCAGCAAAAGCAAGGCGCTAAGCAACTCAGTGAGACCCTGTCTCTAAATAAAATACAAAATAGGGCCAGGGATTCGGCTCAGTGGTCGAGTGCCCCTGAGTTCAATTTCTGGTACCAAAGGTGGGGGGAAAAATCCCACTGCTAAGAATGTATCCTGGAGATATGTTCTCACAGGTGTGAATGCCCTTGCACCCTGCCCCCTGTTACCGGCTCAGGGAAGGACTCATGGAAATGCATTTGTCACTAAATCTAAGTCCCAGCACATGCCAGGCTCTGATCCACTGAACAGTCAGTGCCTCTTCCTAAGAAGGAGGTGGGTAGAGACTGGGAGCTGAAGTGCAGAGGTAGGGGCCCCTCTCTGAGCCAAAGCAGGACAGGAGGGAAAGATGCATAAGTGTGTCTCCTGCAGTCCCCCAAGCACCCACTCTGCAGGAAGGCAGAGGCAGGCCGGGCATCTCATGATTGCTGAGGGCTACTCCAGGGTCAAGGGTGAACCCTGAAACTTGGGCCTGTGTGCCAGGGCCTTGCCTGACCAGCCACGAAGACACAGCACTAGTGGCTCAGAGCAAACAGCTCTCTGCGCCCCTGGTGGTGCCCTTCACTCACTGCTCCTTCTAACCGAGAGCCTGAGAAGACCCCTGAAAGGGAAGGCTTGGAGATTCATGTGGAAATAGCCCCATCTGTGGGGAGGAATGAGGCCTGAGTCAGTTGGCAACTATGCTTTCTTTCTCCAAATTTCTCCAAATTCATGAGGTTTTTGGAAAAAGAGGACTGAGTTGTGACATGGCACACCATGTGCAAGCATAACTGGTCCCCCTTGCCTCCTCCCCTCTCCCCACGGAATTCTCAAAGGTCTCAGCAGGCAGGGGGACAGCATTGTCACCTACTCAGGACATCTTTCCTATCTACCTGAATCTTAAGCAGCACCTTCCTTATTGGAGAATAAAAGAAATGGAGTAAAGAAATGGAGGCGGAAGTGAAGGAGAGTAAGAGAGACAGACTAGCTGAGCCCCTGGATCAGGTGAGACCTGAAGCTAAACCCTGGGCATTTTAGAAATGCATGCCAATCATTTCTCTCCTCCCTGTTTTTTCCTCCCTTTCCTTGATCCAATTTAACTAAGGTTTGCACCACAGCTGGGGTTGAGTCACACTGATAAAGATAGGGAATTGAGGAAGAAAGGACAGAGAAATTCTTTCTCTTTCCCATCCTTCAAGTTCTCAAGGCTGCCTTGGAAGTCTTATAGGGGGAGAAGAACACACCAAGGGGTGTGACTGGGGCCACAGTGTGCTGGTGGTCTCCGAGAGAGGCACTACCGCTGAAACCCAAGGGAAGGGGAGTGGAGACTGGAGACTCACATCAGAGAGTGCAGCACAGGCCAGGGAAGGCCAGCTCTGAGAGGTTGGTTGCTCGACCCTTCAAGGCCCATGAGGAGATCAAGGCACCCCCAGATTGGGACTGACAGGCACCAGGAGTGTCCCCTGTTCATACACTGCTCACATGTTCTTTACTGGTGCTTTAATTTATCTTTCTAGCCAAACTGGGGGTGCACTATGAGTGGGGTTGTTGGAAAACAACCCTGGACCTCAGGTTTGGAATCAGACCTGACCGCGAATGCTCCGAGTGGCAGTGTGAACTTTCCCAGCCTCAAAATGTTGGCTCAGAAAATGGATGTCATGACACTGAAGGCATGATGGCACAGATGTCACCTGGAAGCTTCTTGCTCCCTGGAGAATCAGGAAAAATTACCTGACTTGTCCCCACTCCTAGAGTCTCAGGTCCTGGCTATTCTCAAGGTCACCCAGGGACGTCAGTGGACTTGTGTCCCCAGGGCTGCTGTAATGAATGAGTCCAGGCTAGAAGCTATGCACCTTCACAAGCTTCCAACAAAGCTCCTCATCACAAGAAGAATTTGTGAAAGGAATGGAACAATAGACTTTGCTAGAAAACGGACATTAAGAATTGGGAGGTGCTGTTCACCACATCCAAACAGCGTCCACATTAGACATTCTTGATCTGCAGCCACCAATGGGGCTTTTCTGTTGCCTCTTCCTTCCCTCCAAGCTCTGTGTGCACCTTCTGCCTTCCCCACTCTCCTCTCTTTTCCCCTTCCTTCCTCTTCCCTCTCCTCCCCCCTCTCTTGGCTTCCCCAAAACAATAATTCTTTCTCTTTGCCTTATATGGAACAGCCACTGCTTACTTCTGAGACCCCAATAACAACTACACCCAGGACCACGAGGCCTCAGCTTCTGTCTTGCATCAAAAGGGTCCTTAATTGCAGACAGCACAATCCACGCTGGCTGGCTTATGCATAACATGGGGAATATTAAATAACAGCTCTGTTGGGATAAAGAAGGATCAGAGGGGATTGGGCTTCTAGGAATAATTTCCACAACCAAAAAACTACCAAAGGATTTGCGGCCACAGTGGTCCCAGGATCTGGGTCCCCTGCCAATCCTAGAGAAGCCACATTTCTCTGCCATCCTTTCCCCAGGAGGGATACCAGCACACAGAGTTCCCTTCCTTCTTCCAAGTTGAGGGCACACCTGCCTGGGAGAGCCTCGGTCTCAGGTGGACCCTTAGCTACAGGGAGATGGAGTTCGTAGCTCTCCGTGTCCAGAGTGGAGGGTCAATAGACAGCGGCTGGAGTGACAGCTGAGCAAACCCGGCTGTGGCATGTGCTTCATGTTTTAAAAGGCAATTCCTTGCATAGGAGGAATTCTATCACCAGATTTTAAGGCTCCCCCCACCTTTTACCTTACTCTATGGCCGTGTAAAAATCAAATAAGTCTGTGAAGTTATTGGCATATTATGGGTGTTCAGTGCCTATTAATTAGGGAGGATCCTCTCCAGGTTGGAGAGGAATTTCCAAACCAAGATGCTTAAGGAGAAGGAAGAGAGAGGAGGAGAAGGAAAAAAAAGGGAATATAGGGAACAAGAGTTGATTTTTAGGATTTCCCCCCACCCCGGCCCCTTTTGATTTTGTTCAAATGCTTTTTTGTTCTACTCTAATGACCAGCTTCACTCAGCATCAACGCAGCCTGATGAAACTGAGGAATGAGTCTGTCCTTCTGTGTTTAGTCCTTGATTTGGTGTCCACCGTGTGTCTTCTCTAGTCCCTTGTCCAGAGGCATCATGAATGGAGAACCTGTGATGCCCAGGCCAAACCTCTGAGGTTAAGCAAGATGGACGACGTCCACTCCTTGGATGGTGCCCTGAGAAGCCTGGAGATCCTTGTGAAGGCTCAGTTGTTGAGTTTCCCACGCAGACTGCATTTTCTTTACAAACCACCTAAGCAGTCTGCTGACCATCACATGTAAACCAAAAGGCATCTGTGGATTAGGATGGCACCTCGTTAGTGGGGTCCCAGCTATGGGCCAAGTTGATTTCTATCTGATGCCAAGTGGAACACTATTTCCCACTCAGGAAAGCTCCCACGAATAAAGAGGGAGGCTAAGGTCTCCTCTTCTGCATGAAGCACACCATTCTTCAACAATTGCCTTCATGCTGTATTCTATCATTTGGAGCATTTATTAATTTATTGGGGGGGTTTGCAATGCACATTTTCAGACCACATGACCCCAGGAAAGACATCTGGTTGCTACATCCATCAAAGAGAAGGTGGAAGGCTCGCTGGCTTAGCTTCTTTTATTTTTTGAAAAATTCTTCAAGTCTGATTGAATCTACTTGGTTCACAGCCAAGCTGGATGGAGGCAATCATCTGACATTTTTAATAATTCTGGGGGCGGGAGGGGAAGAAACCCTCTGTTTGCCCTACTCTAATCAGATGGCCATCACTATGCCCCATTTAGCTCAGAGGGGAAATTGCCAGCCCTTGGCTTGACTTTGGGGGATGCAGAGACCAGGCTCTTTAATTTGCTCTGTCCTATATTTTGTTCTTCTGTCAAGTACTTGATCCTGGATTGTGAATGAGACATTTTGTAAAAGCAAAAAATAGTAATAAGGCTGATTTGCCAATGTGACCTAAAGAGCAAATGATCTCACCCGTGCATTAAGATTCACCAGTTCAGTAAACGAAAATTGTTCCCGAAGATGAGGGAGGAGAATTCTTATTAGACCAAAGGCGGCTTGTTAGAGCAGTAAAAGTCATTCCTTCCCTGGGACAGGGAAGGAAATTCAACACGAGCTGCTCATTTTCCCACGCTTCTTTGAAGCGTTGCGCCTAGGGCTCCCTCCATGTCCCCCAATTCCAGGATTTCAAAACCCAATTAGCCTGCTAGATATTGCCTGAAACCTGATCTTTCCCACCTGTAGGTAGTGCTCTCACCTCTGTGACTTCCATTTGGTGTGCTGCTCTTTTAAATTGGGTTTATTTGAGAGGTGGTACCAAAAAGCTCTGACCAGGGAGAGAGAAGCGAGATAAGAAGGGAAGGAAACTGGTGCAGGTTGGTGACATCAGCCCTGGAGGGATCTGGCTTGGTGCCAGTGGGGAGGCTACATAGACCATTCCTCAGAAGTATTCTACCCAGGCGGCAGGAGTAGCAGAAGCTATTTTGGGGAGCATCAGCACCTCTTTCTGCCCCACACCAGAGACAGGCTCAGGTGGAGAACCCCAGGTGTCTGTCTTAGGAAGCCTTGAGCATACAGAGGCTGAGGGGGTGGGGTCAGAAACCCACAGCATCTGCTCTACTCTGTCTCCTCCGTTTCTCACGAACGCATCACCTTGAATGAAGCCCTGTGACAGATACTGTAGCTGCCAAGGAGAATGAGATGGATGCTCTCTGGGATCTTCTGGAGCTTAGAATGTAGGAGGTAAGACTAACATATTCACATAAGCACAAGAGTATATAATGAAATCAGGGACAGCAAGAACTGAGCGCTTTGGGAGAGGATAGCAGGAACTCATATTCTAGTTGGAGGAATCAGAGTGTTTCTTTGAGGAAGACATGGCAGTTAAGCCAGTAGAGATGGGAGAGAGATGGAAAGCACATTTCAGGAAGCAAATACAGTATTTGCAAAGACTCTGAGGCACATGGGATCACGGTGATGAAGCTAGAGACTATCAGAGAGCAAGAGGGAGTGTTAGCTTAAATGAGACTAAAGAGGTAAATGTGGGACCAAGTGCAAAGAGCCACGTAAGTGGTGCTTAAGGTTTGGGGCTCTGTTCTTGAAGCAATGGAAGTTCCTGAGGGTGTTAAGCTAGGAACTCATATGATTCAATTTTACTCCTCCAATTTAATATTGTGGTAAGTTACACATAACAAAGTTTACCATCTCGATAACTGGTAAATTCAGTGGATTAAGTGCATTCATAATGTGCAACCTTCCTTCTCCAGTGAAATTCTGTACCCATTAGACATGAATTTCCCATCATGCCCTGCTTCCAACTCAGCCCCAGGCAACCAGTTTTCCTGTGTCTAGGACTTTGACTACTCTAAGTGCCTCATATAAGTGGCTCTTATATCTGGCACTTATATCTGTCTTTTTGTGATTGATTTATTTCACTTAGCACAATGTCCTCAAGGTTTGATATGATGAGATTTTTGAGTTTTAAAAGATAGATATCTATATGATAGCTGTTGGACAGAGGATGAATCAGCGTGGGAAAGAGAGATATGAGCAGGAAGTTGTAGATGACCATGTTTGAATTAAACCTTTTTTTTGTGGGATGCTGGGGATTGAACCCAGGGCCTCACACATGCTAAGCATCCACTCTACACCTGAGCTACCTTCCCAGGCCCCAGATGACCATGTTTGGAACTCAGAGGAAAGGTCTATTCTGGAGAGATGTCCTTGAAAACCTCTGGTGCTGACTGGTCATGAGATGACCTTACCCTCTTGTGTAAGGGTGTATGCATGTTATCTTTCCATCTAGGCTATAAGACCCATGGGTCTTCAACTTGTCCCTCTATCTGTGTCACATGCACCTCATTCCAGTTACTTTAGCAGAAGCAACATGACAAATAAAATTTGCAATAAGAAGAGCCTGGCTTCAATGCTAATTGCATGAACGTGGGCAAGTTACTTGCTGTAACATGCCAACAATAATAATAATGGGACCAATTTCACAGGTGACAGTGGGGGGGCACTTAATATGAGAGCATAAACTTTATGCTTAGAAAGGTGCCTGTTGAAAAGGAAGTGGGCAACAGAGATTGGCTATCAATTTGTCAGAACTAAGTCTCAGTTTTCTCCTCTGTAAAACGTACAAAATGAAAACTTCCTATCAGTTAGTCATTGCTACATCACAAACCATCCCAACATTCAGAGGCATAAAATATCAGTCACTTATTATTATCATGATTTGTGCATCTGTGCCAGCAGGGGCTGCTCCTCTGATCCCTGTGTGTGCTTGTGTGTCCCCAGGTGCAGTACAGCCGGTGGCCCTGCTCTACCCTCTCACTCTTCTCCTGGGTCCAGCAGGTTTGGAGTGGCATCCACTTTTTATGGACATGGCAAACTGCAAGAGCACAGGCCCCTGAACACTTTTATACACCCCTGTTCACATCATGTCAGCTAGCAATTCCACAAGAAAGTCACATAGAAAGTCACATAGTTGAGTGCAGGATCAAGGCACAGGGTGCCATAATAATAAAAGCTGGAAAAAGTCTCCCGCCCCCACACCTAATCAAAGTCTCCATATACACAGAAACCTGAAAAAAGGAAAATAATCCCTCTGCTCTCCCAGGGGCAGTGTGGACAGATGCCATACCTACTGGGCAGGCAACCACGACCTGGACACAGATTCCCAGGGAACCCAGGCTGCCGCATCAGAGATTGCTGGGTGTCTGCTGATAAGATGGCATCTGTGACACAGTCCCTTCCTGAAAGGCTTATTATACTTCCTCAGGAAGTGGAAGTTGGGAAAGAAGAGGTGTTTTGAAAAGGCTTTTGTGTTTTTTTTATTGAAGCAGTAATAATATGCTTTTCATGGTGGACAAAAGTAAAAAATGTAATTGAGATCTCCCTTCATTTCACCCTCTAGAGTCTTGCAGGTAGCCTTCTGGTCTACCTCCGCCAGGAGGTTTTCTCTGTGTGGGCGCATCAGCATGCAGAACGAGGTCACACTGTGTGCTTTCTTTTGTAATCTGTCTTTTCCTCTTTTTAATAGGTAGCTGTGTGGGCAAGAGGGTCTTTTGGGGATGACAGCAGTTCTCATGGGAATCACAGGTGGGTGGGAGTGGGGGGCATTGACTCACCTATGTGGCCCAAACCCTTTTACTTTAAGTGCCTTAGAAATGAGCGCAGACATTTTAAAATTATCGTTTTCTATTTTAATAAGCCCATAATTTTCTTTGTTGCCATGGGTGCATGTTTTCACTTTGTTCATGATTACTGTATTTTGTTCCATTGAGGTGAGTCTCTAATTATACCAGTGAAGTGAGCTAATTGCTCACTCTAGGGGACCGTAGAGAAATTATTTATTTTACAGAGGTTAAAGGAACCTTCACAATGATTTGGTCCAATCCCCCTAGTTCATGGATCAGAGAATTAAAGTCTAAGTTAGGTGACAAAACTGGATGAGGGTCATAAACCTAGCAAATGACAACATCTTCTGACCCCGGGAAAGCTTTGCACGTTTTCCAAATGCTTCCAACATGTGGGAAGATGTGAGAGTGTTGTAACACTGTGATGAGGGAGGGGGCCTTGGTTGAACATCCTGTTCAAGTCCACCTTAGCTGTGACCTTGCTTTTGTAGAAACCCCCACAACCAGGTGGGACTCTGGCCACGGGGGCTGACGGCAGAGAGGAGCCCTGGCATGACGTGGACTCCGAAGGCGCAAAGCTAGAGGAAGAGGGAGCAGGGCGGTTAAGAGTCATGTGCAGGAGGGTGTGTTGAGGGTGAGACTGTAGCAGCCAATGATCAGGAGCCTGTGACCACTGAAACAGGAGGAAAGGCACCAGGCAAGGCCAGGGATGAGGTATGGAGGAAGGGGTGGAAATACCTCTCTACAGCAGTGGTTTTCAGGGGTTTTCCTCTGGCTAGGAGCCTCCGCACTACCTGGGAACCTGGGCTCCCTCCCAGAGCTGCTGAGCCAGATGCTCTGGAAAACAACAGCCTGTTTTTCTAACAAGTCCATCAAGTGATTCTGTTGGGATACAAGTTTGAGAAACACTGGTCCAGCTCAATGTTCTCCACCCAGGATGGCACATTGTAAAATATCTGTTATCTGGGGTTCACCCCCAAATATTCTGATTTCACTGGTCAGGGGTAGGGTCATATCTATCATTTCTACTCCCAAATCCCACAGGTGATTCCCATGTGCTACCAAGTGTAAGACCCACTGAGGTGTTGTAATGGGTAGGGCTGGACGGGCCCCTCTGGGTTCCATGAGCTAATCCAGCTACACCAGGGACAGAGGCTGGTGTGTGTGTATGGTGGGGGTCAGCGTTGTGCTCATCAGAGGCTCTTGCCTGAGGTCCCCGGCCTATCCTAGGACATCTCTCTTCCAGTCTCTCTCTATAGTAGGGGAGACTAAAGGGGATAATTTCTTTTTACAACCAAGAGAATAAATAACAGTGATTTTCAAGTGTCTCATTTTTCTCATGTCTCTTTCCTTACCTCTTCCTGACTCATTACCTTTCACTTCCTTCCAGCCAGGTGGGTTTTTCTTTGATGAAACCTATGGGATTTATGGGTATCACAGGGAAAGAGCAAGAGATATCCAGGGCATGAAGGTATGAGGAGCAACATCTTAACAGGCAAACACAGCTCCGAATGAATGATAGTCACGTAAAACGTATATGATCAACCATGTAAGTTATATATCGTAACTTATGATGGTCTACAACAAAGCACAAGATCACAAAGTTTTCACCAAGGTAGAAATTACCAACTGAAGGAAACCCAGACTCTGTTTGGCTGAGTGTCAAAGACATGGCCTGTCACCAGCTCTGGGCTGGTGCTTGCTATACTTGTTCCTTCTCGTCAACATGTACATCACATGGGCACACTCTCAGGACACAGGTGTCTTGCTCACCTTCAGTATTTTCACTTCCAGTAGTGGTTGGTGGGAGCTTGCATTTCTTACAATTATTTGAAAATTCCGTGTAAACAGAAGTTCCCCTTTCTTCTCCACCTCCCACCCCCAGCAATCTCTTAGCGGATCGACATCTTCAACAACTCCTCTGGCTACCTATTTCATTTCCTTTATCTTTCTTGATCTCTCTGGATATCATTCCTGTCTTCTTTCTACCAGGCTCAGAACCTCTGAAGGGGTTAGGGAGGAGGCCCCTGGAGACACATAGTCAGGCTAAAGGACAGTAGCTACATGGTCTGTGGCAGATCCCTCCAACCCCTCACATTTGACCATGACACTCTGGCTAAGTTTCCTCTCCCTCCTGGGGGTCCATGGAAAGCAATCCCCTTCCCTATGCAAATAGAGAACAGTTTTAACTGCTCTAGTGACAGCTAAAGCTCCTCAACTCCTATCTTATGAGGTCTACCTACAGTCATATACTAAGCTGTTTCCTTTGCTGCTTTTAGGGGCTAATTACCCCAGCTCGTCAGCTGCCAACCAGTCCTCCTTCTTTCTTTACAGTCCTCTTTTCCTGGTTCTCAAGAATGTTTGACAAATATTTATTGACTATTTGGTATATACCAGGCTCTGCACATGCTTCAGGAGACACAGTGAACAAGACAGAATGGTCCCCACCATCGTAGAAAATACTGTCCATGGGGGGTTGATTGACAGACAATTTGCTAACAGGACGTGATGGGCACTAAACCAGACCTTGGGGGTCAAAAAGGGCTTCCCCAGCTGGGTGTGGTGGCACAAACCTGTAATCCCAGTGGCTCCAGAGGCTGAGGCAGGAGGATTGCGAATTCAAAGCCAACCTCAGCAACTGTGAGGCACTAAGCAACTCAGTGAGACCCTGTCTCTAAATAAAATACAAAATAGAGCTGGCGATGTGGTTCAGTGGTAGAGTGCCCCTGAGTTCAATCCCCAGTGCCAAAAAAAGAGATGGGGGGGAGAGGGTTTCCCCAGGGAATTGACATTTAAACTGCAGTTAAAAAAATCAGTAGGAATTGAACAGATGAAGGGATGGTGGTGGAGGAGAGTGTGTCAGGAACAAGGAACAGAGTAGGCAAAAGCTTGTCAATGAATCCAGCAATGAGCTGTTAGGAAATGGTAAAAAAAATGGTCATGGCTGGAGAATAGGATAAATGTTCTGTACTATGAGCCTGAGAAGCAGGCAGGACTGTCTTGGCCTTCACATCACCATTTGTATTAGTTATCTGTGTTATAACTAATCACCCCCAAATTGAGCAGTTAAACATAACGCATATCTATCATCTCTCGTGTCTGTGGACAGGAATCTGGATGCAGCTTGGCTGGGTGCCTCTGACTCCGGGGTGTTGAACCAGGGTTTACTCTTTGATCTGAAGTCTTGACTGAGGATTCATTTCCCTGCTCACCGTGTGGCTGCTGGGATGTCTTGGATCCTCTAGCTGTGGTCCTAAGACATCAGTTCTCTGCCTCCCGGGACTACATAAGGCAGCTAGCATCTGGCATCCAGGGAAAGGGCTCTAAGAGAATCCTTGTAACCTAATTTAGAAAGTGACATCCCATAACTTTTGTTTTATTTAACTTGTTAGAAGTGAGTCACCAGGTCGGAGACACTGGAGGGGAAGGGATTACACAAGGCTATGAGTCCCAGGAGGTGGTCTTTGGGGGCCGTTTGGAGACAGACTACCACACTGTTCTTTCATATAATTAGTTCCCATGGATAGCACAGGCCTCAGGGAAAGGTGAGCTTGTTAGCTCATCCATTTTACATGCCATTCCCTTGTACTGCTTTCTTCCTTATAGCACGAGAGCTTTTAAACCTCGTACCTGTATTCATTCATTGTCTGGGATCCAAATAAAAGAATTCGGTGAAGAAGGATTTTTTCAACAACTGCATCGTGTGATTTATCAAGTTACCCCCTCATGTCTTATGCCTTCTGTGTTTTGGTTCCAGAGCTGCAGTATTTCGAGTTGTTCTAACTTCTTACTTGGATGTGGTACTGTGACTTGGAACCTGTAGCTTCTTCACATAAATAGTTTCTCTTTGTGTGTTTACAAAGATTCTCAGGCTCTTTCATGAAATCCTGTTGTTTCAACCTATGAAAACTTGATGAGCTTTTTAAAAAAATAAATAAACAAAGCTCAGGAGTTTACAGGAACATGGAAGTGGGCACATGGGTGGGCAGTGGGTGCTAGGAGCAGGAGGCTGAGCCACAGCCAGAGTCCTTGAGGTACTGCTGTCCTGGGAAGCTTCCAACATTCTGAGGTTGCTCCACAGGCCTCTGGTCCAGAAACTGTCTTGCTCATGCCCCAGAGATGAGCAACTAGACAGAGGCTGACTGACCGATTTTACTTATAAATGACTTCTGATGTCTACAAGCCATGGATCAGCTTTATAAAGTACATGGGGAAGTATAAATGCTGGAGCCTGGACACTTCTGCCCTTGGACCAATGTCATTTCCCCATAGGGACAGCGACCGAATGAATGGGAACCAGGTGAGCTGGTTTGGTGACCTGAGTAGCCAAGAACTTTGTATTCTAATGGCATGAGATACCACCTGCCTGACTGGGATGACCCCTCCTGTTGGGATACCCGGTAACCACAGAAGTCTAAAGCATCCTCCCCTGTTCAACCTGGACAGTAATCTCATTATCTGTGTCACAGGGATGAGGCTCACCTGCCAGCTACCCCAGGACTGCGTAGGTTGGAGAATTCAGACGCTTGTCTGTTGACCATCCCTTTTAGTAGTAGAGCCTTAGATCCCTTTTGTCCACCATAGGAGTCACCAGCCACATATGGCCAGTGAACCCTTAGAGTGTGGCTAGTGAGATGAAAGACCAAGATTTTAAATGTTATTTGTTTTAACTCATTTACGATTTAAAACATACTCAGGCCAGGCATGGTGATGCACGCCTGTAATGCCAGCGGCTCAGGAGGCTGAGGCAGGAAGATCGCGAGTTCAGAGCCAGCCTCACCAAAAGTGAGGTCCTGTCTCTAAGTAAAATACAAAATAGGGCTGGGAATGTGGCTCAGTGGTCAAGTGCCCCTGAGTTCAATCCTCAGTACCTAAAAATAAAAAATACCTAGTTATTTGTTTCTCATGAGTTTGATTAACTTGGGCATTTGAATCAACTTTTTCAACTGTAAATTTTATGAAGCCTCCACACAGACCGAGTATTTCCATATCATATATCATATGAGTGTGATTTAAGTGCAAAGGAAACACTAAAGATCTGGTTTGAAAAAAAAAAAAAGAATGTGAAATATCTCATTTTACATTTATTCCATGTTGAAATATCATTTTGGATATGTTGGGTTAAACATAAACTATTTAAGTAAATTTGGCCTGTTTCTTTTAACCTTTTTAAATATGGGTACTAGGAAATGTAAAATTATGTTTGTGGCTCCGTAACATTTACAGCCCTGTTGCTCTAGGGGAGAGAGGTAGGTTGCCAAGAGACCCAGGAAGACTCCTGGACATGGGTATGAGCTAAAGGTTTATTAAGAAATGCTTCTGGTGGAGCTCTGGCGACAACTAGCTGGACAGGTGCTTCGCCAGAAAGTCCAGTGGCCGTGGGCTGCACCGTGCATCTCTGCTCCTTGCTGTGCCTTGGATATCTCACCAGAAAGTAGCCCTTTCTATTCCTCTCCATGCTTTACCCCAGACAGCCGCCAGGAGGAGCACTTCCCTCTCCTTGTTGCTATAATCCACCAGTTATAAATCAGGGTTTTATAAATCAGGCTCCAGAAGCAGTGACATCATTAATCTGCTTAGTTTGCTTTATTCCTTATGTAAACAGCACCCCAAGAAGCAGCTATCCTGGCACGTGTACAAGAAAGAAGCTTTATATAACACGAGCTTTACCCTAAGTCCCAGCACACCTGAGAGAAAGCCAGTGTCAGTCAAGATAATGTATATATACCTGGGCATGGCAGTCCAGTCCAGCTTTCATTATTCCCTAAAGTTGACCAGGTTTTGGGGAACAGAAAATGGCACTCGGGGACATGTTGCTTTGCTATCCTCCTTTTCTTTAAATATGACGCACTGGTGGCTCACACTCAGTTTCTTCTATTGGATAACACTGCCACAGATGAGAAGGAGCTATTTTCTGATGGTCATCTAAAGAGAATTTCTGGGAGTGGCTGATGGTGTATCCACTTGCAGAGTTGCTAGTTCATGGTGATTCCTCCCCACCCCATTCCCCAAGTGTGGGCAGATTGAAGACGTGAGGAAATTGATGTATTCTGGGATGGTGCCCTGGAAAACATTTATTTAAGGATGCCTGTGCCTGCATCCTTTCCTGTCCTGCATCCTTTCATAACCTAATATTATTGGGAAATGCTGCTAATTCTCATTACTTTTCTAGCCAGGACAAGAAGACAAACGGATGCATCTTACATGCAGCCCAGGGAACTCAGTGCCCAGCCTGTCACAGCTCACTTTCTGGTACACCTGTAACCATGACAACTCTATTGGCGCAAGTTGCCATGGAGCATAATTTAACCTGGAGCAGATTTAAAAAAAAAATGAATGTGAAAAAACTCAATTTTGTCTTCTCAGGGGACCATCAGAGATGGGCTCTCTGGTGATATGCTCTTAACTATCCTGCTCATTTAATTACTTTTTCTTGTGATTTCCCTGGGGAGGAGTTTCTGCCAGGAGTGATTTCCTGGGAAAGCTAGAGATGCTTATATGGAAATGATTGGTGTGATGAGGTCCAGTAGCTCACAAGACCTTGGGCTAGTCTGTGATACAAGATTTTTACCATGTCCTCTTAATTTCATCTTATTTCGGCTGCATTAGTTCTCAGGAGGGGAATAACCAGACTCTTCATTACAATTCAGAGCTAGAAGGAGTTCAGGTGAGAAAACGGGGAAGGGAATAAGAGATGGAGTTAAACCCACTGGATTTAGGTCTAGGGTCATATATCAAATCCAGGAAAGCTGAACAACTAGAAAAGGGTAAGAAGGAAGAGGTGGGACTCAAATAATGGTAAAACCCCATAATCTTAACTTTAACTAAGAAATATCAGTACCTCATTATTACTTTTGTTTCTTAAAAGAAATATGCATTTCTTAGAACTCTTTATAGCAATGAGCAGCTTTCATGGCTGAATTAAAGTCTCTAAATACTGTTTCTCAGAGATTCTTAACAAATGGCTGATTCTACACCTGAGGCAGGAAATGTACAAGGTGGTCCTGGGAGACCTGGCTGTGCAGAAGAGGAAGAAGCTCTCAAACATTAATGGGGTGATATCAGAGGCACCTCAGGAGATCAGTATGAATAGTTCCCTACTGCTAAAAATGGAACAACTTGGACATAAAAAAATTAATGCAATTGACCAAATTGGAATCCTTAAGTTTCTACTGATACTTAAAGGAAAAAAAAGTTCAGTGGTTGATTTTTTGGATATTGTTAGGGATGTTGATAAAGAAAGGGGGAAAAAAAATCAAGTATCTGTCCTGTCTCTTTTGTATAGCAACTTTTCAGGGTAACCAACTAGTTGATCCAAGTTCTTTGTAGACCATTCCTACTAATAAATGCAAATGGGAGGATACTGTTATTCTTTCAGAGCAATGCATTTAGGTAACAATCAGCAATGGATGCTGAAACCCCTGAGTGAAATATTGTTGAGGAACTTCATAAGGCTAGATCAGCTAAATCCACTGATGGAACTAGACTAAGATTGAAACAATAAGACCTCTTGTGCTTACTCATGTGGTATAGCAGCATCATCTTGGAGGCATTCTGGTTTAAAAAATTAACTAGAATCCAGCCAAACATTTGCCTTAAAATTTTTTGAATTAATTTTATTAGGTAGGATCATGGCATGATGGTCATATATATTTTTTTAATGTCCTTAGAAATGCACTCTGAAGTAATTTGGAGTGATGTGGCATAATACCTAGCATTTTCACTAAGTTACTCTTGCAAATAAATAAACACCCAAAAAGATGTGTAGATAAAACAGGGCTGACAAAATGCTGATAACTTCGAAAATTGGGTAGTTAGGGACTTGCGTTATCCTCTCTATTTTTATGAGTGTTTGAAGATTTGCATGATGAAATATGGGCTACACAGTTCTAGGAGACGGGAAGCAATTATTTTTTGCTCCAAAAGGAATAAAAAGCAGCTGCATTTTATGTTGGTTATGAGAGCTGTCCAGAGTCTTCACGCCGATGCTCTAGTTTAGCAAACAGTGAGCCACCAGCAGGTTCTCATCACAGTCATTCCTCGGAATTTACCTTTCATCAAGCATGTAATTAGCACCTGAAGTCTGAGAGCTTTTCTTAGTTGTTCCTGGTCTCTCATTTTTCACTTTTTCTCTTTTCTCCATCTAGTCTCTGATTGCATGTGTACACTCGGAGGTAGGGCTCTTTAAAAGACTGTTGGCTGATATTAGAGAATATGTCTGATTCTGAATAAGCAAAACATTTAAGGATACATCATTTTCAAGTGATTTATTTAATTATTTAATTTAATTTTTTTTTCCTGATAACCTGGTTAGTATTAAATATCTGACAGGGCAATACTCAACTAGTGTTGACTACTAATCCCAACGAATACTAGAGTCATACAAGACTGTCGTGCATCTATGCCATGACATGGCAACATTCAAAGAAAGTCAAAACAAATAATTAGAGCAATGCTTAACTTCCTTTTTCAATTTCCATCTATTTTGAAAGTAATAGTCCAAAATAGTCTCCTTTAATTCCTCTACCCTAAAGCTACTCATTTTGCTCTGTTTGCTCCTTGTGAACATATGCTGTAATAGTTGTAGTAAATTTGAAGCTTTGGACTATTTTTTAAACTTATATTACAGGGATATTTGCCTTCTGTTGGAACTTAATATTTTTTAAAATTTTTATTGTTATACAACTCACATACAATAAAACTCATGCTTTGAAAATATATCAAACAGTGGCTTTAATATATTCACTGCACTAATTCCAGAACATTGTCATCAAAAATAAACCCTGCACCTATTAGCAATCATTCCTCATTTCCTCCACTTCAGCTTTGGTAACCATTAACCTACTTTAAGAAATGAATTTACCTATTCTGAATGTTTTGTATAAGTGGAATCATTCAATATACGAACTTAGGTGTCTGGCTTCTTGCAATTAACATAACATTTTCAAGTTTCATCCATGTAACAGGGTGCATTTGTGCTTGATTCTTTTTGTGGCTGAATGCTATTCTATTTACAGTTATGCCACATTTCATTTATTCATTCATTAGTTGATAGACATTCAATTTATTTCTACATGTGGCTATTATGAATAATGATACTATGAGCAATGTCTACAGGATTTTGTGTGGACCTATGTTAATTCTCTTAGGTGTATATATATATATGAATGAAATGACTGGAGCACATAGAAACTCTGTATAATTTTCTGAGACATTATCAAACTGTTTTTCTATGGTGCTGCATCATTTTACATTCCCACCAGCTGTATAAACATTCTAATTTTCCCACACCTTCATCAACACATAGTATCTTCCATCTCTTTCATTATAGCTATCCAAGTGGGTATGAAGCTCATTATGGTTTGATTTGCATTTCCCTAATGACTAATGATGTTGAGCATATTTTGGTGTGTTTATTGGCTATATGCATATCTTCTTTGGAGACGTGTGTGTGTGTGTGTGTGTGTGTGTATGTGTGTGTGTGTGTGTATTTTTGGTCATGTATATACATATTTTTTGTCTCTCTCTCTCTCTCTCTCTCTCTCTCTCTCTCTCTATATATATATATATATATATATATATATATATATATATATATAATTTGTCTTTTTATCATTCAGTTGTAAGAATTCTTTATACATTCTGGCTACTAGACCCTTTTCAGGTATGATTATTTGTAAACAATTTTCTCCTATTCTGTGGGTTATCTTTTTATTTTCTTGGTGGTGATTCTTCATTGTTGGCTTTTGACACTTTGATCACAGCATGTATAGGTGTGAATTTCCTTGAGTTTATCCTTCTTGGAGTTTGCTGAGCTTTTTGGATGTAGAGATGGGCTTTCATCAAATTTAAGGAGTTTTAACTTATCATTTCCTCAAATATTTCTATGACGCTTTTTCTTTGTCTTTGTGACTCTTATTATGCATATATTGATATACTTCATGGCGTCTGTCTTAGTTCATTGGGGCTGCCATAACGAAAATACCAGGCTGGGTGGCTTTAACAACAAACATTTATTTCTCCCAGTTCTGGAGTCTGGGAAGTCCAAAATCAAGGTACTGACAAATGAGATAGATGTCTGGTGAAGATCTACTTTGTGGTTTATAGATGCTTGTCTAATTGCTAATGTCCTCACATGGCAGAACAGAGAGAGGAAATAAACACTCTCATAACTCTTAGAAGGACACTGTGTTAGTTTCTCACCACTGTGATCAAAATACCTGATAATAACAACTTGCAAGAGGAAAAATTTATTTTGGCTCATGGTTTCAGAGGTTCCAGTTCATGGTCAACTGACTCCCTTGCTCTGAGCCCAAGGTGAGGCAGAACATCATGGTGAAAGGGTGTCGTGGAGAAAGGTGCTCAGTGAAGCAGAGAGTGCACTCAGCATGTGAAGAGCCAGAAAGAAATCATATAATCCCTAAGGTTTGCCTCAGGGACCCACTTACTGCAGTCATCCCCACTCACCTACAGTCATCACTCAGTACTCCATTCAAATTATTAATTCACCAAATGGATCAACCCACTGATTAGGTTATAACTCTCATAATCTAATTGTTTCACCTCCTGCATCAGCACAGTTTTTGAGGGGATACCTCATATCTGAACCGTAATAGACACTAATCCTACTTTTTAGAACTCAACCTTCATGATCTCATTCAATCCTAAGTATCTCCCAACTTTGTTTAGCAACAGAACTAGGAATGGATGTCCTGCATGCCACTGGAGCCTCTGTGAGGTACAACCTCACATTTTACTGACATCTTCTGACGGCCAGCATTTGTGCAACCCAGGTGAGGCCTTCCCAAGCATAGCTATGTCAATGACATCTAAATCCAAGTCACTAAATCCTGAGTCACTGTCATATCCCACTGTGATTTTTTTTTGAACCATCAAAGCATGTTTTCTTAGGGTTGGTATGGCTGTATAGTTTGGGATTTGCCATCTAACTTTCTGAAAGTTGCACAAAAGTCACTTGCCCTGATTGACCTGGGGCAGCCCATGTCATGGGCACTGTGATGAAGAGGCATTTGATTCTTAAGGTCCCCTTCTCAGGTGAGGAAACGAATATCTGTGTTCACTCTATGACATCACCAAGCAAGACAAATTGTATAGTCCTTAGAGTTCCAAGAATGTCTTTGCTTTTTCTCCAACACCAGGGCCAATGGAATGATTGTGAATAAGAAATTTTAAAAAAGAAAAATAATGGTTGTCAAGTGGACTGAAAAATATCATAGCATGATATTTTAAAATATCCATGGGATAATAGTGAGTATTAGGCAAAAAAAATTAAAAAGTAATTTCTAGTTAAATAAGTTTGTAAAACATTGGGTTAAACAAAGGCAGACAGTTTTCTTTAAGGCTTGTTCTTTCTTCTAATATGTCATATTTATCCATTTATTTAAAATTTTAGTTAACTCTTAATATGTGCTAGGCCATCTTTTGGGTACTTGGGATATGTCAGTGAACCAGACATAAAATTCTTTGAGTTTATACTTCTTTAGGGTGTGGAGGAGGCAATAAGCACAATAAACAGATCAATGATGTCATATGTTAGAAGGTGATAAAAACTATGTGAAACAAGTAGAGCAGAATAAGGGAATAAAGAATGTTCAAGGAGGGGTGGGGTGGAATTGAAATTTTAAATGTGGAAACTGTCTCATTGAGAAAGTGATATTAGGTTGAGAACTTAAAGGGACTGAGGGAACTATCCAGGCAGGTATCTAGGGAAGAACATTTCAAGTAAATGAATTAGGCCCCAAGGCAGGAACACTAGCTTCAAGGAAGCTAGTGTGGCTGGAGTAAGGAAAAGGAGGCTGAGGGATTAGGAAAGGAGGTCTGAGAGAGATTATAAACCATGATTAGGACTTTGGATATTACTCTGGGTAAAGCGGGGGCCACTGAAGGACTTTAAGCAGAAAAGTCCCCAAGAGAAAAGCCTTGGGAAGACAATTAGACATGCTTCTAAGACTGTGGGAGATTCACCCAGCACAGAAAATCAGGAGTGCATCTATATATTCCAGCAACAAACTCTTACAAATGTAATATAAAAAAGAAATTAGTTAAGTAGGAAAAACAACAACAACAAAACAGAAGTAAAACCAAAAGAAGAAAGATAAGACTCATGATTAATATTCCAAAGATTATTGAAAGACATTGCGGCGGGGGAGGGGGGATTGAATAAACAGGAAACTATACCATGTTCATGAACAGGAAAATATAAAGATGTCATTTCTCCCCTGATAAAGATGTAAGACAAACGTTTTCAATAGAGTTTCTTTTTGAGACAATTTAACATATTCTATATAGAGAACAAATATTTTTAAAATAGTAGATAAAGTTTGATGTAGATAAACACACATATTTTAAGGTTAAAACTCACGTTTTAAAAGCCCATATGGAGCAAAGATGAATTGATTTCAGGGTAATGTTCCCTTTTGGAGACAGGGTAGGAAAGGAATCAGCAAAGAAGGCAATGCTGCTTCAACTCTGTCTACAGTGTTTTGCTTTGACATGGTAGTATTTCCCATAATCCCAGCAACTCAGGAGGCTGAGGCAGGACAATTCCAAGTTGGAGGCCAGCCTCAGTAATTAGAGAGGTCCTCAGTAACTTACTGAGACCCTGTCTCAAAATAAAAAATAAAAAAAAAGGACTGGGGGTATGGTGCAATGGTAAATCACTTCTGGGTTCAATTCCCAGTACCAAAAATAGGTAAAAATGGTAATGAAGGAAAAGTGAACCTGCTGACAAAATAAAAAAAATTCACTCTCTGGACTAAATAGAAGAAAGGACAAAGCTGAAGGGAAAATTAGGGAGCTAGAAGATCAGACCAACTGCAGCATAGCAGAAATGACAGTGGTGTCACTGTGGCTGAGGACCCTCTGTCACACTGTACCAATGATGGCATAATGGCACAACCAAAAACATTTCCTATGACCCCCAAGAGGAGGCATGAAATTGCTAGCAGGGAGAACATTTTGCTGCCCAAAAAGGTGGTCTTAATGATTTTTAAAAAGGTGGTCTTCAAGATGCTTTGAAAAGCAGCCCAAGGACAAGCAGTAGCAGAGGTCAATGTGGAGAGATGACTCAGAAGGTCCCATGTGAAGAGATGATGGGATAATACAAATCCAGCAAAGTCAGCACAGGAAGGATCCAGTGCCAACTTCCCCAAACCACAATGTCTTGATGCTGCATGACTCCTCAGTGGGATACTGGCCAGGGGAGAAAATGAGACACTTAAATATTGAATGGAAAGGAAAAGAAATCATGAATTGAATGGAAAAAAACTGAATTGACTAAGGTTGACCTCAATTAAGTAAAAACCATGCCAGTAAGTGGTACAGGGGCATAAGACAGAAATTCACTTGAGTTATAAGGAAAACAATCACATTTAATCAAGAGAAAGGAGAAAACAATAAAAACAAAAGAAAGAAGGAAAGAGTGAGGGAAAGGAAGGGAGACCATAACACGGTAGCAGGTTCTGAGGTTTCACCTGCATTCAGCAACTTGAACCTTCCTCCACTCTGAGTATCACTGAATGCCTGCCCACAGCAGAGGCCAATGTTGATCCTTCAATACTTCCAGTTCCCTGGTGGGGTTGATCAGCCTCTTTGTAGCATGTTGAGCTCATGGGTGCCTTTCATCATATAGGATGCAAAAACTTGTCCTCATTTGAAATAGATATAAGTCCTGGGTATGGATTTGCCTTCCCTATCCACAAAACTTCTGCTAGCAGTCCCATCCACAGACTTACAATATACCTTACTCACTATTATGGTATCACTCTTATTCTTCCAATAAAAGAATTCATTTATAGCAATGGGCTCATAGCCATGAACTTCCCTATTCTAGTCATCTACCTATAATCTAGGAGCATAGACTCCATGCCTGACTGAACAGTGGTATGGCCTACTGAAGACCACATTATGGCACCAGCTGAGAGACCATGTGCAAATGGGGTGCTGTCCCATAGGATATGATATATGTTCTAAACCAGCAACCAACATATATGCTACACTTCCCAGAGCCAGGGTGGACAGATGCAGGAGTCCAAGGACCCAGAATCTTCTAACATGACAGCCAAGTTGTGCATAAGACAATGGTAGTAACACTTCTCCTTAGTGTACCTAATAACACACAGATAATTTTTTTTGTTCCTTTATCCACATCCTAGGGTTTTGTTGGTATGTGTCTTGCTGCCTAAAAGAAGAGAGCCTTTATGGCACTGAACACTGCATTTATTAAGTTGGAGATTGGAGATTGGGTTCTTATGCCATCAAAGCAAAACAGAGGCAAGATTCACTTCTCCTCGTTTCTCTAAATGAGTACTACTACAGACTCTGAAAATAACCCAAGAGCCAATCGAAGAAGAACTCTGAATGATAGAAAGAGGGAGGCTGACTGGGACCTGGTGATTGAAGGAACAACATGGCGACCGGGCAACTTCAATCCCTCCACCCAACAGAAGACGGTGACCCAGGTCCAGTGTTTCCCAATCCCTGTGTTAGCAGCAGAAGCTTATTCAGATAGGTTTTCTCAGCCTTCCCTGAATTGAAGGGATCCAGGGAGACCCAACAACAATAAGCAGCCAGGGATAGTGCTTTCCTTTCCCACCGGGCCTGAGATGGGCCTCCCCTGCTAAGAGATATTTGGAAAGACAGGTGCTCCAGATAGGAGTAATTCTACTGTAATCCCACAGAGCATCTTTCTCCCCAGCAGTTAGAGACTCCCCTTCTCCACCTGGGTGATTGGGTGGCCATGGAAGGTGTATCCTACCACAAGTGCCCTTCCTAGAAAGCAATTTTTGTCCCTATGGACCAGAGACCCCTTTTCTCCAACTAGAGGCACCAGGCAGTTGACCTGGGAAATCTTTGGCCCATAGGCAGCATCAGTAGGGATCAAGGGAAGCCTCAGTGAACCAGACATACCACAGGCCAAATTACATTGCAAAGACTGAAAATTAAATGGATATTGGAACCACATCCCACTAAAGTAGGCCAAGACCTGCATACTGAACCTAAATAAAGTAATAGTTTGCTACAATAAAAAAAACTAAACAGGATCCAGAATCTTCTAACACGACAGCCAAGTTGTTCAGAAGACAATAAAAAGTCACTCATACCAAGAACTAGAAACATCGCAGATAAGAAAAGACCATCAATCAACATCAACACTGAGTTGAATCAGATGTTGGAATTATCTGGCAAGGATTGGAAAGCAGCCACCATAAAGATGCTTGAACCATCATGAAAAATTCTCTGGAAGCAAATGAAAAAAAAATAGAAAATCTCAGCAAGGAAATATAAGTTATTTTAAAAAGAAACCAAATGGAAATTATAGAACTAAAAATATAATTACAGAAATAAGAAACTCTGGAGATGAGAGAGGGTACAATAAATGGACTTGAAGGACAGATCTATAGAGGTTGCCCATTCTGAACAATAGAGAAAAAGTAAATGAAGGAGAGGTCTTTGATGGGCAAAAGGTTAAACAAACTGGTTTATCTGTACCACATGACACCACTTGGTGGTAAAAATGAACAAATTATTGATACATGCAACAACTTGAGTGAATCTCAAGGGCATTATACTGCACGAACAAAGCCAATCCCCAAAGGTTACAGACTCTACTATTCCTTTTATATAATGTTCCCACATTGACGAATTATAGAAATAGGTAACATTTTGGTGATGGTCGGAGGTTCAGGAGCAAGTGGAGCATGGAGGAGGGAGCTGGTGTGGTTATAGAAGGTACCACCAGAGGTCCTTTGATGGGGGAACTGTTCTGTGTCTTGACAGGTGGCAGATGTACAAAATCTACAAATGGCATAAAATTCCAAAAAATGAAATACACATACACAAATGAATACCACCAGTAAAATGGGAAATCAGGGTGGTATCCTGGTGTGGTAATATGCTATAGTTCCCTCCATGGGGGGAAATGAGGTGAATGGCACATGGAATCTTTCCACATTATTTCTTATAGCTGCATGTGAATCTATATGATTATCTCAAAATAAAAAGCAGAGGGGTTTGTTTGGTGTCCCAGCTGGTAATTGTGCTGACTTTTGGTCTGGTTGTCCTCACTGCTCCCCCTTCCCTCCTTTCTCTGTATCACAGGGACAGGGATGAGCCCAGTAGGCTCCCTTGCTCTCAGGCTTCTGGCTGAGGAGCATTGGTGGAAGACGAAAGGGCAGGCAAAGGGCAAGAGCCACCAAGTTTTCCCTCCCCTTCTTCACCATCTCAGGTGGCCTCTCCAGCAATGACTGACACTTCGACAGCTCCAGCTCCTGGCAGATAGGTTTTCTGGGAGCAACTCCAAGCCCCTGGGCTCCAGTACTCTTCCAGCCTGGGGGTGGCATGGCTCTCTGCTCTTAACCTCTCAGTTGCCTTACCATCCCCACTGGCCTCTCATTCTTTTTTCCTTTTCTTTTTCCCATAGCTTTATGGATGTAAAATTGAGTACAATAGAATGCACATATTTTGAGGGCTGAGGTCGTGGCTCAGAGGTGGAGTGCTTGCTCAGAGGTGGAGCGCTTGCCTAGCATGCGTGTGGCTTTGGGTTCAATCTTCAGCACCACATAAAACTGAAAGATAAATGTTAAAAAAAATGCACATATTTGAAGTATGCAATCTGATCAGTTTTGACACATATGTAACCAATACAATCAATGTAAAAATATTTTCATTACTTTTTTTTTAAATTTGAAATCATGCAGACTGTGTTTCCTGCATGATTTATTACATTAGAAATCACCTTCAGATATATAGAACTCCCATCTCTGCCGCAGTCTGGCTGGGCACAAATCACGAGCCACTAAAGCAGGAACAAATTTTATTTTTTCTACTGCAAGAGAAAACCTCACACACGCTCCTGGGGAATCCTCCCGAAAAAACCACGAGGCTCCTCCAGGAACCCCCAGCCGGAAATATCTCCCCGGGAAAACCCTCCTCCTGCCCTTCGCCAACCAATGGGAACTCCCGGGGAATCCCCGTGAGAACTAAAAATAGCGCGAGAACTCAAAATTAGCGCTAGAACTCAAAAGTAGCGGCAGAGGCGGATATTAACGCCTTGCCTGTCAATCAATACTGTTGGCAAAATGCCAGGGGCCATACAGACTCGGCTGTGGCTCTCAGCATCTCCCCCCTTCTGTTTAAATAAACAACAAGTAATGTGGCTTAGGGACCGTGCCTGTTAGGTAGTCCAATTCAACATATGGTCCTTACCCGTCATCGGATGAACTGACCTCTAGGCGTCAGCCTCCTGTCTTAGGTTGGTACCACTGCAATCGGATCATACCCGTCACTGACTACCGGTCCAGCATACAGCCATACTTGTGGATAGGCCTTTGCACCAGTGGGGGGGGTGAGGTTCTTTGCCTCACCTCTGTTGGCCCCCAAACTTGTCCTTGGTGCCAATGGGGGGGTGAGGTTCTTTGCCTCACCTCTGTTGGCCCCCAAATTTTAGACCATCACTAGTAGAAGGGAGGAGGATGAAAAATGCCATGACACCAAGCCAATTGAGGGCTCCTTTGAAAAATTGTACCACCGGTGACACCATCAGCAAAGATGCCAGCATTACCACAATTCGCTGCACCAACAGATAGTTCACAATGCATACAAGTGATACATAGTCCAGGCAAGTTCTGCAAGCAGTTCAAAGTAGAGGAATCTGTCAATATGTCCATTTCTTCCCAAAGTAAATCTACTCCTTGATTGAGCATTACTTGTTGAGTTATTATTCACTGATGCATCAGTTTATACAGTTTGTTGATAGCTACCGAAGAAGCTGTAGTTTGGTTTTATCTTTGTCTTCACCGGCACTGGGATGAAGATAGGAATTCTGGCAATGATGCTAGGAAAAAAATTATGTAACATTCCAACAGGCATTAAGAAAACAATTTTTTGAACAATTTACATTATCCTGAACAGAATTATTAAATATAATGAGAAGGAGAGGTGAAAGCAAACAAACAGATCTGTTAACCTCCTTATTTGTTCACATATAAAAACAATTTTCAACAGCTGTTTACCCAATCTAAATTAAACCATTAAAATCACGTGAATAAAAAAATTCGGATCCATTTATTCATGAGCGCTCCTCATATAAGATATATGGACATACACACATACAGACATACAACACAAAACAGAAGTGTGCGCACATAACATACAACATATAAGACAATAATAAAGGCCTTGTAGCTTTACCTAGGTGAAATCTCCATTGCAATGTTTAAAAACTCCACAGTCAAAAAATAAAACACAGTCAAAAAACAAAACTGATCAGAAAAACATTAACCTAGGTTTGTATGAGCTCAAAAAATAAAATAGAACTTTATGATGTGGGAAAAATGCAATAATAAAATAGATATTGAAAAAAGGCACCGTGGTTAATCACTGTCGCAGATGTAAGAATAGCCAAGCTGGAGCTCTGGATATCAGCTGTTATGGATTTCAGTCAAATCATCTTCTTTTTCTGTAGAAATTGTTTTGGTTAACCTCTCTGGAATCCAAATCGGCTGCTGTTCTCCCTGTGGGAACACACAAACGGAACCCCGACTCCAGACAATAACTGGGTCGGGACCTTTCCATTGTCCTGTTAGAATATCTTTCCAAAGTACCTTAGGCTTATGTACATTTTTCGGATACATATGTCTTTCCGCAGCACTAAGTCCTGATGAATCCAAATTTAGAAAGTTTAGAGTAAAAAGGGTTATTTTAAGTTTATCTTTGGGGGATATATACCCCTTTCCAATTCCCTCTTTTTGCTTTAATAAGTACGTTTTAATAGTTTGATGAGCTCTTTCAACTATGCCTTGTCTCTGTGGATTGTATGGGATTCCTGTTATATGAGTAATACCAAAAGATGAGCAAAATTGTTTAAAAGAGTTAGAAGTGTAACCAGGACCATTATCAGTTTTTAACTGTTTAGGAACACCCACAGTGGCAAAATTTTGTAAGCAATGAGCTATAACATCTTTAGTTTTTTCTCCGGCATGAAGGGAGCCCATCAAAAATCCGGAAGAAGTATCAACTGTAACATGTAAATATTTTAATTTTCCAAATTCTGGCAAGTGTGTGACGTCCATCTGCCAAATATGGTTAGGTATCAGTCCTCTAGGATTGACTCCAAGATTAACTTGTGGTAAAAAGGTCACACAATTTTGGCATTGTTTTATTATATGCCTGGCTTGTTCCTTAGTTATTTTAAAACGCTTTTGTAAAGTATTAGCATTAACGTGAAACCTTTTATGAAAATTTGTAGCTTCTTCTACAGTAGAAAAAATATGTATATCATGTGTAGTTTTATCTGCTAAATCATTGCCCAAACTAAGGGCTCCAGGCAATCCTGTATGTGCCCTGATATGTCCTATAAAGAATGGATCTTTTCTATCCCAGATTAGACTTTGTATAGTGGAAAACAAAGAGAAAACAGTAGAGGAAGGGGAAATCCTACCAGCATCTTCAAGGGATATTATAGCATTAACTATATACTGACTATCAGAAAATAAATTAAATACAGAATCTTTAAACATCACAAAAGCTTGTAAAACTGCATTGAGCTCTACCTTTTGAGCTGATTGTTTGGGAACTAAAAATGTAAAAGTTTGATCAGGGGTAACTACTGCTGCTGTACCATTATTAGACCCATCAGTGAATATATTTGGAGCATTCACGATAGGTGTTTTTCTTGTCATTTTAGGAAAAACTACAGGATGCTTAGACCAAAAAGACAACAAAGGATTAGATGGTAAATGATTATCAAATGAAACATTTGATTTACACATGATTATTGCCCATGTATTTAACTCATTAGCTAACTCATCAATTTGCTCCATAGTATATGGAGTAATAATTTTATTGGGAGAAATTCCAAACACTCCCTTTGCTGCTTTTATTCCTTTCAGTATTAATTGTCCTACAGCCTCAGGATACCTAGTAAGAATAGTGTTAGGAGAGTAAGATAAATGTATCCACAATAATGGACCTTCTTGCCAAAATACTCCTGTAGGAATATTTTTTGTTGGTATTACAATGAATAATAAAGGCAAACTTATATCAATTCTGTCCAAATGCATATTTTCCATATATGTTTCAATAATTTTTAATGCCTTTCTTGCTTCAGGAGTTAATATGCGGGGTGAATTTGGATCTGATGGACCTTTTAGGATATCAAATAAAGGTCCCAACTCTCCTGTTGGTATGCCTAGATAAGGCCTTATCCAATTTATATCTCCCAACAACTTTTGAAAGTCATTAAGTGATTTGAGTTGATCTACTCGTATTTGAATTTTAGGTGGACGGACCATGGTTGAGGATAATAGAACTCCTAAATAATTAATTGGAAAATTTAATTGTACTTTATCTATTGCTATCTCTAGATTATAATTTTTTAACAAATTTGTAAGTGTGGCATAACATTCCAACAATGTGTTTTTATCTTTGTGTGCTAACAATACATCATCCATATAGTGAAATATTTGTAGTTCAGGATTTTGATTTCTAAGTGGCTGGATTGCTTTATTAACATAAATTTGACACATAGTTGGGCTGTTAGCCATCCCTTGAGGGAGCACTTTCCATTCATATCTCTGATCAGGACCTTCATGATTCAGTGCAGGGATAGTAAATGCAAAATGTGGACTATCCTCAGGATGAATTGGAATTGAAAAGAAACAATCTTTAATATCTATAGCTAAAACATACCAGGTTTTTGGTAAAGCAGACAATTGAGGAATCCCTGATTGAGCAGGTCCCATAATAACCATCTCATTATTAATGGCTCTTAAATCTTGTAATAATCTCCATTTACCAGATTTCTTTTTAATGACAAAAATGGGAGTATTATAGGGAGATACAGAAGGTTGTATATGTCCCTCCGCTAATTGTTGTTTGACCAGGTCATGGGCTGCTTGTATCTTTTCTTTAGTCAGGGGCCACTGAGAAACCCATACTGGTCTATCTGATTTCCAAGTGATTTTTATTGCCTCAGTGACCCCTTCTGAAAACCCAGTCCATGTCTATTTATTCTTTGATCTATTTGTATTGGTGCTGCTATACCTTGTTCTTGTTTTTCTAATCTTTTTCCTTTCCTAAAACCTTGTCTAGCCATAATAGTGGGTGCATTTTGATTGATATTATTTGTTAATGTCAAACCTAATTGATCTAAGACATCTCGTCCCCATAAATTTACGGGAAGATGATCCAATACATATGGCTGTATAGTTCCTTCACATCCTTCAGGATCCTTCCAATCTAAGACCATTGCACTTCTATGGGGATTAGTTGCCACTCCTAGGCCTCGAAGCGTTTGAGTGGCTTGTTGTAATGGCCAATGTTTTGGCCATTCTTGACGAGATATGATGCTAAGGTCTGCACCTGTATCCAGTAGCCCATTAAATTCATGTCCTTGAATATTTAGTTTTAGCATTGGGCGAGAATCTAAATTCAAAGACAGCATAGCCCAATCTACACCTGTGGAGCCTAAACCCCTGGAACCTCTTTCCATAGTAGTACTGGAAAATTTATCATGTAGGCTGGATATTATTAATAACTGTGCTATTCTATCTCCTGGTGAAATTACTGATATACCCTTTGGAGAACTAGCTATAATTTTTATTTCACCTTCATAATCGGGATCAATTACCCCGGGACTTATCATAAGTCCTTTTAGCGTAGAAGAACTACGTCCTAACAATAAGCCTACTGTTCCTTTGGGAAGAGGTCCTTTTACTCCTGTGGGAATGATTTGAACTCCCATCTCTGGAGTTAGTACTGCTCTGGCGGAGGCGCAGATGTCCAACCCTGCGCTCCCTCTGGTTCGTCTGATGAGAGATTGGATGGATAATGTGTCCTGGGTACTACCCTGATGGGGTTGCTGGGTTCCTCCATGGTTTTTCTGGGTTCCTCCAGTGCCCCGTACATTTGTGGTCGTGGGCCCCGGAGCATTGGGCCCCCCTGTCCGTTTTTTGGCAATGGAGCCTGATGCCTTTCTCCACGATATCGTGGGTAACCACCTGGTCCTTGTCCATTTTTTGATAATGGAGTACCCTCTATGGTGGTTTGAGAACGGCATTCATTAGCCCAGTGTCTCCCTCTACGGCATCGTGGGCAAATATCTGGTGTTCTATTCCTTTGATACCTAACTTTGTTATACCTTCCTCCTATGGGGCAACTCCTTTTAAAATGTCCTGTTTGTTCACAATTGTAGCATGTTTTTGGCCTGGCATCTAAAGCCTGTTGTACTGCTGCCAAGACTTGTCCTTGTTCATTAATGTCTCTACATAATTTAATATATGTGTTTAAATCTTCATGTTTCCATGGTCTAATGACCTCTCTGCAGCAACGATTTGCTTGGTCATAAGCCAGTTGTTTTATAAATGGCATTGCTTGTTCTGTGTCACCAAAAATTTTGGAGGCTGTTTGAATAAGCCTATCTACAAAGTCAGCGTAAGGTTCATTAGGTCTCTGTATTACCTTAGATAGCTGACCTTGTAAATCTCCATGTCCTTGTAAAGTCTTCCATGCCCTAACTGCGTCTGCAGCAATCTGTGCATATACAGCAGGATCATATTGAATTTGTTGCCGCTGACCCTCATAAGGTCCTTTTCCTAGCAACATCTCTAGACTTCTTTGAGGGTAACCGGCTGCTGCATTTCGTCTAGCTGTCTCCCTGCAAAATTCCTCATTGGCAACCTTCCATAACAAATATTGTCCTCCATTTAGCACAGATCTACACATGCTAGCCCAATCTGCTGGAGTCATGTCCAAGTTAGTAATGGATTCGACCATGCTTACAGTGAAGGGTGCATGAGGACCATAGGTTGTTACAGCCTCCTTTAATTGCTTCACTGTTTTGAACTCTAACTCACGGTGAATTCGCTGCCCTCCTGCCTGCTCAAGTACAGGGCATGCTAATCTTTGAGGTCCTGTCTCAGGATCCCATCTATCAACTACGGGGGTTGAGGGGGTTGAGGGCCGCTCAGCTATCTCCATAGGTGGAGCTGTTGGCTGAATTACGCCCTCTGGTGATAGATCGGTGTTAGTAGCAGCCTCCTGTTGTTGCTTCCCCCCTGATAGCTGTTTCTCCTCTAAGCTTTCTTCCTTTAAATTTTCTTCCTCTGTCTGACTAGCTTGAGAGACCTTCTCTTTTGCTTGATCTAAATTGTCTTTCTCCATGGTTTGAACCTCTAACAATTTATTTAACACTCTTTCAGTTTGTTTTTTACTAATTTCTAATCTGTTACAAAGATAACGCAACCCAAAAAGATAACACAAAACAAGACCGAAACAGAATGAAACAAAAATGGAACAAAAAATCGTTGTATCAATTTTCCTATTTTCTGGACATGTGCATTTGTGGTCTATTTCTATCTCTTCCTCAGGGGCAAACAACTTCAAACCTTGAGCCAACCATTTTTCCCAGTCTGCCTGAGAAAATTCTAGGGATAGGCAGCTTGAAACAAAACCAAAACAAATCAAAGCAAGAACATATTGTTTTTTAAAATGGTCACCCATTCTCTTGCCTTCCCTTAGGGGTAAGCAATTTCACTTACCCCGAAGCTTCAGACGTTCCCCGTCCGGGCCGCCAAATGCCGCAGTCTGGCTGGGCACAAATCACGAGCCACTAAAGCAGGAACAAATTTTATTTTTTCTACTGCAAGAAAAAACCTCACACACGCTCCTGGGGAATCCTCCCGAAAAAACCACGAGGCTCCTCCAGGAACCCCCAGCCGGAAATATCTCCCCGGGAAAACCCTCCTCCTGCCCTTCGCCAACCAATGGGAACTCCCGGGGAATCCCCGTGAGAACTAAAAATAGCGCGAGAACTCAAAATTAGCGCTAGAACTCAAAAGTAGCGGCAGAGGCGGATATTAACGCCTTGCCTGTCAATCAATACTGTTGGCAAAATGCCAGGGGCCATACAGACTCGGCTGTGGCTCTCAGCACATCTCCATGTCAACCATTTCAAATTTAAAGGGTGCACTTATAAATATTTCAGAGGTCAAGGAAGAAAGCTCAAGAAAAGTAAATAAAAAGTGCTTTGAACTAAGTGGTGATAAAAGCTTAAAATATCAGGATCTGTGGGATTAAACAGTACTCGGAAGAACACTTATAACTTAAAGTACTTGTATCAGAAAGAAGCTAGAATAACAATCAAATAATTTTCAAATTATGTAATAGGAAGGAAAAAATAAGAGTAGGAGCAGAAATATATGAAATAGAGAAAAAAATAATACAGCTGAAATTTGACAAAAATCAAACAAGTCTAATCAAGAAAAAAGCAAGAAAACAAAAATTAGTGTCAATGGAAAGGGAGCTACCAAAATGACCCTACAGATGCTAAAAATATATTAATATATTTTTATTACAATTGTATGCCTACATATGTGATAGCTTACATAACATGGTGTATATTGGAGAAGGATCCTTGTGCTACTGTGGCCTCTCATTATTGATTCATTCTCCTGTCAATATTTGTAACAAAATCTCATATATTTTAAATACTTGAGTGCTTTCTGTTTTCCTGTGGATCCTGACTGATATGGCTAGCAGCAGTCATGGTGCCTACCTAAGGTGGTAACAGACCACATTTTATAGTTCTATTTCTCATACTGGCTTGACCATAAATAGGACTGTGACGATCATTAACACTGGGGTGGGGTATTGTGGTTGTGTGTCTCATAAATCCCCAAAGGACAGTGTATATGCTACCAAAGATGAGGAAAGCAAAGTGTGTCACTGGGCCTTTCCCAAGAAAGGAGAATCTGGGCATTGTGCTGAATCTGAGAAGGGCTCTCTAACTCTTGCAATAGTAGCAAGGACACGGTGGGGTACCCTGCCCATTTCCCTTCAATACACCCTAAACACCCCCTGATGCTTCCATGGACAGTTATTGGGCATACTGACAGCGTCCCACCACAGTTCCTGTGAACTATTGCCTGGGCTGTTCTCTGGTTGTAGAACTGTACTCAATCTATATGGGGGGGCAGGCCAGAAATCCCCATGACTCCCCAAAAGCAATCTTCAACTAATAAGGGGAAAGAGTTGGTGGATTAATATCTCAGCTTCCTGGTTGGTCCTATATCCTGGCCAGTGCATCCCTATCTGCATTCTGAAGCAATGACAGACAGGTTTGGGAGAATCTGGGGACAGAGAGCATATGGACCCCTATTCTTGAATAAAGCCCAGGAAATGGCAAAATTCCAAAACAAGGAGGTGGAGAAGTAGGACAGGAAAGGAGAAAACACAAGGGAGACTATTTCAATGAGTAGGTTTCCTGTGTGGGCAACAGGAGCTCATTTCTATTGCGGGTCCCTGAGAAACCTTAAAGACCACATTTGTCCCATAGGAAGACGCTGAAGCTAGGGCATTTGTCCACTGATCCTGTCCCTTCTTGGGAAAGACTAGCCCCAGGAAATTAACTCCTTTGTGTTCCATGATAGAGCAAGCTCCTATGGTGATGGAGAAAAACCTTCCTCCCATGACCAAATAAAAGAGCAGAGAGCACAGGTGCTTGGGGAGGAAGGCCAACATCATACAAGCATGCAGAATCCCAGCTGCAGGCAACTGAGTTCTATAAATCCTGATTGTGCTTGTCTGTTTTCTCCATCCAGGGGAATCGCTAATTTCAGAGTCAGAATGGTTTGCTTTTATGTTACCACGTATTCTTCCAAATCTATTATTTTTGTCATATTCTTGTGAAGTCCTATCGATCCTAAAATGTTCAAAGTGAGGATTTTTTTTTCCTTTTTCTCAAATCTACATCCCTTCCTCAAATCAATGAAGCCTAATCAAGCCTGGCTGATTAAATGAGTGGGGGTGAGGAAGAGTACAAATACAGATAAATATGGTAAGAACAAACAGTCCAAAATATTTCATAGAGACAAGAGAAGTGAGGTTTGCAAAGGGATTAAATGTCATGCTCAAAGCTCACACAGTTAATTAACAGAGGAGCTGGGACCAGAGCCCACATTGAGCCAAAAGAGTGGCTCCCAGAATGTGTGTTGAAATTCAGCATCCCTCATAGAATCAGCATCCCTGAAGAGCAAGGCCTCTAGTGCCTGATGCATTCAATCAAATTCTACCTTGCAGAAATTAACACTGGCAGGGATCCAAGAAAACCTCTGGCTTCCAGAATCATTCATTGTAAAGAACTGCAACTACAATCAGCAAGGCACTGTCCTTTAATTTGGGGATGTTTTCCTTGTGTGCCTGTATTATATAATCACAGTACGTTCCATGCACAGAAAGAAGCACCTGAAGATTAACCCACTTGCTAGGCAATTTCAAGAACAGGTCCAGGATGGTCTCCAGCTTCAGCTCGCCTTGATTCTGCCTGCAGGGTTTGTGCTCTGCCCCTGAACCAGCCTTGGAAATAAAACCTATTCAGTCTGAATGCATATGGCCCGTGGGATTGGTTTTTGGCTTGCTAATGCATTCAGATTAGAAATAAATAATGATGCTATGCACCAAGGTTACCAGTCCCTCAAACCTCTTGGAGGGTTATTTTTGTTCTCCACTCACAGAGACAGCGTGGAGAGGGTAGGTTCAGAGGAAATAACCTTACCCCACCCCTCCCTGGTGTGCTCTAGTGTTCTGCCTTTCAGCCTGCCCCTCTCTAGGTGTCAGATGTCAGTGTTTACTGCAGCCCTAAGCAGCTGCAGGGCAACACCGAGGGGACTTGCAAAAAAAATCCATGATGCAGAAATCCATACACAAAGCGCAATGTTCAATTTATGTGCTGTTTTTTTTTGTACTTGGGTTATTTAAAGCCACTACAGTTTTTTTCATACTACGCTCCCTGATGTGGCCCTAATGCTCCCTGACATAACCCTTCTATTATAGTTTTTCTTCTAAGAAAAAGAGAAATAATAGATGATGCTAACGAGCAGCAAGTGAATCCCTGGGTGACCTTGGGGAGTCACATCAGGCTTGGAATATCTTAGTGCCCCAAGAGAAGGCCAACCATGTGGATGATGTCATAGGATGGAGGGGGTGTCAAGGCACGCCTCCCTTCTGGCCTGACAGATTTCTTCTCTGTGCAAGCCTGACAGGGTTGCCCTACAAAGACTCCTGGGCTCTAGATGGTTGTTCAGATCCCTGCCACTCTCCCTGCCTGGCCAACTGAGACCTTAGGAATGGACCAGCCTAGTTTTTGCTGTGGGTTTCTAAGAGGACCTAGGAAGATATCACAGTTTTGTGAAGAGAGCTGCTTTCGATGGTCAGTGAGGGACATATTTGCATCTGAGAAATCAAAGAGGGCAGGCCCTCTGCTGTCAGAGACGGATTGTTCTCCAAAGACGACATCTCATACCCCATGCAGCTCCCAGCTGACCGTGAGAATGGAGGGCACCGGTTGGGTTCACAAGCACTGTCAGATGAGCTTGTCAGCTAACATTGCTTATTTTTTTACTTTGAAATCCATTAGGTGACAGAAGGATTATTTCTTTCATGGTCTTTATTTTAGAAATATTGGAATGTATTCGAAATCTCTGATAACATAGCAACAGAAGTGTGTGTGGGGGGCAGCTCTGAGACCTGACAGAGATCTTTGTGTCAGTCAGGTAGAGCTGTGGATGCTGGATGTACCCACTGCCCAGGTCCCCTTCAGGAAGAAAGAACTCCTCACTGCTGCTGCACGGGGAGCAGTGTCAGAAACTCCCCCTGGGAAGCACTTCATCTCAAGAAAACCTGGTCTTGCCCCTACTTGGCACAGCTCCAGGACTGAGGGTTTGTGGGACAGCACCACAGTTCAGCTCAACTTCTTCTTGTGTTCAGTCCTGCTTGTATTCTCTCCCTTCCACAACTGTTACTCCCAAGAAACTTCCTGCTGTGTTTTGGCTATAGTCTCAGCTGTCCCCAAAAATTCCATGTGTTGAAAGCTATGTCCTCAGTGTGTCGATGTGGGAGCTGTAATCTTTAAGAGGTGGGGAGTGGGAGGTCTTTAGGTGCAGCTTATGCTCAGAAGGGATTGAAGAGGCTCGGTCTGTCTTCCTGCTTTTCAATATAATCTCTCATTCTTGCATGTGCTGCCACCATTGCCAATGGCCATGAGGTGATGCAGGTAGGGGAGGCCCTCACGGAAACCTGCACCATGCTATTGGGACTTAAAGCTTCCAAAACAGTGAGCTAAACAAACTTCTAATAGACTGCCTTAGATATTCCTTTTTTTAGTAGTGAAAAACAAATTCACTTCTCTAATAAAAATCCTGCACATGATTCTTGGTCTTGGTGTCTGCTTCCCAGAGAACTTGACCTGAGATAGTATTGCCACAATAATCCTGTCCAACACCCCTCCAGCTCAGTGGCTTCCAACAACAAGGTCATAGGTCTGTGAATCAGCAGAGGAGGCTCTGCTCCAGGTGCTGGTCATCTGAACTTGGCTTCAGGCCTGGAGTTTGGTTCAGGACTGCTCCCTAAGTGCCTTACTCATTTTCCTTGGACTAGAACTACTGGCTGTTTTCAGGTCGGATCACAGGAGTGCAGGATGATGAGCAGAAACGCAGAGCAGAGCTGGCTCTGACTCTTCTGTTTTCATGTCCCTAATCAAGTCCAATATCAATAGGGCAGAGGAATAAGAAGACTGCTCCCCAGGGTGTATTGTGGGGAGCAAGAACTGAGAACAAGACCCCAATCTATGCCAATCACTAATTCACTCATTTATTTGTTCATGCAAGATTTGCTAAGCATGAATCATGTGCCAGGCATGGTCATGGGTGCTGAGGCTAAAATATGGGCAGGACAGTCCTCCCTGCCTTCAGGATGCTCACAGATCAGTGGTGAGAAGAGCCAATAAATAGCTCCTGACTGTCCAGTGTAATAATTACTGAGAACAGGATAGGCAAGGGTGCCATCAGGACCATGGACAAAACTATGTTGAACTGGGTTGCTGTCTGTCCCTACAGCATCCAATCCTCTTGCCCATTAACACCCTGGTCCTCTTTGAGAATTGCTTGTCCCACATTTTGAAAACCTACAAGGGACCATAAACGTGGGGCTGGTCCACAGTCAGTGCAGGACCAACTACACGGTCTGAGCCAGCCGTACTTTCTTTAGGCCTTTGGTTGAGTGACATGAGATGATGGATGGAGAGTACCCATTTCCCTACCTGGTGAGTGAGAGGCCTGACCCATGAGGAAGTGCAGCAGAGGAAGAGGAAAAGTGATCCACCTGATGCCCAGAGTCTGGGAAATACCAGAGCACAAGGTGTGGGAGGAACACAGTATTCAGTGAGGGAAGCCAGCCGTAAACAGCAGGAGCTGCTGGAATTCTGGTGCCTAGAATGTCCCTTTTGAGTCTCCAGAAATGACACATTGGGAATAGACAGCTGAGGTCCAGCTCTGGCCCTCCCTCCTTGGAAGCTGTGACTGTGATTGGTCCCTCTGTTTGGAAAGCATGGTCATCTGTGTTCCTGTCCCTCTGCGGTGCCAGTGTGGGGAGGTGGAGAAGGCAAAGCTGGAACGGAGAGGATGAGGTGATGTGGGAGGAAGAAGTAGAGATGAAAAAAAAATCCAGGGAAGGCACTGGGATGGCAGGTAGGGGACACATGGTCTTCAGGGTTAAAACAGGGAAGGGGCCTGAAATCCAGGTCTTCCTGTAGGAGACAAGGACAGAGGAATCTTCAAGGATAGAGGACCACTGGGTACAAGAGGGCAAGGGATGGGGATGTCCAAGCTCACCTTATCATGAGAGAAGACAGAGGAACTGTGGTGGCCACAGGCCTACTTCTTATTCCTCTAAAATCCTTCCCTGAGTCAATGTCCTCACTGGAACTCCAGCAGCTCCTGCTGTTTACTGCCGGCCTCCCCCTGGTGGCATCTCATGGAACTGCACCACGGCGACAAAAGGCTGATTCTTCAAAGGTTGAATCGGCCCTGGGCAGGCATTGGATGGAAGGGTGTGGGAGCCGGGAGGGAACTCAGGGGTAATTTTGTTCAGCCATATTTTACAGATTTTGCTAAGACTCACAAAGGGAAATGACATATTCCAGGTCTTTGGCCATATTAGTGGACTCAAGTTTCCTAAAGTCACAGATGATCTCCATGTCCCAGAATTATTTCCAAACAGGGGAAACAGGGGCTGCCTCTGGGAACACACCCTGGAAAGCATGGACAGAAACTTAGCCACAGCCATGAAGTTTTGGCTATCTTTAATGAAGGTGTATATCATCCTAAACATGTTGAGCCCAGAAAGAATTAAAATCCAAATAGAGACCTGGTTCCCTATCTCTCCGGAAAAACTTCTGAATATGGATACTTCTAGATTCAAGATATGCAGGGAGAAGACATGGGACAGAAGTTCTGGCGGAATGTGTAGTTGTTCAGTTCCACACACTTCAGGTGGCCAAGTTAGTGTCCTCAAGGATGAAACCCAAAGGTCTTCTCTTGATCTGAGCTGCTGTAATTCTGCTCTAGTTGTAGCTACGTGCTCAGCCCCTTTCCTTTGAAATCCAGCCACACAGGCACATCTCTGACTCTCAGGAAGTACCTGGCTTGTCTTGTAGATAAAAAATGAAATATTCATAGTCTCTGGGATGTGAAGGTGAAAGGAGATCCTATTTATGGCCCTCCTCTTATCTTGGAAGTGTCAAGTATTGGGAATGCATCAGGCCAAGTAAGAATATACCTGCTGTCTGAAATGGTGATTATAGACCATGGTCAACAGCAACTCCAGAAGTTGGCAGGAGTAAAAGGGGGTATAGGCAGAGAGAAACTTCTAGGCTTAAATGCTGAGTTGGGGGCTCTGGGTATAACCTATAGGTTGTAAAGGATGAAAATAGCAGCTTTAAAACTGCAAATATACATCCTTCTTCCAGGTTAAAATAAAGTAGGCACCCAGGGACTGGCCCATAAGCCATAGGTAGTGTAAGGGCACAGAGGAACAGTGTCCACAGAGAGCCGGGCCAGGGCAGCAAGAGGGGGTAAGGCACAGGCAAAATCTGTGAAAGCATGATCCACCCAGTGCGCAGTTTCACATTGCCAGGTTGACGACTGTAAAATTCCCGGGTGAGGCAAGTCTGCTTGCTTATCACCAAAACTTTTTCCTTCTCTTCCTGGTTACACAGCAAGATTAGGTTCCAGGTTCCCTTGCAGATAGATGTGGTCATGGGACCAACTTCCAGCCAGTGGGACAGGAGCAGATTTCCCAGTGAAAGTCATGTGTGAACTTTTCTTTATTTGCCTGTCAGCTCCTTGTCAATGCCCAAGTCAACCTACAAAAAAAGATGGAAAAGCCTCTGTCAGCTTGGACTCTGAATGACTGTGTTGAGCTGATATCCCCTTATTTTCCTGCCACGTCCTAAAAATACTTATATTTTACCATTATGTGATATATATATATATATCCCTTTATTGTATAAAGTCACAAAGATTGGGGGTTTTGTTTATTACTGCACATAATGATGCATTTTGATACAAAGAGCAAACCTCAGAATCTCCTAGACTTGCTTTGAGTATTAACAGAGAACCATCAAGGAAATACCACTCCCCCTTTGTGTAACCCTTTATAGCAAGTCAGGACATCCTGACCCTGTAGGGATGCAGAGATGCAATGTCACTCTCTCTGATTTCACAGTTGATTATGTTGGGGCTCAAAGACATATGGGAACTTGCATGGACTGGCACGCCTAGTAAGTCCCTGGTTGGGACTCAAATGCACATCTCTAGAAGGTCTGTAGAGTACTGTGCAGGAAAGGACCCTCTTACATATCACATAAGAGGCCATGTCGGACCTCCACCCATATGGCCTTGCTCTCTTCATCATCCTCACTTCCAAAAGGCAGCAACTCCATCTTTCCCTGAGGGCTGCCCACAGACTGCAGAGTCCACTTTGCCTCTGCAAGTGGGGAGCTGGAGGAACCTGGAATTTGCACCTCTGCAGGGGTGTCCTTGACCAAGGGGTACACATTCTCAGTCTCTCAACTCTGACCAAGATACTCTGGGATGTGACCTTCACTGCCCCTGGGGTCCCCCATGGGTTGCAGTCAAGGGGGGACCCTTTGGGGAACATTGTCTGATACTGCACCCTTGTGTGTCTTCCTTCCTGCCTGCCCTACTGGCTTTCCTTCCTAATAAATCATTTTCTTGGTGATGCTTATCTTGGGCTAGGAATCTACCTTAAGCTATTTGGAGTCGAAGGGGAGAAGCTGATGGGCAGAAAGGGGAAGGGACTTGGGTGGCAATCACACAAGGGACAGGGCACCAGAGCTCAGTCCCTGAGCATTATCCTCTGCTGCCCAGCTAGCTGCCTGGTGAAGAACTCCTCACTCTTAAAATCTGAGCTGTCAACTGCAGTGACTGCCACAGGAATAAGGATTCTAACTTGATTCAGTAACTGAGAGAATCACCCAGACAGCTCTTGCCTGGACTCCTGACCCTCTGATATGCATTTGTCCTACTGTAAAGACAGATGGACAATTCACCTAACAGGTATTACCTGTTGGTACCAGACAGTGTTCTGGGGGTTGAGGATCAAGGTGAACAAGATGATCCAAGAGAGAGGGATGGGTGGGAAAACCTGTAATACTAGGAAGTGATAAAATTCTTAGAAGAAAAGCATCAGGGACTGGGGGTATTTAAAAGTGATTAGGGGCTGCCATGTTCTAAGGGGATCAGGGAGGGCATCATGAAGAGGTAATAGAAGATGCCTGACCATCTTTGCTCTCTAGGTCCCCCTTCCTGGGGCAGGACAGTGTGGCTGTTATTGATGGGTGCTGACTCTGCCTGGTAGGGGTTCTCCAGGGTCCACAGATTGTCCAGTGTTTCTGCAGAGCCCAGAGGACAGGCTAGCTCTTGCTATGAGAGGGCAAAGGAGGTGGACTGAAACCAGGGGACTGTGGCTTGTGACTGTGTGCAGAGCTTGGATCTTCCAAAGAGGTCTTCCAGCCACCAAAGGACAGAATGGGAGTTGTCCACAGCCCATTTGGACCAGTAATTGTCCTAAAGAGAAGATCTGGGTTAGACATTGCATGTTCTCCTCTGTGACTTCAGAGAGCACAGGACTTCACATGTCAGACTCGGGGCAGGAATTTCCTCTTTTCAAACTGTAACTCTCTGAACATTCTGTGAGAGCTCAAACCTTGCGCTTGTGGTATTATTGGGTCCACCCCAGTGCTGGATCCTCACAGACTCTCTGACCTCAGACCTGAAGGATGGGCCCAGGCTGAGGGCAGAGCCAGGCCAAAGCCTCTAGAGAAGAATATTCAGGGATCCTTTATGAAAGGGGGTGTTCATGGCAACTCCCTTCTAGGGTTGCTTTGAGGTCATTTCCACCAACTACCCCTCAAGCTTCTCTCAGAGACACTCATGACCCCTGTATCTGGGGACCATGGAGGCCATGATGCCCTGAGCAAGCCCAGTGCTTCTTTGGTAGGAGAGAGGTGAGGGACTCCTCTCCAACCCCAGGGCCATGTCACCTCCCAAGCAAGGTCCTCACAAGACACAGTGTCCCCCTACTCTGCTTTAAGCCCTACTGTAACTGACTTTGTGGAGGAAGAGAGAGGGTGCTCAATACTTATCTCTATGCTTCGCTTTTATAATAACAAAGAAGAAGGTTAGTCAACTTTGGGACCATCTTTCCAATTTTTGATTGTATTTCATTCTCATCTTTTGTGATATTGATCTTTTTTTTCCCAAGTTGAGAAATCATCATAGATCATTTTCTTACTTCTTTCCACCAGTTCGTTTATTTTCTTAGCCTGACACTCCCTATAAAAAGTACAACAGATGGCAGAGAAATTTTCCTCCACCTGGGGTTTTGGGAATAATTCAAAATGATTCTTGGGTCTTTGTTGATTGAAATGTGTTTTATTTTATGATATCCACTTCTTAGAACCAGGGGTCATAAAGCTGAACACACCCAGGGAGCCCAGACTGACTCCTGTCACAATAAAGGGTCCTTCACACAAAGGAAAGGCACAACATGGATATGTGCTAGGTCAGAACCCAAAGCGTCCACAGGGATTGTGTTTCAAAGAGTTTTCTTCTCTTTTTTTTCTTATTTGTCTACAATAAGCATATAATATTTGTATATTAAAAATAATTTAAAAATACCTTTCAATTCACTAAAGCAAGGGGGAAATAAATACAAGGCAAATCACTTTATGCAAAGTATAACCTAATGTATTATAGAATAATAGCTATTCCATGAGGACATGGGATATCCATGTGATATTCCATGGAATGATATTCTCATGGAATATCCATGTGTCCAGTGATGAGATGAATCAAGAAACACTGAGTTAGAGCTAACTGGATTTCTTCTTTGTAGGGCTTCTTGAAGATTATTTTGTTTATTCGTTTATTTTGGTACAAGGGATTGAACCCAGGGGCACTTAACCATTGAGCTATATCTCCAGTCCTTTTTTTTTACTTTTTTAAAATTTAAAATTCACTAAGCTGGCTTTGAACTTGAGATCCTCTTGCCTCAGCCTCCTGAGCCTCTGAGATTACAGGGGTGTGCCATTGCACCCAGTTCAAAACTTATATTTTTAATTTTTAAAAATTCATATTGGTACATTGTAATTGTTCATAATACTGGGAATCATTATATCTGAACATGCACACAAGATAATTTGATTAATTTCCTTCCCCCGTAGCCTTTCCTTCCCTGCCCTCTCCCTCAGAGCTTTTTGAATGCTGGCGGGCATCATGACCTTTAGGAGGGGGTTATGTCTGGCAATGTTGCCAACCTTGTCTGACCTCTGAACCCTTCTTCTGAGAAGCACTCCCAGACTGTTTGTCTGTAGCACGCACTTTGGAAAACTGTTATAAAGCTCTGACTGTGTGCAGAATCTGGAAAGTGATTGAGTCCCACTGATGTGGGACAGAAGAAAATTAAAAAGAGTTAGAAAGGAGGCAAAAGGAGGCTAAAAATTAATCTGAAAGTCTTGTGCTGAAGTTCTTCAAGCCATTTTTTTCCCTCTTAAGCCTGTCACTCCCTAGACCAGTTTTTCTCCCAGTCCTGTCTCTCCCAAATTTCTGAGAAATCTGCAAGTCTGAGAGTTACTGTAAATTCACTCACTTATGAAAATTGCCTGGTGCACTCCTAATGACCCACCCAATGCACTAACACATGATTTTAAAATAGATTGAGCAAAGGAAGATATGTTATTTTAAGAAACCTATGATATAGAGTGTGTTCCAAATGTTATCCACTCATCAGATAATGGAAACAGCATCAACCTAAAGATCCTGAGCACTGTTAGACCCCCCCCCAAGTCATCTTGTGATCACCTGACTGATGTCATCCCCATATAACTTCCCTTGCCCCCCACTCACAAAGTTTCCTTTAAAAGGAGAGCCCCAGCCAGGGATGGTGGCGCACTCCTGTAGTCCCCAGCGGCTTGGGAGGCTGAGCCGGGAGGATCACGAGTTCAAAGCCAGCCTCAGCAAAAACAAGATGCTAAGCAACTTGGTCAGACCCTGTCTCTAAATAAAAAAATACAAAATAGGGCTGGGAATAGTGGTTCAGAGGTCAAGTGACCCTGAGTTCAATCCCCAGTAACTTCCCCCCAGCAAAGATCAATTAATTTAAAAATAAATGAATAAAAAAAGCCCTAAATCTCTTCTTACTCTCTAGACTGCCAGACTTCTGCTCTGCTCTGGGTATCTTCACATTTTACTTTCTGAGAAAGCTCTTCCTCTCTTTGCTAAAACCTGACATGGCCTGAATCCTTTTCTGTGATATGTCAGGATCCTGGGAGTTCTGAGTAGAGACTCCTCTGCCTCTGGAGAGACCTCCTTGAACCCCTTCTTAGTGCCACCATTAGGTCTTGTTCTAACATGATCTGTGCAGTCAAATGAAGCGCTGTTGGGTTGGGAAATCTGAGATGACGTCTACTCTCAGACCAGAGGCAATCATGGAGATCTTGTAACAATGGTCCTTTCACCTTCTGAATATAGCCCTCATTGCTCTAAGGTTTATTTTTATTTTTTATTATTTTATTTTTGGTACTGGGGATTGAACTCAGGGGCACTCAACCACTGAGCCACATCCCCAGCCCAATTTTGTATTTTATTTAGAGATAGGATCTCACTGAGTTGCTTAGCACCTTGTGGTTACAGAGGCTGGCTCTAAATTTGCCATCCTCTGTCTCAGCCTCTAGAGTTGCTAGGATGACAGTCCTGTGCCACCATGCCCAGCAAGGTTTACTTTAAAAAAAAAAAATTCTTCTCTCCTTTCTCCCTCCCTAACAAGATTAAAAGAAAAGTGTTTCTTTTCTTCCCCTAGTTAATTTCCCTTGAACACACCCACTACAGGAAGGAGATGCCTGCTGAGGATCTGAGAAGTGAATATCTCCCAAATTAACAAGTGAATCCTAAGGACATGGCATTGGCTCTGGGACCCCACTACCAGAGCACACCTGGAATGTAACCCTTGAAGAGTTTCATTAAAATCCTCTATCCCTCATGATGGGGAGAATTATAGCTTTGGGGATAGGAGTCCCCTTTGTGTCTCCTTTGTTAGCAAAGCAATAAACCTCCTTTTTCCTGTTTTTCAAAACCATGTCATCATTATTAAATTGGCATTGATGGGCATTGGAGTCAGGAACCAAGCTTTCAGTTACAATCTCACTGGTAGATTAAGACATGATCATATTCATTATGGTTTTCCAATTAAAAGATTTACCAAAGTTGAAAAACATTCTCAGGCATATGGTTAGTAGGGTTCCTTTTTGGTTCATCGGAGACTGTAGGAATTGGATAAATGGAGTGATTAACTACCTGAATTCCAGGGTATAAAATATACTGCGAATAAAACAGTCCATAGGAGAATAAAAGTGACAATGGAGAGCAGGTGCATCACACAGGTGAGCTGTTGCCCACACCCACTCAGGCCTCAGTATTACTGGGCTAGATCTCAATCCCAAGATCTGCATCTCTGTGCCTCACAGTTTCTTCCAGCCTTGGAGCCTACAGCAACCCAGAAATGCATAAGAATTGATGTGGAGCTGAAACCAAGGACTGGTGGGAGTTGGTGCATAAATACCTCAGTTCCTAGGCAAGACACTTTGAGCTGCCTTGTCTATACTCCCCTCCCAGAATTCTTCAAAGGGATAAATCTCCAGTTGCTCATAATAATTTGTTTTGATAACACACTCTTAAATATCTGCCTTTCCTTCCCACCTTATTTTCCCTAGGAAACTAGGGAAGATGCTCTGGATTTTTCTTTCCAGGGAAGATTTTTTAGTAAGAAAGCCCAGTTTCCTGGGTTTCCCAAATTCCCCAAACCAAAATTTGCACCATTCCAGTGAGTTCAGAACAGTTACATCTTATTCCTGACAGAGGGCAGCATTTAGTTTTCTATCACAGAGAGAGGTAATTGGTAATTCCTGGGCTTGCAAATGACTCCAGCTCAAAATAAAGAAAAACAAATTGAAATGAGGATTTTAATCACTGGGAAGGGAATGAAAGGCTGTGTGTCCGCGTTTCCATGGTGAATGCTGTCTTTCAGGGATTTATCATCCCAGCTGTAAAAATATGCTTTATGCTAGGATTTGGCAACACTAAACCTTCCCTCACTTAAAATCTATATATTATTAAAGATTCCACTTTCAATCAAGTCGGAAACGTGACTCAGTAAAAATGGCACAGAAGGGCCCCTCTGTCCCTCTTGGCTGGCAACTGCCGTCTGCCATGCTCCCTGCCAAACCAGCTCAGCACTGAGAAGTGGCAGCTGGATCCTTCCAGAGGCTTCTTTGTGTTCTGGGATGGTTACCATGAGGAAGAGAGCCTGATTCTTGGTGTGGACAAAATGGGAGCCCTAGTGGGGTCCATCCTGTGCGCCTGAAGGTGGCTCCTCTCTGAATACTAGCTCACCTCACATGTTCTCCTACATTCCAGGGCCACTGAAGAGAGGGGTGCATCAGCGGAACCACACAGCATGCTTAGCCCCTCGGCTCATGATGCTGAGGCCACTGCTGATGTCACCAGGGGAAGAAACCCAGGGCTAGTTGACTTCTCCTGGTTTCACGTTGTCACATGAGCTCCTGTGGTGTGAGGGGAATAAAGGCAATGACATCACATCAGCCAAAACTGAAAGCAAAAATGGGACCCAATTTAAGACTTTGTGTCACATCCCACCAAAGCCACCTCTGCTTGGCTTTGAGTACGACGAAATTTGCAGGAACTTTGGTGTGTCCTTTATTTCAAATAGTGTGTTGAGGATGGAGGGAGATTCTGGACAATAAAAAAAAGGAACTGTAAGAGAAGAATATCAACTTTTTGTGAGCTGTGACAATGGGTCCTTAGGTTGGGCTCCTGGCTTCTCAAAAAGTCCCATCTAGCTGGGCACGGTGGCACATGCCTATAATCCCAGCAGCTCCGGAGGCTGAAACAGGAGGATCGGGAGTTCAAAGCCAGCCTCAGCAAAGGCAAGGTGCTAAGCATCTCAGTGAGACCCTGTCTCTAATAAAATACAAAATTGGCCTGGGGATGTGGCTCAGTGGTTGAGTGCCCCTGAGTTCAATCCCTGGTACCCTCCCCCTAACCCGCAAAAAAAAAAAAAAAAAAAAAGTCCCATCCATGGAGCATTGGCATTAAAGAATCTGGCCCAAAATCTAAAAGATTTAGGGCATGGGTGTTGATAAAAAAACTTTGAAAGGCTTTGGGGTATTCCTGGGGATCTAGAAAGCCACATGCATACAGGACTGTGCACATGCCTCGGGAGAAAATGAGAAAGAGGGCGAGAGAGAACCCCATCTCTCCCTTCTGGCTCACTTGTCCCCTGCACTTGCAGGAATGGGAGCAAAGACAGACAGGAGGACTGCTTAGCATTGAGGGCCTGTCTCAGCACACACACAGCTCCCTGGGCAAGTGTGGAAGATTCCAAGTAATCGCTGGTGCACACATTAGCTAGTAACTAAGCTACCGGAGCTGTCTCTTGAGTGGCCACATACTCAAGTGTCTGCTTGAGTACAGAGTGTGCATAAGTAATCCAAGAAAATCACCAACTGGTAGGAACAAAAGCAATGGCCACAACAACAATCCCCAGTGTGGGAGGAATCTGATTTTCATATCTGTTCCATATTCTCTAAAATATTCAGTGTTTAGTAAAAAAAAAAAAAAATTGTGAGACATGGAAAGAAACAGTACAGGGAGAAAGAAAACAATCAATAGAAACTTTCCATAAAGAAGGCTACAAATTGGATTATTAAATAAGACTTTAAACCAGATATTATAAATATGTTCAAATAATTAAACGAAAACATGTCTAAAGGATTAAAGGCAAATATTATGACAGCGTCTTACCAAATAGATTTCTTTTTTTTTTTAATTAGAAAAGATTTTATTAGTATTAGAAAGATCTGTTGAAACAGGTTTTTTGGGGGGTGGCGCAGGTACTGGAGATTGAACTCAGGGGCACTCTACCACTGAGCCACATCCTCAGCCCTAATTTGTATTTTATTTAGAGACAGAGTCTCACTGAGTTGCTTTTTAAAAAAATATTTATTTATTTATATATGACAGCAGAATGCGTTACAATTCTTATTACACATATAGAGCACAATTTTTCATATTTCTGGTTGTATACACAGTATATTCACACCAATTCATGCCAAATAGATAACTTCAATCAAGAAATAGAAATTACAAAAAAAAGTAAACTTTAAAATAAATTCATTGCAATCATCCATTTTGGTGAAGATAGAAAAAAGGATGAAGAGATATAAACAGAGTTCAGAAACCCATAGGATTTCATCAAGTCTACCAACATGCATAACACAGGCCCAGAAAGAGAGGAAAATGAGAAAGTCTCAGAATATTTGAAAAAGAAATAGTGTCTAACATCTTCTCAAATTTGATGAAAAACATTAAATTTACACACCCAAGAAGCCTCATAAAATCCAAGTAAGATAAACATAAGTCAATGTACACCAAGACATATCACCATCAAAATGTTGAAAGTCAAAAGATAGAGAAACTCTTGGAAACAGCAAAAGAAAAAATTACTGGCCACATTCAAAGGGTCATTCATTCTTATGAATCATAAGATTCATAATGGACTTATCAGAAGTGGAGGTCAGAAGGCAGTGCAATGATATAGTCAGAGTGCTAAAAGAGAAAGACGATCAAGTAAGCATTCTACCATCAGCAACACTATCCTTCAAAAATGAAAGAGAAACCAAGCTATTTCAGATTAACAAGAGAGCTGACAGAATTTGCTGTTAGCACATCTGCCTTACAAGAAATACTGAAAGGAGTCCTTTGGGCCGGAATGAACATGATGGCTATTAATGGTAATCCAAATAAAGAAAGAGCACTAGTAAAGGTCACTACTTAGGTAAATATAACAGACAGTAAGTTCTAATTTGCTAACTCTTCCTTCTATCTGATTTAAAAGTCAACTGCATAAAGAGTGTCAATGTACCTCATGTACAAAGATATGATTTGTATGACAATAATAGCCAAAGGAGTTGGGAGATAATGGAGCTGTATTTGAGCAAGGTTTACTATTGACTTTAAGTTGATATTAATTCAAACTATATTGTTCTAAATTAAGATTCTTTTTTCTTCAAATTTTCCCATTTTTTATTGTGCATTATAGTTGTACATACCAATGGGATTTGTTGTTCCATATTCATACATATATATGATACACAAAGTAACGATATAATTTGGTCAATATCACTGTCCAGCACTTTCTCCCCCCCTCCCCCATCCTCATTTTCCTCTGTTGACCTTCTTTTGATTTTCATGTGATCTGCTCCATCTTTTTTATTCCCTTTTCTTCTCCAGCTTCTGCATATGTGGGAAAACATATGACCCTTAACCTTCTGAGTTTTACTTATTTTTCTTAACATAATGGTCTCTAGTTCCATCCATTTTTCTGCAAATGCTGTAATTTCATTTTTCATCATAGCAGAATAAAATGCCATTGTGCACATATGCATTTTCTTTATCCATTCATCTGTGACGGATACCTAGGCAGGTTCCATAATTTAATTATTGTGAATTGTGCTGCTATAAACATGGGTCTGCATGTGTCACTGTAGTATGTTGACTTTAATTCTTCAGGATAAATACCAAGGAGTGGTATAGCTGGGTCATATGGTGGTTCCATGCCTAGCCTTTTGAGGAACCTTCATACTGATTTCTGAAGTGGTTGTACTAATTTGCAGTCCAACCAACAATGTAAGAGTGTTCCTTTTTCTCCACATCTTCTCCAGCATTTATTATTTGTATTCTTGTTGACTATCATTCTATATGGTATGAGATGAAATCTCAGTATAGTTTTGATTTGCATTTCCTTAATTGCTACTGATATTGAACATTTTTTTCATTTATTTATTGGCCATTTTTATTTCTTCTTTTGAGAAATGTCTGTTTAATTCATTTGCCAATTTATTAATTGGGTTATTTAATTTTTTTTGGTAGGAAGTTTTTTGAGTTCTTTATATATTCTAGACATTAATCCCCTGTCAGAAGAGTAGCTAGCAAAGATTTTCTCTTATTCACATTCCTAATTGTTTCATTTGCTGTTCAGAAACTTTTTAATTTAATGCCATTCCAGTTCTTAACTTTTGGCCAGATTTCCTGAGCTTTAAGAGTCCTATTGAGAAAGTCATTGCCTGTCCTACATCCTGGAGTGTTGACCTGATGCTTTTTTTTTTTCTAGAAGTTGCATAGTTTCTGATCTAATTCCTAAGTCTTTGATCCATTTTGAGTTGATATTTGTATGGAGTGAGAGATAAGAGTCTAGTTAAATTCTTCTACATATGGAAAATCAATTTTCTTAGTACCATTTGTTAAATAGGCTATCTGTTCTCCAATGTGTGTTTTTGTTCTAAATTAATATTTAAATGGCAATCCATAGGACAACCACTAAGAAAATTAATTTCAAAATATAGTAAAAGAAACAATAAATTAAAATGGCACACAAGAAAACACCTATTTAACACTTAAAAGTTAGTAACAAAAGGAGAAGACTATAGAAGTCATTTAGAGTACAAATAGAAAAATAATCAATAAAAAGTGTCCTTTGTCAATAATTACATTAAATGTAAATGAATCAATACTTCAATTAAAAGGCAGAAATTGGCAGAGTGGAGTTTAGAAAACATGCTTCAGCATTTTAGATTCATAGACACAAATAGGTTGGAAGTAAATGGGTAGAGAATGATGTACCCCATCATCATGAAAAGGGAGGTGATCTGCCTATGCAAACATTGGATGGAATAGATGTTAAGGCAAAAATTGTTACTAAAGACAAAATGTCCAATCCATCAGAAAACTATAACAAGTGTAAGCATATGTGCATCAAGTAATAGAACACTAAAATACTTGAAGAAAAAACTGACAAAGTTGAAGAGAAAAAAAAACTCAGAATTAATAGCTAGAAACACCAACATGGCACTTTCAATAAAGGTTAGAACAACTAGGCAGATATCACAAAGAAAATAGAAGACTTGATCAACACCATAAATCAAGTAACTTCAGAAAGAGCCGTAGGACATCCCACCAAACAACTGCAGAGTGCACATTCTTTTCAAGTATACATGCAATATTCTCAAAGATAGAACATTGGTAAGCCATCAGACAAATCTTAGAAAATGGAAACAGATTGAAAGGAACATATTCTACAGCCATAATGGAATTACATTTGAATAAATAGAAGTGAATTTGTTTAATTTCCACATATTTATGAATTTATCAGTGTACTACTCTTAGATAACCAGTGGTTCAAAAAAGAAAACCATAGAAAAATTTTAAAAAAATACATTGATAAATGTTGGTATGCTGTTTTCATTTTTATTTATCAGACAAAGCTAAAGCTGTGCTTAGAGGAAGTTTTACATCTGTAAACTAGTACATTAAAAGAAAGAACAAAATCTATAAACTGACATTATACCTTAGGTTCCTAGATAAAGAACAGTAATATAAACTTAATGCAAGCATCAAAAATACATAATATGGAATGCAAATAGATTGAAAAACCAGAGAAAATTAATAAAAACAATTTTTTAAAAAAACCAACAAAATTGACAAATCTTAGCTGAAGTGATTGAAATAAAGAGAAGACCTAGTTACTAAAATCAGGGAACTTCACTATGGACCTTGCAAAAACAAGGTGTTTAGAAGGGATTACTATGAACAAATGTATACCAAAGGTTCGCATAGATGCAATGAATAAATTCCTAGAAAGACACAAATGAGCATCATCATCAGAAGAAGACATTCTGAACAGACCTCTAATAGGTATTGAGATTGAAAAAGTAATTTAAAATTCTCCTGAAAAGGAAGCCCAGGCCCATCTTGCTTCATGAGTCATTCTACCAAATATTTAAAGAAGAATCAACAACTTTTCACACAAGCTCTTCCAGAAACTAGAATAGGGGGGACCATTTCCTTATTTATCAAATGAAACTGTTATTCACCTGATACCAAAACTCCCTTATGTAGATTCACTGCAGTCTCTATCAAAGCCTCAGCTTGTTCTCTTGTAGAAATTGACAAGCTGATCCTAAAATTTATATGAAATTACAAAGAGCCCAGAATAACCAAAGCAATCTTGAATACAATGAAGAAGTTGGAGGACTTTAATATCCTGGTTTCAAAACCTAATAGGAAACTAGAGTAATCAAGATGGTATGGTCCTGGGCAAGGATAGACAACTAGATCCATGGAATATAATTGAGAGTCTAGAACTATGCTCTAATCTTTTTGGTCAATAGGTTTTCAGCAAGAGTTCTAAGACAATCCAATGGGTAGGAAGAGTCTTTCCAACAAATAGTCCTGGGACAACTAGATAACCACATGCAAAAGAATGAATTTAGACCTTGGCTTCACATATGCAAAAAGTAACTCAAAATGGACAACAAGCTGGGCGGGGTGGCCTGGGCCTGTATTCCCAGTGGCTGGTGGAGGGGGAGGGGTGCTGAGGCAGGAGGATTGTGAGTTCAAAGCCAGCCTCAGCAACTTAGCAAGGCCCTAAGCAGCTCAGTGAGACCCTGTATCTAAATAAAATACAAAATAGAGCTGGGGAATGTAGCTCAGTGGTTGAGCACCCCTGCGTTCAATACCCAGTACTAATAAAAAAAGGACAACAAACCTAAATATAACAGCTAAAACAATAACATGCTAAGAAGAAAATAGGAGTAAGCCTCATTAATTTTCAGGTAGACAATGGTTTCTTTTGTACAAAACCAAAAGCACAATGAATAAGTAAAAATAGATCAATTGGATTACATCAAAATTAAAGTTTGTTTGTTTTTTTCATCAAGAAAGGAAAAGACAGGAGTTGGAGATATTGCTCAGTGGTAGAGTACTTGTGTAGCATGCACGATAATGCTCCAGGTATGATCCCCAGCACCACAAAATAAATAAACAAATAAAAGAAAAAGGGAAAGAGTCCACAACAGGGGAGAAAATATTTGCCAATTATTTATCTGATAAGAGATTTACATTCACAGTCTATAGGAACGCTCACAACTCAATAACAAAAAGACAAAATTAAGCCAATTAAGTGAGAGGCAAAAGATCCGATAATCATTTACCCAAAGAAAATTATACAAACCGCCAATAAATGCATGAAAAAATCCTCACCATCGTGAGCCATTAGAGAAGTGTCAATAAAACCATAATGACATGCCATGCCACACGCACCAGGACCACTACAATAAAAACACACACCACAAGTTCCATGAGGATGTGGAGAAACTTACACATTGCAGGTGGGAATGCCAAGTGCTGCTTTGGAAGTTTGTCAGTGCCTCCAAAAGCTAAGCAAAAGGTTTCCCTATGACCCAGCTCATTCTGGAATTGAAAACATATATTCACACAGCAACTTGTATATGAATGTCCATAACAGCATCATATAATATCCCCAAAATGAATATTTATATTATGCAAGAAATGGATACACCCTGCTATCTATAAACTGATGCATGGATAAACAAAATGTGATATATCCCTATGATGGAATATTATTCATTAATAAGAAGGATTGAGGCACTCATTCATGTGACAACAGGGATGAACCTGGAAAGTATTGAGTGCAAAAAGTCAGACACAAAAGGCCACATGCAATCCCAGAAGATCTAAGAATAAGCAAATGTCCAGAATAAGCAAATCCACAGGAAATATTCAGAATAAGCAAATTCACGGAGACAGAAAATGGATCAGTGGTTGCCTAGGGCTGGGAGAAGGGAAAGAATGGGGGAGAGATTGCTATAGGGCATGGGTTTCCTTTTATGTGTGATAAAAATGTTCTAAAATTAGATTACTGTCACGGTCATGAATATCCTAAAACTCATTCGATTTACCATTTTAAATGGATGATTTATGTCTATATTTAAGATAGAGGCAAAAGATCTGATAGACATTTATCCAAAGAAAATATGCAAATGGCCAACAAACACAGGAAAAAAGATGCTGACCATTATCAGCCATTAGAGGAGTACAAATAAAACCATATGGATGTCAATAAGGCTATTCAAAATAATAAGGAATTAGTTGAAAGTACTGTGGTAAAAGTATACAATGGATTATTCTGTAGCTACTTAAGTTGCCAGTGCGATGTGAATATTTTGATATGGATACGAATACAGTAAATGGGGAGGGAGAAGGTTATAATTCATTCTACTGGGATCTCAATTTTGTCAAAATAAACAAAATATGCCTGTGTATATTTAGCAAGTAAAATTTGGAAGGGCATATATTAAGAGAATTATTTTCACAGAGTATCTCATGATAAACTATTCTTTTTCAAATTTCTATTTATTCTATCGAAGTAATAAAATCATATGAAATCAAAACCAAAATCTTTATAAGCCACCCTGCTCTCTTTCCAGAGAGCGACTAGTGTTAGCAATTGCCTGAGCATCCCTTGGGAGAAGTTGACACAAATGGCAGGTGGTCTTCACACGGCCCAACAGCCTCCTTGTTTCATTTAGCCATGAGTCATATTATTCATATCAAGGTATCACAAGAATCCTCAGCTTTTCTTTTCTTTTCTTTTATGGTCAAATAGCTTTCCATTCTATAGATGGACCACTTGCAAGATTCTTTTTACTCACACTGGCAGGTATTTTCTGTAATCAGAAAGACATGTAACTATCTTCCCCCAAAGAAGTACATGGACTGAGGATTCAGATCTGAGAAGAGTGTGTCCCCAGGAGGGTGGGGACTTCTGCATTCAGGGCAGGTTGCAAGAGAAGACTGAGAAAGTCCAGCAATGACAGCAAGAGAGAGCGAAGCCTCTACTGGGGGGCAGGGACCCAGGAGAGATGCTGGCACTGAGAAAGGAATCACAAAAGCATTTAAGAATCATTCTTTTCCCTTTTTCCACTATTCATCTCTCCAACGATGAAGAACATTTGCACTTTACTGAGGACAATGGAACCAGAACTGATTTCCCAAGGGCTGCTACTGGCCTTAGCTTGCTCACAGCAGGCCTTCCCTCCTCATCCAGTACTAGGCCCGGGGTGCTGAGATACCCCAGAGCACTCTGGGAACTTTATATTCTGCAGAGCTTCCTGGACCATTTTGCAGAAACCTTAGAAACTACCTGGGTTTGATGCCAGTATTTTTCTTCCTAGCTGTGTCACCTTGAGCGAGTTACTTAATCTTTCTGTGCCTGTTCCCTATCTCGTCAGCAAGAAGTCAGAATATTCAGCTGCCGTCATTGTCATCCCTGTTATGGGGGAAGGCTTCCAGCGGACACTCCATGAGTTGGCTGCACACAGTCCTTTGGGGAACAGAGAGAGGGCCAACTGTGTGCAGAGAAGAACTCGGGGAATGGTGGAGTGAAGGCCCTTCTCCTAGGCACTCATTCATGCCCTGGGTCCTTCTTGCCCTCAGCCTCTTGAAGGCACTCCCTGCTGGCCCTGCCTGCCTCCAGCTTGGAGGCTGCTGGCTCCTCAGTGAGTTGGACCAGGGAAGAGGAAGGAAGAGATCCTCCTGGTGATGGCTCTTACTATGCAAAGGCCAGCGAATGGCCAAGTTGGTTTTATTTTATTTTATTTTTTAACTGTTTACTAAATCAAAACAGAATGCTGCAGGCCTCACGGATTCTCTACGGCTTTCCTAGTGTTTCTCCTCGGAAGCTCCCCTCTTCCCTGCGCTCCTCTCCTGCTCCACTTTGCCTCCTTCGGCTCTGCCAGAACCTTGCTCCATGACCTTTCACAGTGCTGGCCCCTGGCTGACCACTGGGCCAGGCCTGCCTTAGTTCTGGAAGTACATGCTTTTCTGTCTCTCTGCCATCAAGCTGGTTTTTAAAAATATTCCTTATCTCTTATGCTTCCTGATCCCCTCAGGTCGTTGCACTCCTGGGTCAGTGGCCTTGGAGGGCTCTGGTGAGAGTCATCCTTAGCCCTTCCTCTGGGCTGGACATAAAGGAAACACTCAGTTTCCGGCATCCTAGGCCTAGACCGGCGTGCGGCCCTGGTCAGGGTTCTGTCTGCCTCCCTGGAACAGGATTTCTGATTAATAAATTTTCAAATAGGAAAAAGGAAGTCATAAGAAGCAAGGTCCTGGCTGAGGAAGAAATTAAATCTGTGGAGTTCCCAGAAATTTTCTTCTCCAGGAGTTAACATTTGAGTGAACTCAGAAGGAGGAACACACCTTGTCACAGCTCACTCTGGGACAGAGGGCAGGGGCTCAGCACTCATCGTTCCAATTAAATAGCCCTAAGGAGGGAGTTTCATCCAACCATTGTAAGGGCTTCCTAAGCAGCGAATCTTCCCAGAAACCTCCACTGAAAGGTAGGTAGGAAGGGCTTCTCACTTTGGACACGGTGATACCAAGCTGGGAAGTGATTTATCCCAGAGCATGAGATGCTAATGGTCATGAAAGAGAATACCTTTCCAAGCGCCTGGTTGAGTCCACAGTTCTTTGATACTGACAAACCACTTATTTGAGACAAACGCTGACTAACAGTATTTATCAAGCACCTTTTATAGGCTGGGCCTCGGGCAAGATGCTTTCCATAGCTCATCCTCGCTGTGTTCTTTGATGTTGTTTCTGAAAGAAACAATCCCAAACTGACCAATGAGGAAACTGAGGTTCAGAATGGTTCCCCAACTCAGGTTACACAATTGGCAAATGAAGGAACTAAGATGAACACCCAGCTTCCCCCCTCGCCAGAGCTACTGCCTTCTGATCTACTCAGTTTGGCAACCAGTTTGTAAAATGTGTCAACAACTTCAAAAATGTTCCTCCTCTTTGATCCAATAATACTACTGGAGGCAATGTAATCTCATGAAATAATTCTAATTGCAGAATAAGTGTCGTACAGTTCAACAAGGCTAAGAACACACTGGCCTCTTTTCTTCTCCAAATCCCACTGAAACGATGGAAGAAACAGAAATAAAAGGAGTGGTTGTGTGCAGTCAGGAGAAGCAGGGTCACTGTCCAGAAGATCAAGGAGTTTCTGGGAAACAGGAGAACAGTATAAGAACAGATGGATGATGAAATGTAACAGAACGCAATGCTGCAGGGTTGGGTGCCCAATCATGGCCGAGTGAATTCCTGAAGCAAAATTCCAGACCAGAGGCAACATCCGTCGGAGAACCACAGGATGAACAGCTGAACTAGTTCTTTAGCTGTCTGTCTACACAGGCACCTCAGGCTGGCTCCTGTCTCAGAAATTGCATTCCTTGACAGAGGAATGGGATCGTCATATGGAGTAAGGGAATATCATCCAGCCACCCACTTCTCAGTTCCCATGCTCATCCACAAATATCAACAGACAGTCAGAGCCTAAGAGAGGCACCAAGCACAACAAAAGAACTGACTCCAAAACAACAGAATTTACACCTAAAGAAGTAAACTCCAGCCGCCTAAGAAGTAAACTCCAGCTGCATGCAGTGGCACATACCTTTAATCCCAGAGGCTCTAGAGGCTGAGGCAGGAGGATTATGAGCTCAAAGCCAACCTCAGCAAAGGCAAGGTGCTAAGCAACTCAGTGAGACCCTGTCTCTAAATAAAATACAAATTAGGGCCTGAGATGTGGCTCAGTGGTTGAGTGTCCCTGAGTTCAATTCCTGATACCTCGCCACCCCTCAAAAGAAGTAAACTCCAAGGAGCTAAAAGAACGTCCTACAGATTCTAAAGAGAATGTCACATCAATTTAAAAGTAAGGCCTCCATGGGAAAGACACAGAGTACTTGGAAATTAAAGACATGATTGACAAAATATTTTTTGAAACTCAATAAACGGACTGAATAGACAAATGAAAACTATATTAGCTAACTGGAAGATCAGGCTAAGGGATTCTCCCGAAAGGCATTAGGAAAAAAGAAGAAGAAGGTAGAGAAGGAGGAGGAGCAGAAGGAGGAGGAGGAGGAGGAGGAGGAGGAGGAGGAGGAGGAGGAGAAGAAGAAGAAGAGGAAGAAGAAAAGGAAGAAGAGGAGATGCCATTTTAGGAATTTCTGTAAGAAAGAAAGAACACAGAGAACGATAAGAAAGAAAAGTTAAAAAGATATAGTAGAAGAAAATTATCTAGAACTGAAGGAAGATGTCAGATTGAAAAGGACCTACTAAGAATTGAGCAAGGCTAACTTATAAAACTTGTTTTTTTTTAAAAAAAAAGAGGCAATAAATCTGATAGAGAAATTAATAAAGGATACCTTGATTCATATGAGAATATGAAGATTGTTAACAAATAGATTAAAAAAAAAGTTCAATCCTACATATCACTAGGGAAATGCGAATGATACTTTTCACCCATCAAATTGGCACAAATAAAATAAACCCACCCTTCAAGCTTCAAGTCCTTGCTCACCAGGCAAGTCCCCAGAGTCTGGCTAGAGCTCCGTGTTGGAGGCGTTAGCTCACATGTCAGTCAGTATCTGCCTTGGGTCAGGTGGGGTGCATGGTGTCCCTGCAGAACCTACAGAGCAAGTATTGCATTTAAGGGGTTGAGAATGCTCTCCCAAAGCCCTGCTTCAGCCAGGGCTCTCAGGAAGGAAAAAAGACTTTTACCTAGACTTAAAGAGAGATTCTCATTTATTTATCAGGATGTCTGAAAAACATTTTCCTAAATTCTCATTCTTCATAATAAGTGACATAAATGGAGTCACATGTCAGGAAAACTGGGAAAATGTTGCCTATTACAGATACAAGGACACATGTTAAGATATCAGAGGCTCCTGGCTCATAGTGTAGAACCTGCTAAACTTAGTACTTTTCAGTCTTATTTGACTTTGGGACCCCTTCCACCTTTTCTCTAATAAAAGTAATAAACATCCTTGAGACTCCCCGCTTTAGGAAAATGCTGCCTCTCCCCATGTTCCTCCAAATAGTAAGGCCCATGAATGAGTCAAGGTGAGGTTTGCTCAGGGACATGAGAAGGAGACAGGAGGCCAATTTGCTTTCTGTCTTAAATGTTGGTCCTTCCCGCAGGCTTCTGGTTCAGGGTTTAAACCTCTTGTAGGAGCAGTTTCCACTGGAAGTTTGAATATACAACACCACTAAGTGACCTTACTGATCGAGCATGACAAGAGGTGGAGGGGGGCTGTGTCTTCTTGCCGTCTAGAGGTACACAGAGAGTGGATTTGGTCCCTGAGGACTCCCAGGCTCAGGTACTGAGGCACCTAGAGAAGTGTAGCTGAGGTCCTGGGGCAGATGCAAATCCCTCTAGCTCTGGAAGCAGTGGCTGAGGTGGGGCTCTGGCTTTGAAGTAAGAGAAAACGATGCAGGGTTTAGAGAAGAGAGCAAAGACTCAGCTCAAGAAAGGTCTGAGTGGATTGTAAGGAGGACACACATGTCCCCATGGCAAGAGGAGCAAGGCCAGGAAAATGGAAACTGCTCATTAATATAAACTCATCTACCCCCACTCAGTGGGAGGTGGTAGATCAGGCTGCTTTGAAAAAGCTGGCTGCAGATGTTTTTTTTTTTTTTTCTTAAGGAAACTGTCCTGTTTTACATTGTAACCACTAGTCACAGGTTGTTACTGAGCATTGGAAAAGTGGTCAGTCTACATTGAGATGTGCCCTAAGTGCAAAACACACACCACTTTAAAAATATCCTGTTACATGTCAGAATTAAACCATCTCACTATAATTTTATATTGAGTAAAGGTTGAGATGAACATATTTGGGCTACATCAGGTTAAACCAGAACATATTAAAATTCATCTTACCTGTTCCTTTTAATTTTTTTCTAAGTGGAACTATTGAAAATTTATGTAAATGGCTCATGATATTTCTATTGAATGGCATTATAGAAGTTCTGCAGGAATCTTCTGGAGAGCAATAGTCCTTTGATTTGAGGAAACAAAGTATTGGACCCAGACTTGTGGGAGACTTTGAAGCAAATGGAAGCTCAATTGTTTTTGCATAAGAAAGTAGAAGAAAGGGAAAGAAACCAAGCTGGATGAAGATAGGCAAGTGTGGCACGCCTCTGGGTCTTAGGGAAAAGAGGAAATGGAGAAAGGGTGGGAGGAAGGTCTGGCAACATGGCAGGGGCCTGAGCCCAGGGAGACAGATGGCCCAGAAAGAACTCCCTGAGGCAGTGCCAGCAGTGAATTTTGCTACAAGTGAGATCTGTTGATAAACCTTAAATGGGTTTCTGCTCTATGCCATAGTGCCCCTCAGCTGTCCCCACACCCCAGGGACAGACTGTTTCACCCATGCCAAGGGCTAGAGGCATCATGGGCTAGAGGCATCATAGGGGATCCATGTCTATGATCCCAAACTCGAGCAAAACAGGGCCTGGGGAGGATAGTGATGGGCAAAGCAATGGCCCGAGAACCAGAGGGGAGGAGGGGACATGAGAAACTTGAGTGCCAGATGAGGGTCTGGCAACCGTAAGGCAATATGACACCCATCCTTCCTTGGAGGTATCCAGGGTGCTGGCTGGGATGTCCAAGGGAATTGAGATTTTTCTTGCAACTGACAAAAAGAAGGATCACACCTGCAGGTGGGGGACACTGGGACCCTAAGCCACATTACATCAGGATGTTGCAATGAGTGGTGGGCAGCAGGCATCCTCATCCTTGGAGGAGTCTGGTGGCAATGCTGGGGAAGATGAGAAGGTAGAACACGAGTGATAGGAAAACCCACATTAGTAGGTGTTAGGTTGTCAGAGGATGAGGTCCCTGGCAGTGGAGCTATGCAGCTCCCCATCCCCTGCCTGGGCCACCCACATCCATCTCCAGGATGCTCTGGACCCCCGTGGGAGGATGGCTTACAAAGACTGTACCCATGGGCCTTCTTGCGGTGGGACTTCTGGTGGGGATTGGCCCATGTGGGCTCTGCAGGAGACCCAGAAGGCAGGAGGGGAGCCAGGGTGGGGTTCACTCCCTGTCCCCTCCATGCAGAGTTGCAGTAGGTCATCCCTCTCAACACAGTTCTCTCTCTCCTCCCTTCCTTCCAACACAGTTCTTCTCTCCCTCTCTGATTCTCTGACGTCTGTCTCTGGCACCCCCACAGTTACCAGCCCTGAGAGTCCACCATTCCTTATTGCCTCCCCCTACGCCCTGCCCCAAACCTTGCTGACATTCTTTGGTTAAGCCCTCCTCAGTTATCTGTTGGACATTTGCTTCCTTTCCAGATCCTGACTGATTTGTGGAATATTCCATATGCTAACTTTTGTGTATTAAGGGAGGTAGAAGAATGAAAATACTTATTTGAATTTGCATCAAGAAATACTGAGGATGGGGCAGGGGATGTAGCTCGGTGGTAGAGCAGTTGCCTGGCATGTGTGGATTCAATTCTCAGCACCACATATAAATAAATAAAGTTCTATCAACAACTAAAAAAAATAAAATTAAACCAAAAGGAAATACTAGAAGGATGTGTAAGAAACTCATAAAAAGAGTTTACTGTAGGAAGAGGAGGGAGAGAACTGGGTAAACCAAGGGCAAAATTGGAAAGAGATTCTCATTGCATCTAATTTATATTATTTTGATTTTTTGACCATGTGAATTATTATCTATCAAGCAAAATTAAAATGGAAAGAATCTGTTTTACCCTCAAATCTGATTATTTGGGGAATCAATTTCACAAGGTCCAGAACTTTTACCAAGGAAGCTCCTAATTTTTAGCCGGAAAAGCCACAGCAGCCAGAAACACCCTAGCACCAGGGGAAGTGGCTTCTCCAAGTTGGCTCTCTGAAGGAGGGCTACAGCCAGCGCCCATCTGCTTCTCTCCCTCCTCCTGCCCTCCAGGAGCTCTGGCCTCAGCCACCAGTGTCCTAGAGGAGATTTGTCATCTAGCCAGGAAAGAGAGCAAAACTAAATTACATAAGAAAGTTGACCATGGGAGCTGACAAGTGGAACCCGCCCTGAGAAGCAGCATCTCTAGCAAGACAGGCAATGGCTTCAGTCATGGTCATGGTCATGCTAACCTCGAGAGGAGTTTGTTTCAGTCCATGGGGTTTGCTACTAGAAGCTTCTAGAAGGCCCAGCAAGATCCCCTGCCTTGGTGGACTCGTCCTGTGAAAAGTCCCAGGCACATGGTCTGAGCCTGGAGGATTGCCCACCCCCACATCCATGTCCCCTGGGCCTCTGGTGGCAGTGAAGCAGGAACAGAGCTCGGAACCACACCAGGAGAGGCGCGTCCTGCCACACGGAGCCTCAGCCTCACATAAAGAGAACTTTGACCTTTGCCATTTCTTATGGGCTTTGTGAACTCATCAGAGGCAGCAGCCTGAGAACAAAGCTGGCATTCACACAGCTTAGCATTCATTTCCTCATTAATCCTCCCAGTCACCATTACCAGGCAGGGAGAGGCCAAATGCGATTACAGCCTTTTAGCCAGCACAGTTGGGGTAATGACTTGCCCTGTGTCACGCATGAGTCATGGGCACAGTAGGGTCTAACCCTGATCTTTGGACCCTGGTGTGGCATTATATCCTCCCCCTGGGCAGCAGGAAGGGAGGGAGAGGGCACGTGCTGCAGGCAGCTCAGCTCAAGAGGATGTCCTTGCTTTTCTTGCTTGTGATGGGAAGGGAGAGGTACCGGACACACAGATTGACTGAGCAATTACCTGAGCAGTTCAAGTTCAAGTTCAAGGCAAAGGTCTTCTTCCAAGGGCCTGCCTGCTGTGACCCAAATGGCTACCATTAGTAGTACCATTCACTGGGCAGAATTCACGGCAGCATCGCCCAAAGCCAGCACTTGGTCCTAGACATTTGGGGATTGCTGGCCTAGTGACATTCCTAGCTACCCTGAAACATTGTCTCTGGTCCTTGGTAAAATGTTGCTGTCTATTCAAGTGTTCATCAAGGTTAGTTCATCACCAGGTGAACCATGGGCACAGACCAGCTGCCATTGGGAATCTCTGAGATCTCTGCAGAGGGGAGGTCTCTCCAGAGGGGAGGTCTCTGCAGAGGGGTGATTTCCACCCATCTCAGAGCAGACAGGAGTAGAAGAAATTGGTCCTGAGGCAAATGCTGCAGAGAGAGAGAGAGAGACAAATGGGAAGCAAGCCCTCCACAGAGTTTGTCCTGGGGCAGAAACTGTGTTTCCCACCCACACCTGGCTCTGGGTGAAAGGCTAATTCCGCCTCCTCCATTTCTTGCCCTCAGTCTCTGAGCTAAGTCATTTTCACGTGCCTCCCAGTTTACAGATGAAAATCTGACAGAGAGGTATATTGCCCATGTTTGCATAGTTGGGAGATGGTTGAGTTGGAATTTGAACTTCTGTCTGCCTGGAGCCGAATGTTCGTACTTCCCAGAACATTCCCACACATTTACCCACAGACCTGAACAAGTTGTGGGGAGGGAGAGAGAGGGGAACGAAGTGGGCCACTTTACAGGCAGAGAGGAAATTTTGCTGAGGCGGAGGCAGGGGAAATCCTGATCATGTACACATACAATGTAGGCACATAAACAGCTATTTTAAGGCCAAGGCTAGGATGCAGCCCAACAGAATTGCAAAAGCAAAATGTGTTTGTTTCTGTGGTTGGCTTTTATTTTTATTATTATTTTTTTAATACTGTGTTTTTATATGTGGTCGGCTTTTTTACAATACATTTTTTCCTCATCAGTTGGAGACCTGGTGAACATCTGGGTCATCTTAAATTAAGCCTTTGATGTTTAAAAAAATAATAATATCAGGTAATAGCAAATATGCTTCTGGCTTTATGGCCAGAAGCCTCCTGTCCTCTGAGATCCTGCTCACCTTGGTCCCTCTTTAATACACTTTCTGGAGAGAGATCCAGAGAAGAGAGGACAATACTGATCAAATGTGGCCACCAAACAAACCAGGAGGAAGTCAGGTCTAGACAAAGTCGGTGGCAACAAATCCCTGCGGACCGAGGCCTGGATGGTCCGTCTGATGCGACTTCTGGGTACCCTGTGACCTCTTTATGCAAAGAGGGCCATGGAAAGTTCTGGAAACTTATTTCCACTTGGGGGCTTAGGATTCCCACTCCTCCTCCCAAGTTCTTTCCCATGCAAACTGAGCTGAAAATGCCTACCCCTTGCAAGAAATGTCACTCCCAGCTCTGGCATGCTGGTGACCTTGAGCACGTGATCTCACTTCTCTGGGTTTCTGTTTTCATATCCGGAAGATGAGCGTGATAATCACATAAGCTACCTCACAGGGTTGTGATGGGATGCAGCAAAACAGACTCAGGGCACTTAAAACAGGTGGAGTGCCTCACTGTTCTGTATCGTTCCTGCTTGCTCTGGCCACGAAGTCATGCAGGCTGGAGCTGGGTATTGATCGCACACTGACTGTGTGTCTGAGGATTTCCATAGAGGAGCTCCTTCAATGTCCTCTACAGTCCCATCAGGACTGCAGGATTACAATGGCAACTGGACTCAAGAGCACATTAAAGAAAGGGGCCAGGATTGTGGCTCAGTGGAAGAGTGCTTGCCTAGCATGTATGAGGCACTGGGTTCAATCCCTGGCACCACATAAAAATAAACAAATAAAATAAAGGTATGATGTCCATCTACAACTAAAAAAAAAAAAGAAAGAAAAAGAAAAAAAGAAAAGAGGTTATCACCAAAGTTCATAGATAGGACACCGAGTTCAGAGGTCAATGACTGTGCCCAAGGTGGCAGAGTTTGGGGACAAAGAGTCAGGGTTTGAACTGTCACTGGCCTGACTCTGAACACGTTCTCTGAGTCATGCCACAGCTCCTCCCGGTGGCACACCAGGCCTGGATTCTGATTTCTGACACCTGCTTAGGCAGTTTGGTGATGAAAGCGCAGCCTTCGAGACAGGATCTGGGAAGCCAACCACACTCTCTGGTGACTCCCCGGGGACTCCCCGGGTGGGTCTCTTCGGTCATTCACCATGCCAGTTGCTGGACCTGCAGGAACAAACAGGAATGTTACACTGAGGAAACTGAAAAGTGAGAACAGAATGAGAAGAGGACTCAGGGTTCTAGGACCTGGCACAAAGGGAAGCAGTCTATCAGAAACCAGCCTGTACCTTTGGCCTAGTCCTTATGTGTGCTAGGAGAGCAGAACCCAGAGGTCGTGGCAAGCAGGAGAAAGCCATGACAGAGCGCCTGCCCCAGATGGCCCCCAGGCCTGTGATCTCATTTCATCTCAAGGTAACCCCATGAGGGAGGATTAATGTGCATTTTATAGAGGAGGTCACTGAAGCTCATTAAAGTGCAGCAAGATGCTCCAAGCCACAAGGCTGAGGCAGGTGCCACTGCGAGTCTGACCCAGAGACTCTGCTTCCTGTAACTGCTCCCCTCATGGTACAAGAATGCTGCTCATATAATAGATGATATATGAGGTGCCCCAGCTCTGGCTGGCCTCCTCCCTAGGGGCTAGAGTCTAAAAACAATTCATTAGGGATAGGGAAACTAAGGCAGGGCTGGAATTCTAGGAGAAAAGAGCATAGGAAAGCCTAGGAAGGAGAGAGGCAGAAACATTTAGGGAAAAAGAAAGATGGAAATTAGGAAAATGGAAGGATTACAGAGAACCCCTTTTGGACTATAGGGGCCAGCAAGAGGCAGCTGTAACCTGCAGCGAATCAAGTCCAAACTCGCCGCCTACATGCAAAGCAATAGTACAGACCTGTTTATCCAACATCCTCCTCTTCCTGCATCTGATGCTTTAGGAACGGGGCTGTCATCCTTAGGAAAAGGCTGCCTCCTGTCACAGGAGGACACTAGGATAGCTCTGGAGCTTGCTGGAGCATAAACAGTCCCCAGACTGGCACAAACATTTCACCTAGGACTCCCCAAATATGTTACCTGCAGCCACCAGAAACTGGAATGCAACCCCTGCTTGTGGTCACCAAGAAATGCACCCTAGAAAAATAGTTGAACTCTCAGAATCCAAAGTTGCTCTTTCCTCTTTAAAGAGACTGGTCAGGGAGGTCCTCTGATGTCATTGTCTTCTTTGTGGAAACCAAATGGCATGAACGAGCCAGGTCACTGGGCTGGGCCTGTGGTCTAGTTTAGGGTTGAAAAGGAAAGGAAGGGAGTAGCCTGAGACCTGTCCTCCTGTTCCTGCTAACAACATCTGGGCCTTGGGTTTTCTCACCTGCCAAATGGGAATAATAAGACCTTGCTGCCCTCCTCACAGGTAGCTGTGGAAAACATAAACCAGTGGCATGGGACACTTTGACTCCATTAATCATTGTGGATATACTGAGAAGTCAAAATGCAAATCTTGGTAAGGCCAACCCAGAGTCCCCAAATAGCCAATTCTTTGCAGTTTCAAAGATCAGAAATAGCAGGACCACTCTCCTTCCATCAGTACAAAATGTTTCCAGAATGTTCTATAGAACAATGACCCAACTATGAATATTGGCTGATTTTGCTTGCCTAGTATCCTATCTCCTGTTTTTTGGCAACAGTTGCCCATTTCCATTAGAAAATGTTTTCAGCATTGGTGAGGATATTAACCCAGATCCACCCCACCCCATGAAGTCAACCAGATTCATCAGGAATGTCAGACTTGGTGAAGCTACCCAGGAACAAAGGTCAGTGGATCTGATTTATGGCTCTGAGACTGCTGGATGTCCTTCCCATGCATTTCTCTAGCTCAAGTCAACTGAAATCTGGGTAATTTCTGTTGCTTGCAGTCAAAAATCCTAACCTGAGGGGCAACTTTGCCCTTCCTCCAGGGTTCAGAGATGGGGAAGCTCAGGAGAGAATCAGAAACTGTGGGGAAGTTTCCCAGATGATGAGGGTAGGGGCTGGGATGCAGAAGAAGATCAGATTAGACCAGACCTCAGGAGAGAGCCTACAAACATTGGCTGGTGTTGTGAGAATGTAACACACACAACTAGGCCATAGGGATTGTGGTCTTCCTTTCCAAGAACCTATCCTGGGCCCTCCTCTCTGTAACCCAATCCTGAAACCCCTGGCTCACATTGCTAAATTTGACTTTGTTTGGAACAACTCCAGGTTCTGGGATCAACTTGTCCAACTCCCTTGTAGTCTTCAAATGGAGAAAGTGAAGCCCAAAGAAGGCAGAAGCCACCTCTTGGTCCTCAGTGAGACTGCTTTCTGTTTCTCTCTGACTTAATGCCTGAAAGACCTTAGGAGACTTGAAGAGATCCTTGGAGGGAAGATCAGGGTCTGGTGGGACCCTACTGTTATCTCTCTGTCCCAGATGGAGACCAGGAATGGCTCCTACGGTGTGGGCTTGCTTGAGAACAAGGTCAGTGGGGCCTGGAGGGGTGTTGGGGTCGCCAGCCATACCCACTGCCTGGGTATGATCAGCATTAACCCTAATGACCTTTCCACCTCACAGATCCCTTGGCCAACAGTGGACAAGTCTCTCTCAGGTCAGCCTTTACCCAGTCACTGTCCTCCCTGAAGATGGTGGGGACAGGTAGCAACAGTGACAAATCTGGTCACACCCCAGGAGCTGGCCAAAGCTCAGATTTGGCACTTTCAGTCATTGTCCAAGCAAATTGGGGAGCAAATTGGGGAGCAAATTGGTTTCACTTACCTGGTATGAGGCTCCATGACCTCTGCCAGGTGCCCAGTAGTCCCCTATCCATTCCCCCTTGGCCACATTGAAAACTCTGTTGGTCCTGATCTTTTTCCTGCTTGTTCTTTTAGAAGGGTGATAAAAATGCCCCCAGCAAATTTCACACTAATAAACTTGCATTTTTTTAAAAAAAGAATTAAGAGCTTATAGGTTGGAGAGTCTCAGATTTTAACACCATTTGTTTGTGATAGGAATGTTTGTGATAGAGATCCTTTTAATAGCCGTGTGTTATTATTCTAGCTGAAGCTGATCACCTGGGTCAGGAAAACAAACTGGAGCATGACGGAGGGGACCTCAAAGTGCAAGAAAGATACTTCAAGTGTCAGTGCATGCCAGTGCAGTCCTCAACCCCAAAGAAAAGAGCTTGCGAGGCCTCAGAACTCTGGAGCCCTGCAACCCCAGAATTGAGTCACCTAGGAGCTACCTGTGGGGGCACCATGCATGCAACTGGCCCCAACCAAGTGACCACCCTGCATCCTGTTCTCACTGAGAAGGACACCTGCTCCCTTACACCCATTCAGCTTCCCATCATCCCACACTGGGTCAGGGACAGAGCAAATCCTCAGGGAACACTTGGTAAACTAGGGGACTAAGCCTGTCACCAACCGGGCAAGCAAACCTGACTGCACAGAAGGGCAGGAAGGCCAGGAGGGGCCTTGTGGCCACACTGCCTGGGAGCACATCCTGGCTACACTGTTTCCTGGCTAAGTAGCCTTCACCGTGGGCAGGTCATTTAACCTCGGGTCTCCCCGGATGAGTGATAGTAGTACTTGGCCATCAGGGTTGTTGTGAGGATCCAGTGAGCTGGTGTATGGGAAGCTCTTGGACAGGAACTGGCACATAGCACAATGTGTCATCCTACTTCACCCCGAGGAAACAATGATCGGAGTTTAAATAGCAGGCTTCTCCTGACCCACCTGGCTTTCTTCTCCTGCACCACCTGCCTTTCTGTGGTTCCAGGCTGTCCTGTCCTTCCAGGGTGAGCAATGCCATCTCCTGGAGTCTGGATCCTGCATACCTTTAGCCCTAGTTCAGTTCAGTCCCCTGCCTGCCGCTACCAACCCTAGCCCAGCCAGAGGAGTCCCAGCTGTTCTTTCCCCCTGCCTGAGCTCCAGGCTGTGATGAGGTGTGACTCCGCCCTCACGGACTGCATGACAAATACCAAGTTAGGTGACCTCTCTGTGCTTCCTTCCTCCTTTGTTTCCTCCTCTGCAGAAAGGTGAAGCCCTGCCTCTGAAGGGCATCAGAAGCATTAGCATGAGGCATTAAATAAGTGCTACTGAGTATTATTAGTGTTATTATCGGCAGGGAGGTTTTCTTAGCTTCTCCAGGGACCAGCTCCTCACCCTACATGTCTGAGATGGCCTGTGAGATATTCATTCATTCACTGAACTCATCAAATATTTACCAAGTGTTGACCATGTGTGTAATACCTGAGCAGTGTCCGGTGGTGATCTGCTCCATTTCCTTGACGTTCTGTTCTGGCTTCCTGATTTGTCTACACCTGGTGATACTGGTGCAAAATAACATCTGCCACCAATAACCCAAGTGACTTATGTACCTACTATCCAATGAGATCCTTACCTGGGTGCCAAGGGCTGCTCCCTGCTATTTCTAGTTAAGGAAGCCAAGTCACAGAGAGGTCACGGAACTTGATCGCATTCCCACAGCAGGGGAATGTCAGCGCTGGGATTTGCAGAGAGGTCCCTGTGGATCCTAAACTTCCCACCATACTCTGAAAGGCGGGAAGAAAGAAGGATGACCCCCTCTCCTGTCCTGGGACTTCCCTTTCTGTTCTGGAAGGCCACCTTCCCTGGGCACAGCGAGACTGTACCTCAGGTCTATCCTTGAGAAGTCGATGATCCTTTATTGGCTTCTGTTCTTGGCCACCAAAAAAAGTCTCTTGTGGCCAGAAGGGTCAGCCATTCACTCTTTTCGTGGGGATGTGTGTGTTCATGTCTTCCTTGGAGGTGTTTCATGGAAAATGTTAGCACACGAACCAAACAACTGTTCAGACGTGATCGAAAGAGGCCCGAGCATCTCAGGAATCACAGAGACTGAAAACGGCTCACGAGGGCCCAGGTTCCAGGCACAAACATGGGGACAAAATATACACCACATTCATCCCAGAGGGCCACGGGCAGCTGAATGGTAGCAGAGCATCTGGGAGAATCTCACGGTAGAGGAAGTGGAAGGTGTTGCCTTTCTTCTGATGTGGCTGTCCCCACCACATCTCTCTGACGGCAGGTCTACTTGTCACCTGTGACATGGAAACCAACCGCAGGGGGTCAGGGGTGTCCCCACTTAAGAATGAAAATGGGACCATTTCTGTACAAACCCTAGGTCTATTCCTGGGCCATCCAGGATCTGGGGGAGCCCTAAGAGGGAGGAAGATATGGTTCTTCCTCTCATCTAGGGCTCACTCCTTGAAATTTCTCTCCACCTACATGTACTTTCTTGATGACCCTGTGGCTTGAAATACCAACATTGTGTTTTTGAAACACAAATTTATATCTCCAGCCTCAGGCTCTCCCCAGACCCTAAGCTGGTCTCCTTGATGTCCCATTTGGCTAGGTAGCATCTCAAGCTTGACACGTTTTTAAAGTAATTTTCACTCTGTCTCCCCAAGCCTGATCCTCCCACAGTCTCTCCTCGTCTCAGAAAATGGCAGCTCCACTCTTGGGATGCCTCAGGGCAAGGTGACCTGCAAGTCACCCTGAACCCTTCTCTGTCATCTGACATCTCCACCAGGAAAACCCATCAGTTCTACCTTCAACTACAAATGGTCTCTTTTGATTCAACCTAGCGATTTTTTGACTGTATGATAATACAAAAGTGATGAACACTGAACAGAAACCATACTTTGGATTTAAATCTTGTCCTGGGCAGTTGGTGAACCCGGTACCCTTTGTCCTCTCGATGCTGGGCAGCCAGTGAGTTACCGCCTCCAGCCAGCCATGTGGTCATGAGGGGAAGCAGGTGACTCTAGAGTGTACTGTGTGGCTGAGCTGTGATGTTCAGAAGGTTATGTGTGAAATGCATTTTCAACCTGGGAGGTTTTCAACTTGTGATGGTTTTATCAGGAGGCACCCCCATCGTAAGTCAAAGGAGCGACTGTGTATCGAGACTGCGTCTCACCTCACCAGCTCTGACGTTCTCCTGTCCAAGTAACCGTCATCTCTTATCTGGATTATTTCAATAGCCTCATAACAGGTCCCCTGAGTCCACATTTTCCTGCCTGCATTTGATTCTCAGCTTTAAGTCAATCTGTTACAGCTCTGCTGGGATTCTTCAATGTTTCCCCATCTCAAACAGGGAAAAGCTAATTTCTCTCACTGGCCCTGAAGACCCTGCATGATCAATACGGTGACCCCTCTATCTCATTTTCAACTTCATGTCTACCACAGACATATTTTCTTCCAGTCACCTGGATCTCCCTGCTGTTCCTAGGACACCCCAGGGCTTTTGCACGTGCTGTTCCACCATCTCCGTACACCATCTCCGTATAGCCCAGACTTAGTCCTCCCTCTGGGGCTGCTTTGCCCCAGACTATCCATTGTCACCTGCAGCCTGCTCACAATCTTGAAGCCTTCCACTGCTGTGATATCCTCATTGGACTTGTCCCCAGCTGTCCCACAACTTGACCCATTTCTGTACTGTCTGTCTCCTCCCCCCAACCCCGCCAGCTAGAAGGCCAGCTGGGCCTGGGAAGGGGGCTTGGTTCTCGATCACTGCTCTATGGCCAGCACCGGTAAGAATACCTGACTCTACGTAAGCCTTCAGTAAACACCTGGTGAAGGAGTGAATGGATCTAAAAGTGGGTGGAGTGAGGTAGTTTCAATTTGATTTGGAAAAAATTTTGTAAATGCGACCTAGGCATAAAAATAGCATGGAGGATTTCACACCAGACATGATTTTCTGTATTGACATTAAAACGCAGCAGAGCTACAGATGATTCTGTTTCTTTCTCTATGTATTGTTTTTAATTAGTCTACAATACATACATTATTTATGTAATGAAATAAAAGTAAGAGAAATGTTTGTTGTTAAACCGCTGCTTACTGTCAATTATGAGGTGCTCGGAGGCAACACTAAAGGTTCATTAAAGTCTCTCAAACTGAGCATTTTTATAGCCAAGGATGCTCTGTCTCTGGCAGTAATGCTCTCTTTTCCTCATCGGGGTTTTTTGTTTTTTGTTTTTTGTTTTTGGTACCAGGGATTGGACCCAGGGGCACTTGACCACTGAGCCACACCCCCAGCCCATTTGGGATTTTATTTAGAGACAGGGTCTCACTGAATTGCTCAGGGCCTCATTAAGTTGCTGAGGCTGGCATTGAACTTGAGATCCTCTCGCCTCAGCCTCCTGAGCTGCTGGAATCCCAGCATGTGTGTACCACTGCACCCAGCTCTTAATGTGCACCAACTGTGATCGCCTCTGGTTTTTCGTAACTAAGAAGCAAACCTGAGTGTTTGGACCAGTGCATCCGTAAAGCTGCTGTTAACAGAAAGCCAGATGCATGAAGGCTCCATCAATGCCAACTTGCTGGGCATCCTGATTAGGGTACCAAGGGCTGGGGGAGGGGCTGGGGCTAGATCATTTTCACCCCTGCATGGACATCATATGTTTCATTGATCTTTGTGACCAACCAAATATTTTCACATGTCTTGTGTGACTCAATCCTTACATCAGCTTTGTTTCTTATTCCCTTCAAGGGAGCTTAGAGGAACAAGTCCTTTTCCACGATCCCACAGCTAGCAGATGCCAGCAGAACTTCCCTCTGCCTGCACTCCTACCCCAGTGCCACCTGCCTCTAGGTAAACACTCGTCCAGAAACAGCAGGAAGTAACGAGGAGTTTGCTCAGCAACCTTTCCTAGGAGGAGTGGCATTGGGGGCAGGGGGGTGCGAATGACTAAGCCCTTGAGGTGCTTAGGGGAAACTGGGGTGGAGGTGGACAAGTGCAATAAGGGTCAGTCTAGGAAAGGAGATGTGATGCCTGTATTATCTCAGTGGATAGGAGAGAAAAAAAAAAAAACAAACCTTAGTAGATTGTTGTGGTTTGAATCTGGAAAGTTCTCCAAAAGCTCCAGTACTGAACGCTTAGTCCCCAGTGCAGCAATGGGCAGAGGTGGGGCTTTGGGGAGATGGTTGGAATATGAAGGCTCTGATCTCATCAGTGCATTAATCCATTGAGGGATTCATAATTCATTGTCAGGTGGTGGAAACTGTAGGGGGTGGGACCTAGTATAAGGGAGTAGGTCCTTGGGGACATACTCTGGGGAACCATATCTTCTCCCCATTCCTTTCTTCTCTCTTTCTGCTTCCTGGCTGCCAGGAAGTGAGCAGCTCTGCTCCGCCACACCCTCTGCCAGGATGTCTCTGCTTCACCACAGTCCCCTAGCAACGGAGGCAGCTCATCATGCACTGAAACCTCGGATGCTAACCTGAATAAATCTTCCCTCCTCTAAGTTGTTTTTCTTGGGTATTTTGTCACAGCAATGAAAGCTGACTAACACATAGATGCTTGGAGCACAATGTAAGGCCTTGAAGGTGAAGCTGTTCTGCCATTAAAAAAAAAGTGGGAGCTTTGTTTTATTTTCTAAGGTCATCTGGAGAGAAGAAGAAGGAGCAGGGGACAGCAAGATGGAGGAGGCTGGGAGGATGTGGGAAATATGTTAGTGCAAAGCAGCCAGGGGCCACTCAAGGATAAGAGATGCTCTTCTGCTGATTTTGAATTTGTATGACTCTTCACAATTCCATTCTCACTGTCTATTTCATCCCTTTCACTCCTTCAATAATTGGCATATTCTGCTCAGCTCCTAAATATTTTGTATGAGAAGAACTTTGATAAACTTGACAAAAGCTGTGGCTTGCAAGTATGCAGAATAGGGGCTTCACACTTGCAAGGGGAGGTCAGCCAGGGGTGGCGGGGGGAGGGTAGGGATGGGGGTGGGGTGGGGGTGGGGGGTGGGACAGAGAAGCCAGGGTCCAGCCTCACCATCTCAATACTGCTTCCCCTTCTTCTTGCCCCGTCTGGACCATAACTACTTCTCATGGTGGCTACTCTCTGGGCAACTCACCATCCCCAGGGTCAGTTTCCTTAGCCCTGCAGACTGAAGGATGTGGAAAATAAGCCCAAGGGCATTTTGCCTATGCTTTTATCATTTAAAATCCCAGATCTTAACCAGAACAAGGAATAAAAAAAGGAACTTGTACCAGACTGGCATCTGACCCCCCACCCTAATGGGTCACTGGACCCCAATACAATAAGCCCCAGGAAATTCCCTATTCACATTCCTGTCTCACACTAATGAATCAGTGGGACCCCAATACAAAGAACCCCAGGAATTGCCTTCCTGTACCACCCTAAATAAAGCCTATATAAGCTAGATCCTTGCTTCAGCCCACGGCCATTTTCTACCCCCAAATGAGGTTCCCCCAATTGACTCTGCAGCTAAATACTGAATGGAAAAAAGCTTGCTGATCAGAGGTTTGCTATGCCTGCATTTGTCCTGACACCCACCCCCCTGGATACGCCCCTCTCTGAAATTCTTCACTATACCTCTTTGAATGTGCCCTCTGATCCTGCTGGACCCCTTGATAATAACACCCAACACAGAGCTGCCCTGGGTCCCTTTGCCTCCTTTGGTGGCCCCTGAGACCACCCTGTTAAGAAATCTAAGAGTCCCAGAAGCATAATTTGCAGCCACTGACTTACGTACAGGTGATAGGCACCACTATACTGCTGCCCAGGGCGTCTGTCTGCCAGCTCTGAGACATCATCCTTCAGTGTAGCCTGAGGGGCCCAGGCCCTCCCTTCCTCCCAAGAGTGCCCAGGCCACCCACTTCCAGGAGCTCTGGAGGCATGTCCCACCTGTCCCCAGAGACAGTTGCACAACTGATCATCCAGGATCCTCTTTCCCTTTCACTCTCACCCTTTCCCAGCCTAAACAAGCATCCAGGAGGAGCTAAATTTCTTTGTCTTTGCTGTGGGCAACTTCAGCCAAGGGGCCTCTTACTGCAGCTGCCCTGCCCATGGGCACTCCCCTCATGTGGTGGATCTGGGGGCCGACTGTCCTCACCCATCACTGTGTTTTGCTATCTGGTTCCTCCCTCCAAGGGATCTGAAAACTTGCTCTGCTGTGTAAAACCACAGGTTCCTCCACTGTCCTCTGCACTGTGGTAGGAAAGCTCCTGTGTGTTGATACTACGTGTGCATCTCACCAACACACACACACACACACACACACACACACACGCACATACACACACACCCAGGCATGAGGCAGAGGAGTCAAGCGGGGTCCTTGATCAAATAAGATGACTTGCTTGAAACCTTGCTTCCCTCCTGTAGACCAGGAGTCTGAAGCATCTTGGGTTGAAGTGCTTAGAAGCTGAAGACACCAGGGAAGCTGGACCTCTGCTCCATCAAGGACACCAGCTTCCCCTCCACTCCCATCAGCAAATCCTAGGGCTGCTCCCCAGGAGGAACCCCAGAACTTCAGGAATTTTGAACCACGGACCAGCCAATACTTCTTTCCATTGCTCTGCAGAGCTGTTCCTCAGAGCCAATCCACAACTGGCGTGTGAATTTGACCATCTGTCTCTAGTGATTTTGATCTCCATCAATCAGCCCCTTAAAGCCTAGTTCAACAGTAATTTCTTGAAAAGTGTCTGGATGTCCATCCATGTATGTGTTCATTTAGCAGTGGGGGAGAGTCTGGGGGATGGAGATTGAGAGCAATCTCTGGTGAGTCCTTGCTCACCAGAAGCTTGTGTCTTGGGGAGGGTGTAGGGCACTGCCCAGGGCCTCTCAAATGAAACTAGCATGGGGAGATGCTGAGAGGACCTCTGACAGTTGTGGGTATATGTCTGCATCGTTGAACAAGGAGCATTCTGAGGAGTCCTCCCTCCCCTCCATGGTGCCTCCTCTTCTCTGTCTCCCAGTGAGTCTCCCCACACCCAGCCTCCCTCAATGCACACACAACATTGTGCCACTTCTCTTCTGTCATGCGCCCAGCCTCACCCATTCTTTCCCCTACACCATCCATCCTTCCAAACCAACAACAATTCTGTCCAATCAGAAACGAGGAGGAAGCATGCTCTCCCCAGCAGACAAGGAACAGAACCAGCATGAAAAACTAGAATCATGTCAAACATCTCCCGCGGGAGGGGAGAGGCCACGGATGATAATGGAAATGTTGCTTGCTGCCATGACAACCATAATCATTCAGCCAGGGTACCAAGGGCTTGGAGGCAAAGACCCCAGTTGGATGTTTATTTCTCCAGCATCTCTAAGGAGGTAGAAACCAAAAAGGAGACGTCTTCAGGCCTCCATTTGTTACCTGCTGGAGAAGTAGAGTATTTGGCGGGGACTGGTCCATCTTTCTCCAGTCTGCCACCAATTATGACATCACTTTCAGTTCACCCTGATTCTAACTCATCATTTATATCAACCATTTTGGCTATGGCCACTGAGAGTCCCCTGGCAGCCAGGTGTGGGAGGTTTGGCCACAGGCTGGGAAGAGTGGCCTTGGTCTCAAGGCAAGGTCAGAGTCATGGCCAGCACCAGGATGGCTCTAGGGCCTGTGAAATCTCCACACAAACACATTACCTACATCATGTCTGGGGATGGGAAGACAGGAAGCAGAACCAACCCCCCAAATTAAAAGTTACTGAGGTGATGGAGGCTGCAGCAGCAGTCATGGTGGCTCTGTGGGTAAGGCTGGCACAGCGCAGTCTCCGGGCTTTGGCATTATCTCTCGGGCCCTTTCCTCAGTCATTGTGCATGGCTAAAAACAAAAGAACAATGGCCAAAGCCTGGAAGAGGACATGGTTCACAATGAGCATAAGATAGAGCCTCCCTGTACACACAAGACCCTCTTGGAAGAGAAGGTCAGGTTGGAAAAGCAACTGAGAGGCACCATGGAAATATATAAATGAGCTTTGGCAGATACTGTGAACTTGAGGCAGAGGAGCCAAAAACTGATAGAAGATGCAAAATTACATGGCATCCAAGGCTTCTGACTTGCTGGAGGTTGCAGACATTCTGGAGAAGGTAATCTAGAGTGTTCCAAAAGAAGAAATTAAAGATGACAACCCTCACCTGAAAAGCCTGCACGGAGGTGGGGGGTGGGCTGGTGCTGACCGAGGTGCAGATCCAGAAGGTGTTCTCAAAGCACGGCTTGCTCAAGCTGGACTCCCTTGGAGCCAAATTTGACCCTTATGAACATGAGGCGCTATTCCACACACCAGTAGAGGGCAAGGAGCCGGCCACAGTGGCGCTGGTTACCAAGGTAGGGCACACCCTCAGCACTGCCCTGGTGGGGGTGATGAAGGAAGCATGGCTGCCTCCCAAGGGGCCTTTGGCCTTTAAGTCACTTGCTGTAACTCTTCAAAGGCGGGTTCATCTTTTCTCATCAGGGAGTCCAGCCTTGATGGAAAGCTTAAGTGGCTACATGGAATCAAGCTGGTGGCACAGTTGAGTTCAGCAGCTCTGGTTTTGGAGTCTGGTTTTTTAGTACACCACGTGTTTAGTAGCTTCATATGCTTCCAGAAAAGGGCAGATGGGACCTCTATGTTATCATGAATAAGGCTGTATCTGCTCAAACCCGTGATTGCAAAGTACTTTAAACAAATAAAAGGTCTTTAGGAAATGTCCAAAAAAAAAAAAAAAAGCTATTGAGAAAAAAAAAAACCTAAAACCAGCAATAGGAAACTAAGAACAATGAGCAGGAGCTTGTTCTGGTCGTAGGTGAAATCACAGCTAATTTCCAGAAGGCCAAACTGAGAAAAGGGACTGCTGAGGTCAGGGATGGTCTGCGTGGCTGGTGGCTTATGAATAGGAACATGAATGTTCTGTCACAGACTTTCTCCAGCTGCACTGGGAGCTAAGGTGGCCACAGAGACTTAGGATGGGGCCATTTCTGAGGAATGGGTAAAGGTCATCTCCAGAGAAGCTGTCGTCTCCTCTGAGGCCTCTGAGGCAGCACAGCATGAAGCCCCAGCTCACATCAGGTAAGAGAGCCATCTTTAAGCCTGTCTGACCTCTGATTTATCCTGCATTGTTAGGATGACAAACAAGGAATCAGCACCCTCCTCCACACTACATCCAGCCAGCACCCCTGCCCCAAGCAATATGTAGCTTTCCAGGGTTTCTGCACTTAAGTAATGACATGCCAAGTGCCAAAACTCTCAAATGGTGGAAGATAGTATCAAAGTATAAAATACTGCCTGGTGTGTATTCCTTTAAGAGAATCCATCATGGTGGGCATGGTGGCACACATGCCTGTAATCCCAGTGACTCGGGAGGCTGAGGCAGGAGGATCTCCAGTTCAAATCCAGCCTCAGCAACTTAGTGAAGTCCTAAGCAACTTAGTGAGACCCTGTCTCAGAATAAAAAATAAAATGAACTGGGGATGCAACTCGGTGGTAAGGAGCTCCCGAGTTCAATCCCTTGTACTCAAAAAACAAACAAATAAAAAGAGAATCCATCTCTGCTAGGGCATCTTGGAAGGAAGGAGGAGGTTGCTAGACTATGCTACCACTTCCCATTCTATTAAATACAGTGTGTGGTTCAGAGCCACATGGGCATTTATGAATCCCACTCCTCTATGGGCTCAACAGAGCTTGATTTTTGATTTGCCTGTGGATCAAAGAAAGGCCACTTATCCCTATGGGACATCTCCTTCTAACATATTGGCACTGTTCCGCAGGGAAAAGTGAAACAAAAGCCGAATTTATTCAGACAGGAGTTTCAAAGTTAAAACATCAAGGAAATAGATCAAAACTTAAAAAAAAAAAAGTTTAAAAAACCCCAGCTCCAACCTAAGTTCTCTAACATTTCATATTTCCAAAAAAATCACAAGAAACGGTTGAACTATCCCAAAAGACTATATTCACTTTATTTCCGTTAAATGCCTCAAAGCAAAAAGTCCAAGGGTCCTGACTTTTCGCTCTCTACTGTCCATCTTATGGTCAAAGTCCACTTTCCATGCTCGTGGGGACTAGCACTGTGCCTGTCAAAGTGACAGTTGCCACAGCATGCTTACTGCTTCAGAATAAAAGAAGTTGAACATTTACATCCAAATGTCTCACAGATTTACCCTACTGTAACATGGAGCCCCAAACAAACAAATAAAAACTGGCTTTAAAACCAATGCCATTGAAAAGTTTGGCAGGATCCTTAAAGGTTATACTTACATACCTACCATATGGTCCAGTCATTCCATTCCTAGGTATTTACCCAAGAAAAAAGAAAATATATGTCCATACAAAAGCTTTTACATGAATGTACAGAATCACTTTATTTGTAATAACCCAAAGGTAGAAACAATCCATATATCTGTTAGTAATAAATAAATAAATATGGTAAAATGTAAACAAAATGGACAAATTGGGGTGGATTTATATACAATGGAAGGCTACTCATCAATAAGAAAAGGAGAAACGACTGATACAAACAACACGAATATATTAAAACAATTATGCTATGTAAAAAATCCAGATTAAAAAAGGAACCATATTGTATGATTTTATTTATATAAAACTTTAGAAATTTAATTTCTTGTGACTAAAAGCAAATTGGTGGTTGCCTTGAGAGGAGGGCCCAGAAAGCCAGGGGGAGAAATTTCAAAGGGGCCTAAAGATATTTTCAGGGGTGATGGATATGTTCACTTTCTTGAATTTGATGGTTTCATGCATGTATACATGTGTTAAAACTCATCATTTGGGGCTAGGGTTGCGGCTCAGGGGTATTGTGCTCACCTAGCCTGTATGAGGCACTGGGTTTGATCCTCTGCACTACATAAATGTAAAATAAAAATATTGTGTTCACCTAAAACTAAACAATAAATATTAACAAAAACCTCATCATTTGAACACTTTACATGCATGCAGTTTATTAATCATGCCTTAATTAAGCTATTTAAATATTTTTTTAATTTATTTTTTATTTTTTATTTTTTTATTATTGGTCGTTCAAAACATTACATAGTTCTTAATACATCATATTACACGGTTTGATTCAAGTGGGTTATGAACTCCCACTTTTACCCCGTATACAGATTGCTGAATCACATCAGTTACCCTTCCATTGATTGACATATTGCCTTTCTAGTGTCTGATGTATTCTGCTGTCTGTCCTATTCTCTACTATCCCCCCTCCCCTCCCCTCCCCTTTTCTCTCTCTACCCCTTCTACTGTAAATCATTTCTTCCATTTGTATTATCTTGTCTTGCCCCTCCTTTCCTCTTATATGTCATTTTGTATAACCCTGAGGATTGCCTTCCATTTCCATGCGATTTCCCTTCTCACTCCCTTTCCCTCCCACCTCTCATCCCTGTTTAATGTGAATCTTCTTCTCAAGCTCTTCGTCCCTACCCTGTCCTTGTTTACTCCCCTTATATCAAAGGGGTCATTTGGTATTTGTTTTTTAAAGATTGACTAGCTTCACTTAGCATAATCTGCTCTAATGCCATCCATTTCCCTCCAAATTCTATGATTTTGTCATTTTTTAATGCAGAGTAATACTCCATAGTGTATAAATGCCACATTTTTTTTTATCCATTCATCTATTGAAGGGCATCTAGGCTGATTCCACAGTCTTGCTATCGTGAATTGAGCTGCTATGAACATCGATGTAGCAGTGTCCCTGTAGCATGCTCTTATTAGGTCTTTAGGGAATAGACCGAGAAGGGGAATAGCTGGGTCAAATGGTGGTTCCATTCCCAGCTTTCCAAGAAATCTCCATACTGCTTTCCAAATTGGCTGCACCAATTTGCAGTCCCACCAGCAATGAACAAGAGTGCCCTTTTCCCCGCATCCTCTCCAGCACTTATTGTTGTTTGACTTCCTAATGGCTGCCTGCCAATCTTACTGGAGTGAGATGGTATCTTAGGGTAGTTTTGATTTGCATTTCTCTGACTGCTAGCGATGGTGAGCATTTCTTCATGTATTTATTGATTGATTGTATGTCCTCCTCTGAGAAGTGTCTGTTCAGGTCCTTGGCCCATTTATTGATTGGGTTATTTGTTATCTTATTGTCTAATTTTTTGAGTTCTTTGTATATTCTGGTTATTAGGGCTCTATCTGAAGTGTGTGGAGTAAAGATGTGTTCCCAGGACGTAGGCTCCCTGTTTATCTCTCTTATTGTTTCTTTTGCTGAGAAAAAACTTTTTAGTTTGAGTAAGTCCCATTTGTTGATTCTAGTTGTTAACTCTTGCGCTATGGGTGTCCTATTGAGGAATTTGGAGCCCGATCCCACAGCATGTAGATCATAACCAACTTTTTCTTCTATCAGATGCCGTGTCTCTGATTTAATATCAAGCTCCTTGATCCATTTTGAGTTAACTTTTGTGCACGGCGAGAGATAGGGATTCAGATTCATTTTGATGCAAATGGATTTCCAGTTTTCCCAGCACCATTTGTTGAAGATGCTATCCTTCCTCCATTGCATGCTTTTAGCCCCTTTATCAAATATAAGATAGTTGTAGTTTTGTGGATTGGTTACTGTGTCCTCTATTCTGTACCATTGGTCCACCCGCCTGTTTTGGTACCAGTACCATGCTGTTTTTGTTACTATTGCTCTATAGTATAGTTTGAAGTCTGGTATCGCTATACCGCCTGATTCACACTTCCTGCTTAGCATTGTTTTTGCTATTCTGGGTCTTTTATTATTCCATATGAATTTCATGATTCTTTTATCTATTTCTACAAGATATGCTGTTGGGATTTTGATTGGCATTGCATTGAACTTATAGAGAACTTTTGGTAATATCGCCATTTTGATGATGTTAGTTCTGCCTATCCATGAGCAGGGTGTATTTTTCCATCTTCTATATCTTTCTTTAGGGTTCTGTAATTTTCATTGTATAAATCTTTCACCTCTTTTGTTAGGTTGATTCCCAAGTATTTTATTTTTTGGGGGGGATATTGTGAATGGAGTAGTTGTCCTCATTTCTGTTTCAGAGGATTTGTCGCTGATATACAGGAATGCCTTTGATTTATGCGTGTTGATCTTATATCCTGCCACTTTGCTGAATTCATTTATTAGCTCTAATAGCTTCTTTGTAGACCCTTTTGGGTCTGCTAGGTATAGGATCATATCATCTGCAAATAGTGATAATTTAAGTTCTTCTTTTCCTATTTTTATGCCTTTAATTTCTTTCGTCTGCCTAATTGCTCTGGCCAGTGTTTCGAGGACTATGTTGAACAGAAGTGGTGAGAGAGGGCATCCCTGTCTTGTACCAGATCTTAGAGGGAATGCCTTCAATTTTTCTCCATTCAGAATGATGCTGGCCTGTGGCTTATCATAGATTGCTTTTACAATGTTGAGGTATGATCCAGTTATCCCTAATTTTTCTAGAGTTTTGAACATAAAGGGATGCTGTACTTTGTCGAATGCTTTTTCTGCATCTATCGAGATGATCATATGGTTCTTATTTTTAAGTCTATTGATGTGGTGAATAACATTTATTGATTTCCGTATATTGAACCAGCCTTGCATCCCAAGGATGAATCCTACTTGATCATGGTGTATAATTTTTTTGATATGTATTTGAATCCGATTCGCCAGAATTTTATTGAGGATTTTTGCGTCAAGGTTCATTAGAGATATTGGTCTGTAGTTTTCTTTCTTTGAAGTGTCTTTGTCTGGTTTCGGAATCAGGGTGATGTTGGCCTCGTAGAATGAATTTGGAAGTTCTCCCTCTTTTTCTATTTCCTGAAATAGCTTGAGAAGTATTGGTGTTAGTTCCTCTTTAAAGGTTTTGTAAAACTCTGCTGTATACCCATCCGGTCCTGGGCTTTTCTTAGTTGGTAATCTTTTGATGGTTTCTTCTATTTCCTCTATTGTTATTGGTCTGTTTAGGTTGTCTATATCCTCCTGCCTCAATCTGGGCAGATTATATGACTTAAGAAATTTATCGATGCCTTCACTATCTTCTATTTTATTGGAGTATAAGGATTCAAAATAATTTCTGATTATCTTCTGTATTTCTGAAGTGTCTGTTGTGATATTGCCTTTTTCATCCCGTATGCTAGTAATTTGGGTTCTCTCTCTTCTTCTCTTCGTTAGCATGGCTAAGGGTCTGTCAATTTTATTTATTTTTTCAAAAAACCAACTTTTAGTTTTGTCAATTTTTTCAATTGTTTCTTTTGTTTCAATTTCATTAATTTCAGCTCTGATTTTAATTATTTCTTGCCTTCTACTTCTTTTGCTGTTGTTTTGCTCTTCTTTTTCTAGGATTTTGAGATGAAGTATGAGATCATTTATTTGTTGGTTTTTTTCTTTTTTTGAGGAATGAACTCCAAGCAATGAATTTTCCTCTTAGAACTGCTTTCAGTGTGTCCCCTAGATTCCGATATGTTGTGTCTGTGTTTTTATTTAACTCTAGGAAGTTTTTAATTTCCTCCTTGATGTCTTCTAAAACCCATTGATCACTCAGCAACCTATTGTTCATTCTCCAAGTGATGCTTGATTTTTCCTTCCTTCTTTTATCATTGATTTTCAGTTTCATTCCATTGTGGTCAGATAAGATGCATGGTATTATCTCTACCCCTTTATATTGTCTAAGAGTTGCCCTGTGACATAATATATGGTCTATTTTTGAGAAGGTTCCATGTGCTGCTGAGAAAAAAGTGTAACTACTTGATGTTGGGTGGTATAGTCTATATATGTCAATTAGGTCTAGGTTGTTAATTGTGTTATTGAGTTCTATAGTTTCCTTATTTAACTTTTGTTTGGAAGATCTGTCCAGTGGTGAGAGAGGTGTGTTGAAGTCTCCCATGATTATTGTATGGTGGTCTATTAGACTCTTGAACTTGAGAAGAGTATGCTTGATGAACAGAGCTGCACCATTATTTGGGGCATATATATTTATGATTGTTATGTCTTGTTGGTGTATGGTTCCCTTGAGCAGTATGAAGTGTCCTTCTTTATCCCTTTTGATTAACTTTGGCTTGAAATCTATTTTATTAGATATGAGTATGGCCACTCCTGCTTGTTTCCGCAGTCCATATGAGTGGTATGATTTTTCCCAACCTTTCACCTTCAGTCTATGAATATCTTTTCCTATCAGATGCGTCTCCTGTAGGCAGCATATTGTTGGGTCTTGTTTTGTGATCCATTCTACTAGCCTGTGTCTCTTGATTGGTGAGTTTAAGCCATTAACATTTAGGGTTATTATTGAGATATGGTTTGTTCTTCTAGCCATATTTGTTTATTGATGTTACTAAACCTGATTTGTTATCCTCTTTGACTACTTTCCCCCCTTTACTGTCCTACCTCCCATTGTTGGTTTTCAATGTTATTTTCCATTTCCTCTTCCTGTAATGTTTTGCCAAGGATTTTTTGAAGAGATGGTTTTCTAGCTTCGAATTCTTTTAACTTTTGTTTATCGTGGAAGGTTTTAATTTCATCTTCTATCCTGAAGCTTAATTTCGCCGGATACACGATTCTTGGTTGGAACCCATTTTCTTTTAGAGTTTGAAATATGCTATTCCAAGATCTTCTAGCTTTCAGAGTCTGTGTTGAGAGATCAGCTGTTATCCTGATTGGTTTACCCCTAAATGTAATCTGCTTTCTTTCACTTGCAGCTTTTAAAATTCTCTCCTTATTCTGTATGTTGGACATCTTCATTATAATGTGTCTAGGTGTGGATCTCTTATGATTTTGCACATTTGGCGTCCTGTAGGCTTCTAGGATTTGGGATTCTGTCTCATTCTTCAAGCCTGGGAAGTTTTCTCGTATTATTTCACTGAATAGACTGTTTATTCCTTTGGTATGGAGCTCTGTGCCTTCCTGTATCCCAATGACTCTTAAATTTGGTCTTTTGATATTGTCCCATAATTCTTGGATGTTCTGCTCATGGTTTCTTAGCAGTCTTGCTGAGCTGTCTATGTTCTTTTCCAGTTGAAATACTTTGTCTTCATTGTCTGATGTTCTCTCTTCTAAGTGATCTACTCTGCTGGTAGTATTCTCAATTGAGTTTTTAAGTTGGTTTATTGTTTCCTGCATTTCTAGGATTTCTATTTGTTTGTTTTTTATTACCTCTATCTCCCTGTGAAATTGATCTTTTACTTCCTGGATTTGTTTGTCAATGTGATCTTTCATTGTCTGATTTTGCTATCTCATGTCTTCCTTGAGACTCCAGATCATCTGAAGCATATATATCCTCAACTCTTTATCTGACATTCCATCTGTTGCAGCTATTACCTCTTCTAAACTTGAGTTGACCTGCATTGCTTGTGGTCCTTTCTTTCCTTGTCTTTTCATACTGCTCGCGTTTCTTTCTTCTTGGTGCAACTGTTGTGTTTTTGAAATTTACTCCCTATTTATTTTTATTGCTCTTGTATAGTTGGGAAGTCTCCCTTGCAGGGCGGGTAGTGGCTGTGCTCCTCCTCTAATTAGGGTGATCTGTCTACCCCGCTGATCGGACGCAGGTCTGCCCCCCCTGCGGGCATGGGTGGCGGCTCTGCTCTGCCCCCACTCCAATTGTGGTAACGTAACTACCACGCCCTGGGGTCGTTGGTCCTGATCTGGATGTGGGTGGCGGCTCTGCTGGGTCCCCACTCCAATTGGTGTGACGTGTCTACCGCGCTGGCAGGCCTCTAGGCTGGTGGGTCACAGTTCTGCACAGCCCCCACTCCCAATGGGGGTACCTGACTACCTCTCCAACAAGTCGCTGAGCCCCCTCCGGACCCGGGCGGCGACCCTGCTCCACCCCCACTCCAACCAGTGTGATGCGACTGCCTCGGTGTTACGTGTCCACCACGCTACCTGGCCTGTCTTTCCAGTGGGCCGCAGGTCTGCCTGCCCTGCTTGCTCAGATGGCAGCTCTGCACAGCCCCTACTCCAAATGAGGTTACTTGACTACCACGCCGCGGGGTCGCTGGTCCTATTCTAGGCGTAGGCGGCTACTCTCTTCAGCCCCAGCTGCATTTGGTGTGTCATGATACCACGCCGGCGGGTCACTTGGCCTGCTCTGGGCGCAGGAGGAAGCTCCACTCTGCCCCACAGCACCCAGCAGGAGCCTGACTGAGAAGCAGTCACCGCTGGTTCCCTAGCCTTGGGCCGAAGCAGCTTCGGTAGCCAGAACCCCGCCTCTCGGATCCCGATACACTCTCCGCTGGGAGCTGGCTCCAGCGAGCGACCCCCACGGGTTCCCCAGCCCCAGGCCAAAACTGTTCCGGGAGTCAGAACCCAGTCGCCCCAAGCTCAGCGCTCGCTCCACTTGGAGCTGGCCTCCACTGGCAGTCTCCGCAGTTTCTTCAGACCTGGGCCAGGTTAGCCCCGGGAACCAGAATCCAGCTGCTCAGTGCCCGGCGCATGCCTTGCCAGCCTCTAGGAGTATTCACAAGATCCCCAGTCCCGAGCCTGAGCAAGAAATCTGTCTGCTAGACGCAGGCAAATACCAGCCTGAAATCACCTGTTCCGTAGCTGAATGAGCTGAGATCAGTAGAACAAGGGGATGATTACATCATCTCTCCGAAATGGCAGCTGCTGTCCTCCTCCGTGGTCCGACCGGTGTCTGGAACCAAACTGGCCCGCTTCTCTCCTCTGACTCAAAGCCGGAACTCAGCACTCCGTGCTGCCAATGTACCACTAGCGGGAGCACCCCGAATCCGTATCGCTGCTCCCCCGCTCCGGCACCTTGCCGCTCCCCAGTGCGCGCCACAGACGCCAGCCGCGGGGCGATTGCCTGTCAGGCTATGCGACCCTCCGTGCGGAGAAATGGAGCTCCCGCAGTCGAACTACGCACGATGGAAATCTGTCCACTAGATTCTGGAGCACCTCAATTTCACTGGAAATTCCCAACAAGATAGCCTTCAGGCGATTCACATCATCTTTCTCCCGCTCATTGACTCGGCGCACTGGGGTGATGCACTCCCTTCGCCGCCATCTTCCCTCCTCTTTAAATATTTTTGAAAAGAAATTAAAAAATATACAATGATGCAGTATCGGGGATTAGATTTATACCCACCTCCAACAGACACAAAACCAGACAAGCATATGAAATAGTGATTTTCAACATTAGCAGTCAATGCAAGGCTGTGATCCCTGACAAAAGGGAAAGTGAGCAAGCCTTATAATGGCACCCACTCATGGCCTACAGAGTGCCCCAGTGGAGCTCAAAGGTCTTGCAGAGCTGAGGAGATAAAGTTCAAAGTTCTGGGAGGTTTGCAGGGCAGAGTATCAGAGAGGAGGGAGTTCCATATGCAGAAAGACAACTCCTGGGACTGCCAGGTAAAAATCTTAAGTCTTTGAACTCTGATCAGTGCATAAGTTGAAGAAATTCCTCAAGGCAGGTAAGAGAACCACCTGGAAAGAAGCAGACAGAGCAATCCCTAGAGACCTTTCAGGATCAGGAATAATTAGTATTCTCATCAGTTGAAATGGAAAGACCTGACAATTGTGTATTGGTAGCATCTTCAGAAGGGCAGTGTCTTAATATTAGGGCTAAATTAGTCCACACTAAAAGTTTTTGGGACTTGCCATAACAAAGTTTAAAAGCAAGCCCTGAAAAATCAAACTGTTTCCAAGTAACTATGTGCCAGAACAAATCTCCACACTCTTTAAAGGAATAAAACAAAATCCAACACCTGACACTATAAAATTCCCATTATGTGGCTTTCAATAGAAAATTACCAGGCATGCAAGACAGCATGAACATATGACTCATAGGTAGGGGGGAAAAATAGGAAAAGGCCCAGAAATGGCAGAGATGATGAAGCTAGCAGACGGGGGACATTAAAATAGCTATTATAAATCTTACAAATAAACATATTCAAGGATGTTCAACGAAACATGAACTCAATTATGAGAGAAATAAAAGATATAAAAGAAAACTCAAATGGAACTTCTGGAGGTGGAAAATACAATATCTGAAAAAACACATCATGAACAGAAATCATTATCTCCTTGATACCGGAACACACTTTTGGGCTTTCAGGTAATAATTGAATCACCACTTCCTTGGAGGAGCGTTGATGGCTGAAATAAACAATACTCTGCTGTCACGGTGCTTCAACCTCCCCTTCAAAGCCCTTGTCACAGTTGTAGTATTTCCATTGTGAGCAGGACCATTCCACTAGTGTCTGTGTTCCCCACTACCAAGAGCAGGAGTGTGTTTTTGCTTACCTCTGCCTGCCTTTGTGTCTAGCACAGTGCCAGGTATGAAGTAAATTCAACTCATGTTTTGAATAAATGACTGAATGAACTCCTATGATCTGCCTTGCAACGTTTCATCCCATGGCTCTTGTTTAAAGCATTACGCCTGACTTCCTTCTTCATCTGCATGGAGATGCTGGTTGACCATGGGTCCCATTTCTTAAATGACTTGGTGAGATGTGATTCCTGCAGGCACTGTTAAATCCTGAATCATTAAGTGAGAACCTTAAACTCTGGTCTTTGGTTTCTCAGCTCCTACCCTAAGGATGCTAAACAGATCTCTCTAAGCATTCTCCCAGCAGGTTGTGGTCCAGTCTCCAATAATGTTCCTCTTCCTACAAGATTCTGACTTCCTGGTCGCCATACCCTGGGGTCAGCTCTTCCTGCATTGAATCCGGGATTTCTGGGTGACTACTAGAATGGAGTAGAGAGATAAAGTAAGTCACAAAGGCACTGTGGCTTCTGTGTTGATCTCTTGAATTGCTTGCTCAAGGGGATGCCAGCTGCCATGTCCTGAGAACAACACTCCAGCTGCCCTAAGGAGAGACCCTCAAAGATAGCTAGTAAGGTCCTGCCAATAGTCCTGTGGGGGAACCGTCTGGAACTGGATTCAGTCAAGCCTTCAGTTGACAGCAGCCCTAGCTGACACTTGACCTTAACCTCATCAGAAACCTGAGCCTGATTACTCAGGAAAAGTGCTCCTGAATTCCTGACTTACAGATGCTATAATTGATTGTTATTGTTTAAACCAAGTTATGGAATAATTTATTGTGCAGCAATAAATAACTCACACACCGGCACAAAAATTTCTTTCACCCTCACTCTTCAATTACTTCCACTGTAAACATGAAAAGACTGTATAAGCTAAAATCCCCAAAGTGGAAATCTTTCCTGAGTTGGGGATCAAGCTGGGAGCCTGGGATCTAGACCAAACATCTCAAGAAACATCGAAGCCCCTCTTTTCCTCATTTGTCCCCAGGAGGCCTGATGACACTGTCTGCTGTCCTCATTGCCTTCTTGTCCTCACCAGCCATTTCTCAGTGTCAATTATTTCACTCCCACTCTCTCCCTGGCTTCCTTGGTGTCCTTGGGGTCTGCTGCTTGTTCTTCTGAATGAGTTTTCCAAGTTTCATAACGAGTTTGTATGTATTTGCAAGTATTTAGGGGTACTTCGTAGGTGCTGCACAAATATTATTTACTGCTTTGATCTATTATAAATCTTACAAATAAACATATTTAAGGATGTTCAAGGAAACATGGACTCAATTATGAGAAAGAAAAAAAAAACAGGACCTGAGCAAAGATTGGAGCCCTAATCATTTGTTTAGAAGGTGCAGGGCAGGGAAATGTGGGAAAATAAGGCCAGGAGGCCAGGAGAGAAGTCATGTGAAGCAAGGCCCTGTGTTACTGGAATGGCCTGCTTCACTAACAGTGGGGTGGAACTCCAGGTTGTTGTTCACCTAGCCTGGGGATGTCTCTGGAAAAGCTGCAGGGAGGATTAATGCTCCAGAGTCATCCACAGGAGAAAAGAAGTTGGGGAGTTTATCTCCTCCCACCACTCTCCTATATCCCAGGTCAAGTTCCCATCATGGGGGGTTACCTCCCTTGCCATATCCAGCCCCTAGTGACTGCTTGGAATCTAGATCCCATGTCCCATGAAAATGGTGTTGTGCCCAAGTTCCTAAGTGGAGGGCATATGTGGCCTCATCAGCCATTACAGAGATGCAATGTCATTGAGAGAGCCTAAGAAGATCTACAGGTGTGTCCCTCTTGATCTCTTTTCCAATTCTCAGAACCATCTGTCAGCAAAGACAATGGGATTCTCATTGTCTTTGTGTGTGTGTGTGTGTGTGTGTGGTGCTGGGGATCAAACCCATGGCCTTGTTCATGCAAGGCAAGCACTTGACCAACTAACTTAAATCCCCAGACCTTCATTGTCTTTGATTGTATCAGTTCCTCAAATGTGTGGGTGGGTGGAAGATAAAGCAAACAGAGGCTGCATATTTTTGTGAGCTGACCTTGCAGGTTCCCTCCAAGACAGATGGACATACTCAAATTCTGGCAGACAAAATGTGAGAATCCCTCTTTCTTCAACTGGCTGGCTGGGAGATCTTATCTCTCGGTTGAGGGCCTCTGAGACAGTAACTTTCACCCACTGATTTAGAAAATGCAATTGCATAGAACAGAATCAAGAGTTTTTGAGCAGTCATGGGGCTCTTTTTTGACAAAATTAAAAGCCCCCCGAGGCCCTTGTGTTTTGCTTAGAAAGAGAGATGTTTCCTCCCAAGAGTTCTTCAAACTTCTGCTTACAAGCAATGCCAAGAAAGTACCTGTGGCAAGGATATGGAAGACCCGTGAATCCCTTAGGATTCCTGTGTACCAAGATGTTCATCCATTGCTTATTTACAGATGAGGATGGATGGATGGATGGATGGATGATGGGTGGGTGGGCAAATGACTGATGAGTCCTCTGCTCAGTTTTGTGGATATCCAGGAGGCTCTGTCCAGACATCCAATGCCCTTACACAGGCAATCAAGAAGAAGCATCACTGTGGGTTTTTATGCCTTGAATCAGTCTCTCAGACACTGGTTTTCCCTGTCCCTGACATCCATCCCCCACCCTTCTGGCTTGTTATCAGCTCGGTGCTGTCTCTTTGCATTAAAGTGACAAGCAGCAGCACAAAGCTGACGACAGGAGGCTAGAGCTGTAATTTGCACTGACATTCACTGGCGTTATCCACTTATTGCCTGGAAAGCCAAATAGGAGATTTGTCTGATTTTGATCCCTGGAAGAAAAACGACAACACTGCTCTATTCTTGCAGTTCAAAACAAGGCACCAGCCTGGTCTCAGGCCTGAGTTCTGGCTGGCCATGACCAGCTGCATGATGTGGGTTTTCAGCATCAGTCTCCCTTTCCTCTGAAGTGGAATTTTCTGTCAGGCCTGAAATCTAGCAAACCCTGGCCTGTGAGCTTTGGATGCTGGTGGATGTGCATGTCGTTTTCTCAGCTAATCACAAAGCTATTTGTAGGTTACCAAGGGGCCTTAAAGGGATCCTTGTGGGAACAACACACCTCAGGGAAGTCAGACCCTAGCTGAAAAATACCTCAACAGTTCTCCTTCTGCCTCCCCAACTCCCCTTTTAAAAATACCCCCAGCTAGATGATTTATAAGGCCCAGTGCAAAAATGAAAATATGAAACCCTTTGTTCCAAAAAAGCAGGAAAAACGTACTCAAATGCAAAAAAGGTACTAATTGGCATTCTTCTGTGATCTCTCCCTGACTTGTAACGCTTTTTATTTCCTAGGGCATGCTGTCCTAAATATTAGCATAGTAATAAATACATCATCTAAATTATCAGCGTGAATTTTAGCACTGATCTCTATCGTATGTGATGCCAGTTTTAAATGCACATGTAAGACTACTTATATTTTGGAATCATCAAAATGGCACAGTTTGTATTTCAGAGCTCATGCACACATATAGATTTCATTCCCTGCTGGAACAATGGAAATGTTCCATAAAACCAACCATTCTTCTTTCCCCTCTTAACGTAGGCACTTCCTACCAACACTCTGCCCCCATCTCACTGCTGAGGATGGAAGGAATGAAAGAAAAAAAAAACAGATAGTTGCCCTATTTGTTTATTTTCCCTCCATGTCACCATGTCCAGTGTGTGGCTGCTAGCCCAGGGAAGTCACATGAGTGAGAAGGTGCTAGGGCTCCTCAGCGGTCTTAGGACACAGTTGTCTGCTGCTTTTGAGGCGAGTTCTGGTTGCATGGGAAGGGATCCCTCTGGGCTGTTGTCTCAGTGGCTGATAAAACACAAGTTCAAATATAAAATTTATATTAAGAGTTCCCAAATGGTGACAGCAAAGCATCTCATTAAGAATGAGGCCACCGTAAAGCTCTCATGCTCCTGAAGCTGGTCCTACCAGTCAGGGTGGTGGAATAGGAGAGCTGATACACTCAGAGGGTGTTTACAATAGCCAGGCACAGAGGGACACTTTTTATATTTTTATCAGTCACTGAATCTCCTGACAACCAAATATAGCAGGTTAAGTTCCTACCCCAACTTTCAGATACGAAACTTTAAGCCCTAGGAGGTTAAAAGTCATAGAACATGCCACTGGTGGACCTGAGAGACAGACTGAAGCCATCTGGCCCAGAGCCTCAGCCCTAACTTCTATGCAAACTGCTTCTCAGGCTAAGTCAAGAAAAGCATTGAGGGAGGTCACACATTTCCTTTCCCCTCTTGCCGTGCCTGTAGTCACGTTTACATGTCAGAGTTCAGGATATTTCTGTTCAAGTGGGAATCCATAATTTTACTTCTCAAAATATTAACTTTGCTTAAGTCCAGGTCAAAAGGCTTACAGGCATTTTAAGGGCAATAATGAGGGGTGGATCTCACACAGGGAGATCTAGAGTTGGCTGAGTTGGGGAAGGAAGTTGGTGGGTCCAAAGGAAGCCCCCTTCTGCCTGCTGTTAGTCTTGAGAACGTGGGGGTTTTACTTTGGGACTCACCCAACTAAGCCCTGGCTCAGTCTTTCTTGTCCTTTAGTAAACAGCATGCACACACACACACACACACATACATACCCACATACCCACACAAGCCTACACACGCACCTCCACACAATCCAGCTCTGCCTCCAGCCCACATTCTTAGGAACCAAGTGTCCCTTCCCCAGCCCCACATCCCATCCCTCTCTCCCAGTGTGACTCCAGAGCATTGAGCACCCATGGCCTGGAGAGGTGTTGTCTGTCAAGTTCACCAGGTCAAAGGCTGCCCTTTCCATCCTGGGCACCACCCAGGACACTGCCCACATCAACCACAAGGAAGCACAGCCAGGAGGGAGAGGAGCGATAGCTCTGTGCTGGTATTTGGGGAGGGGAGGGGGCTTGTTTAAGGGAAGGGACTTGGGAGGGCACAAGAAGGGAAATGTAAGGGCAGATAGCCCTTGGCACAAGGTCTCAGAAAAGGGATGGATCATCCAAGTACCCAGTGGCTTTCTGTCTGTCCTGAGGGGTTAATTGTCAGTCACTGATCAAGTCCAATTTGGTCATCTTTATAGCCATCAGAGCCAATTACCTTTTAGGTGTAGTGCATGCTTTCTGATTAGCCATCCAAACAAGGGCAGTGTCAGATGGGAGCTGTGTCTTCACTGATCATCATGAAGGTCATGGGCAGAAGTCCCAGGCTCACCTGCTCTAATGGCTACTGTTCCAAGATGCATTAAAACAACAGTTTGAAGGGTTTTAATTTCTCTTATAAATATTCCTGTGCACACAGACAAAAAAAAACAGAAAATGTAAAGGACGCATCATTTAGGATTTTTTTTTTTGTAGTTGTAGCATGCCTTTATTTGTTTATTTTAGTGGTGCTGAGGATTGAACCCAGTGCCTCACGCATGCAAGGCAAGCGCTCTGCCACAGAGCCCCAGCCCCAGCCTCATCATTTAGGATTTTTTAGGATATAAAATGTATAATCTATTTCAGGATGTAGGACTCTAGACTGACTGCCTGGGCTTGAAGAAAGGACCTCTGTGAAGGAAGGTGATGGCTTAACCAGTTTTTTATTCATTCTGATAGTAGCCACTGCAGCTTCTCTTCCTCTTTGTCTTTCATTTTCCCAGAACATGGAAGACTTCCTCTGCTTCTTTCCGTCTTGCTTTGAACAGTGCCTTATTGCCTGGCAGCAGAAGGGGACAGAGCGCCTGTCCTTCTCTGGCTTCCTCTTCTGGGTTGTATGGCTCTATTTCCATCTGGGTGCATTGTTTGGAAACCAACAGGCATGAATTTGATACATAATGCCAATGCCTTATCTTGTTAATGTCACACCATTGACTAAACAAGACAAAGAAAAAGATGCCCGATGACCGATTGGTTTTATATTTCATGTGACACCCACTTGACTTTGGACAGCCCAGAGCAAAGAGCAGAGCAAAGATGATCTCAACCAGAATTCCCCAAGTGGCTATTTTGGGGTCTTTATTCCTCTGTCCCAGAATTTTCCTTTTTTTTTTTCTCCTCAAAATTATTCCTGGTCCCAGGGCTTAGGGACAAGAAAAAATTGTTGGTCCCTCTTAACATAAAAGTTGGGATCATTTTTTTTTTTTTTTGTGGCCCAGGTCAAGTTGGATAGGCATGATCTGCTAAAGAGGAGTGGAAAATAATGCCCTTCCCAGTGTCACATCTGGTCACACTGAGTGAGAGAAGGGGACTCATGTATATAAGAGTCTATGAGGCTGGGCCAAGTGGCGCACACCTATGATCCCAGCAGGTTGGGAGGCTGAGACAGGAGAATCATGAGTTCAAAGCCAGCCTCAGCAAGCGAGGCAGTAAGCAATTCTGTGAGACCCTAAATAAAATACAAAATAGGGCTGGGGATGTGACTCAGTGGTTGAGTGCTCCTAAATTCCATCCCAGGTTCAAAAAAAAAAAAGAAAGAAAGAAAGAAAGAAAGAAAGAAAGAAAGAAAGAAAGAAAGAAAGAAAGAAAGAAAGAAAAAATAAGAGTATACACAACCAAAAGACTATGGTCTCTGTCCTTTTTTAAAATTAATTTTTTTTAAACAGGCAAATGAGACCCCACTCTCAGTCTGTGAATGGAAATTCAGAAAAAAAAATAGACATTCTTCTTCTTTTGATTATAATTTTCTGTTAATCTAATTTTTAAATCTCCAGCAAAAATTTCTTACACCGTGATGATACAGTTTATGTTGCAGATAGAAAACCTCCATCAATCCAGGTTTGCCGATTTCTTATTTCTCCCGGCTTTGACAGTGGAGGGCCCGGGTGCTGAATGCCAAGCAATTGGAAGTTGACCCCTGGGCTGGCTGATCCCAGCTCTAAGTTAATCTTCACCAACCACCAATGAGATGGGCAGCATCACTCTGGCTGTGTGGCCACAGAGGACATTCTTTTCAAGTTGTTGTGGGTTACCATGGAAACAGGGCCATCTTAATGTTAAGAATCATTTGCTCTGTAATGAAAATGGCCTCTTGCTAAAGGAAACTGAACTTGGCAGCCCTTGGACCCGCTCTCAGTTGCTGTCCCCACCCCACCCCCGCCCTACTTTCTTCCGCTTGCCTAGAGGTCTTAATTTGGGTGATCTATGAGGTGTCAGCCAGAAGGTCTTGTGCTCTGCTGCAAAGTACTATAAAAAGGCAGATGTATGACGGTGTCATCCGCAAATACCCTAGAAAGTTAAGTGTTAAACCGGCGTTAATAATAAATGTTTTCCTCCAAAGTAGGTTACGGCCCTAGCCCCTGAAAGTATTACAAACCAACAAAATCTCAGGGAGTCCACAGACACCTAACCCTGCCTTTGTCCTTAGAGGACAGTCAGAGAAGTTATTAAATGCCATTGCATCTTGTCTGTCTGAAACCCTGGGGTGGAGAGAGAAGAATCCCTCCTAATTCCTGAACTCTGATCTCTACAAGTAGGAAGTCTTGGAACCAGAAAGCCCTGGAGATGGCAAAAAAAATGACTCTTGAAAGTCTTCCCAGGAAACATGGCCATCACCTCTGACCCAGTGTTTGGCTGCCACCATTTTGATTCCCGTCCTCCACCGCATCTGAACAAGAGGAGGCAAAGAAACACCATTGATGGAGTCCTGCCTCACCTCCCACTCAGGGGCCCTGCCTCCATCTTTCCACCACATACATCATGGTGCCTGGATCATGCCCATGTGTTTTTTTGAAAATAGCCCACAGGTGGGGAGCCTGAAAGAAGCACCACTCACTGAGGTACAGAAGAGTTTGAAGCTTACATGACAGTCGTAACCCATGGCTGTGATCAAGAAAATTCCAATTTGAAATTCTATATTCTTGCCCCAGTAGATAAAAAGTCCTGATTGCTTCTCATCATGTCTATTGCTTCTCAGTAAAATTGGTGGCCATTGTTTTTTTTTTTTGTTTTTTTTTTTTTAAGAAGGTTCTTCCAGATACAAGACAAAGAGTCTACATGATTGGGGAAATGAGCCATAGTCAAGAACTCCAAAGGCCCCCATTTCAAGATGGCCTCCCCAGAAGCAGCCCCTGAGAGAGAAGATTCTAGTGAAAGTGACTCACTAGGAGGTGTTCTCAGGAAAATCCAAAGCAGAGTGGAAAAAAAAAAAAAAAAAGGAAAGGGAAGGAGAACAAACAAGTTTTCTGATGTCAGACAAGTTCCCTGGAGAGCGTTGTTAGCACAATCCCTCAAGAGACCCAGGATAGGTCACATTCAAATATCCCCACTGGGGAGAAGGGAATTGGAGAATTTATATCCCTGCTGCAGTGGGGAAGCTTAGGATAGCTGCAGGCCAAGCAAATCCAGTAGCCTCTGGTCAGACAGATGCAGGCCCAGTCAAGAATGAGGTACAGAGTGCTTGATGTGGCCAGAAAGGGTGAAAGGCTCCGAGACATGTGGACACAGGACTGACAGCATCTGCAACACCCCCCCTACCACTATCCCCCATGAGAAACTAAAGCCAATGAAGGAACCTAGAGTTTTCTTCTTGATGCATCAATTTTTCATCACTCATTCATTCATTTAAGCAAGCATTGTCTGAGCACTGCTGTGTTCCAGCCATTGTACTAAATGCTGGGATTTTAAAAAAAAAAAGGAAGACAGCATTTATTGTTCCTGAGAGGTGAACAGTCTAACAGAGGAGCCTGTACCCAAATGTGTTTCACCCAGGTCAAGTTTGTGCTTAACTATTTCTAACTTCTGTTCAGGGCTCTTCCAGGAAAAGCCAAGCTTTTTAACCTCAAAAAAAAAAAAAATCCATGTGCATGATTACATAATCCAGGGATTTATAAGCTGTGCTGCTGCTTCATGTTCATAAATTACCTTGAGATCCTTGGATGCAAAGCCCAACACGAGTGCAAAGTATTATTAGTATAAAAGTGGTATTAGGTAATACCAAAATAAATAAGCTGACGCAGGAGCTGTGTTCTACATTTAGGGGAGTGTTCTGGGTCTCCTAGGTCCTTTATCTAAGAATCAAATGCTCCCAACAGCTATAAAACATTCCTGCCCTGGTTTGTCTTATGACCTGAGTATTTTTTTTTTTTTCTGGCAGTAAGCTTTGGTTCCAAGAACTGTGGCTGCTGAGCAGCATTTCAGTAGCAGCCCAGGCAGAGGGGTTACTTAAGGTTACTTAAGGTCATGCCCATCTACTGCCTATGACCCACATGCCTGGACCAGGAGATAGGCAAAAGGCCTGGAATGAGAAGGACGAAGGACAAAACACTACCACTCTTAGGGTAAAACAGGTTAGGAAGAGTGCAAGCCGTCTTTATGTCCCTCCACTCCCAGGACAAAAACTGGACTATCAAAATGGACCCTCCAGATGGGGTGGCCGATACAGGAAACTCAGTTAAATTTGAACTTCAATTAAATAACAGATACTTTAAAAAATAGATTCATATCCAAAATATCTCAGATATCCCAAATATCTCATGGGACACACACTGAAGCATGATTTGTTGCTTATCTGAAATCCAAATGTCACCGGACATCCTGTATTTTGGTTTTTTGAGTCTGGCAACCTGCCCCAAGGGCTTTACCAGAAGGACATGTCTCCTTTTCCTTCACTGCCAAGGTCAGAATGGGAGACCAGAAAACTATAGAGGACTCCATTTCAGGCTACATGGGAGGTTCAGATTTTTTTCAATTAAACCATTGATCTGAAGTCAACTAAAATGGCTTTTTCAGGCCCTCCCCAACTGTTCTGAACTGAGGGATATGGAGCCCCAAACTGTTCTTTTCTTTGGGGGAGGAGGTACCAGGTATTGACCACTGAGCCATATCTGCAGCCTGATTTTGTATTTTATTTATTTAGAGACAGGGTCTCACTGAGTTGCTTAGTGCCTCACTTTTTGCTGAGGCTGGCTTTGAACTCATGATCCTCCTTCCTCAGCCTCCCAAGCCGCCGCTCCTGACTCCCAAATCACTTTAATCACTTAAAGTCCCTAATGCCAAGCAGAAAGCTGACTGACCTGGACAAGACAATAGACCAGTATGTCCATATGTGGGGAAAGGGAAGCAGAGTAATGACCAGGGCCTTGAATTCTAGAATTCCTTTTCTTTTCCATAGATTTTTAGTCTGTGATGGGCTTGCCTTAAATTTTGAAGTTAAACCATTCTTTATCTTTTAAACTAAAAGAAGAATGAAAAGCTCGTCTAAAATTAGATGCCACGTAGATTTTAAAGTCACAGGGAGTCAATCATCCTCAAATCTCCCATGTGCTCAGCACATTTTTCCTGGCCTTGCACTCTACCAGCAGTTACTACCTTTGAACCTTGACCCAGTCTCAGGATCAGGAATCACCAGTGTTATTCAACCTTCTAGCAAGGTTGGCAGGTCAGGCCAACACAAGTTAAGGGGCCTGACCCTGGCAATGAAGACATTCATACAAACCCTTCATACAAACCCTTCACGACACTAGCTCTTCCCATTTGAGCAAGTTGTCAGGAGGTAAACTGGAACCTGATTCTTAAGTTTAGAGCCAAGATCTGGGTATGTCATTGAAGGATTTCAGACCCTGCCATCCATAGGGTGACTGGTAGAGTTCACAAATTCATTCCATAATTCTTTTAAAAAAAATTTTTTTTAAAATGTTAGTTGTTAATGGACCTTTATTTTATTCATTTATTTATATGCTGTGCTGAGAATTGAACCCAGTGTCTCACACATGCTAAGGCAAGTGCTCTACCATTGAGCCCCAGTCCCAGCCCTTATTCCATAAATCTTTACAGAACCTGTACAATGTGGCAACTGGGGATAAAGCTGGGGAGAGACAGACAAGGCTCCTGCCTTCATGGGGCTTTCATTCTGGAAGATGGTGTGTAGACAAATAATAAACGCTTAAACAAATCAGCAAGCATAGGTCAGCTGGTGAC